>NW_027490130.1:312112-624225 GCF_050948175.1 Xylocopa sonorina | reverse complement strand
TTAAGAAGCATCAGATCTCTATTGCTACGATACGTAGATATCTGCTGATGCTATTTCCTAGCAAGGCAGAGTCGCATTTACATTCATTTGAAGTGTACGCGAGGTATACATGACACTTCGCAATGAATATTATATCTTATCATGAAACATTAATATGAGATGCGATATCGCGTTCTAAGAAGCATCAGAACTCTATTGCATCGATACGTAGACATCTGCAAACGCTACTTCCTAGCAAGGAAGTGTCGCGTTTACATTCTTTTGAAGCGAATACGAGGTATACGTGACACTTCGCAATGAATATCATGAAACATAGAAATGATATACGATATCGCGTTTTAAGAAGCTAGAACTCTATTGCTTCGATACGTCGAGATCTGCAAACGCTATTTCCTAGCAAGGATGTGTGGCATTTACATTCTTTTGAAGTGAATACGAGCTATACATGACACTGCGCAATGAATATTATATCTTATCATGAAATATAGAAGTGAGATGCGACATCTCGTTTTAAGAAGCATAAAAACTCTATTGTTTCGATACGTAGACATCTGGAAACGCTATTTCCTAGCAAGGAAGTGTCGCACTTACATTCTTTTGAAGTGAATACGAGGAATACATAACACTTCGTAGTGAATATTATATCTGATCATGAAACAGTAATGAAATGCGATATTGCGTTTAAAGAAGCGTTAGAACTCTATTGCTTCGATACGTGGAGATCTGCAAACGCTATATCCTAGCAAGAAAATGTCGCATTTACATTCATTTAAGCGAATACGAGGTATACATGACACTTCGCAATGAATATAATGTCTTATCATGAAACATAGAAGTGAGATGCGATATCGCGTTTTAAGAGGAATTAGAACTCTATTGCTACGATACGTAGACATCTGCAGGCGCTCTATCCTAGCAAGAAATTCTCGCTTTTACATTCTTTTGAAGTGAATACGAGGTATACATGACATTTCGCAATGAATATTATATCTTATCATGAAACATGGAAATGATATACGATATCGCCGTTTAAGAAGCTGGAACTCTATTGCTTCGACACGTAGAGATCTGCAAACGCTATTTCCAAGCAAGAAAGTGCCGTATTTACATTCTTCTGAAGTGAATACGATGTATACATGACACTCCGCAATGAATATTATATCTTATCATGAAATATAGAAGTGAGATGCGACATCTCGTTTTAAGAAGCATAAAAACTCTATTGTTTCGATACGTAGACATCTGGAAACGCTATTTCCTAGCAAGGAAGTGTCGCACTTACATTCTTTTGAAGTGAATACGAGGAATACATACAACTTCGCAATGAATATTATAACTTATCACGAAACGTTGAAGTGAGATGCGATATCGCGTTTTAAGAAGCATTAGAACTCTATTGCTACGATACGTAGACATCTGGAAAAGCTATTTCGTAGAAAGAAAGTGTCGCATTTACATTCATTTGAAGTGAATACGAGGTATACATGACACTTCGTAATGAATATTAAATCTTATCATGAAATATAGAAATGAGATGCGATATCGCGATTTAAGAAGCATTAAAACTCTATTGTTTCGATACGTAGACATCTGCAAACGCTATGTCCTAGCAAGGAATTCTCGCATTTACATTCTTTTGAAGTGAATACGAGGTATACATGACACTTCGCAATGAACTTTGTGTCTTATCATGAAACATAGAAGTAAGATGCGATATCTCGTTTTAAGAAGCTTTGGAACTCTATTGCTTCGATACGTTGACATCTGAAAACGATGACATCTGCTGATGCATCGGCGTGATTAGGGAAGGAATTTTAAAGTTTTGATATTGAAGGATTGGCGTCTCGCATGGCGCGTTTCGTAGGTCAACGAACGCGTTTTACTGTTCGTTTCCCCACATGAACGCAGTGCCCTTTTTTAGTAAATTTGTTAATGGTTTAGCGTGATGTCAGGCGTACCGCCTTCCACCCACCATCGTCACCCGCAGCATCCGGCAGGGCCGTACACATCGCCAGGCGCATCTACCTATAAGGGAAATGCGTTTCTATCAACGAGCAACCAGCCCAACCGCCGAGCGAAGGCAGCCGTGCAGCCGTTCGGGAGACCAACCCCTCAATCGCATTACAACCCGCGCTTGACGAAGCCGAGAGTCGCGCGGCCTCCAGCCGCAGCGCGGGATAGACACCAGATACCACGCGGAATCGCCAGCTATAACTCATCTCTATTCGTTCTTCGCCAACGTATATTCCTAAGTCCCGAAACTAGCGTCTAAGCACTCAACATATTCATGTACATACTCAAACAACATACATATAGTCTTAAGGCAATCTATGTATTACCACAGTATACAGTAGCGAAACTCTCTGTCGGCACCTTTGATGTCGGTGTACCATAAAATTGAGTACGCATGCGCGACAGAAGCAACCTAATCGCAGTGCCACCTGGATTTCAATCTCACTTGCATTTTTTTACTCTCTATCTGCCCAACTTATTTTTACGTTTAGTTAATCAAAATTTAATAAAAATAATAAATGTATTATTTCTAATACACTGAAAAACAAGGAAAGAAAGCAAAAATCGAAAAAATATAAAATACACATGTTACTATAACTATAAAAATGTAAGAACATAAATATTATACAAGATAAACAAGAAAAAATATAATGAAAAATACAAAAAATATATTATACATTGTATATTTTATTTTAAAATTTATTTTAAAGTTATTTTATATATACTTAGTACCTATGTATACAAATATATCGGTAACAAACATATAATATCTTAAAAGTAAAGGTTTCATTAATGAAAAAAACGAAGATATCATATTAAAATCTTCGAAATAGCTTGAACGTGCTTCAACGCTTTCAAGCAGCTTTCAACAGATATTGAATTCCCTCCAAATTCAGCTTCAGGTTTGGTTAGATATTCAATCGTCTTTTTGTTTGCTAAGAAAGAGAGAGAAAGAAAAACTAAAGAGCAAGTGAGGCAGAAGTTCAGATGGCACTGCGATTCGGTGCCCTGTTTCGCGCATGCGCATTAAATTTTGTAACACATAAAATCGGGCAAGTTGCGCTACTGTATACTGTGGTATTTCTTTAATTTTAAGAGCTCGATATAATATACCGCGATACACGGGCCTAGCGACTCGCGCGCCACGCAACCCGAGGAGGTCGTAACCTCCGTAACGGTGGACAGATCAAGCCTCGTGTTCAAGCTGAAAGGTCTTCAGCCTCATGCTTCCGGACCAGTCTCCACCTCACTTGAAAGTATTTCTAAATCCAATTCAATCATAATTCAAATCCAATTCGAGTCCAACTCTAGTTCTAGTTCTTAACTATTCTTAAGCTTAGCGATGGGGAATGTAAACGTGTAAGCTTAGGTTTATCTTAGAATATATATTTTGTTTTTACCAGATGCATCATAGTCTCTTTTGAATACGAATCCTTTCCATTATTAACCGAAGTCTTCCACGAATTCTCACGACTCCGATATTCATTCAGATTCCACCGCAATCGAACGTGACAACTGGTTCGTTAGAGCGGACCGTCGCTTAGCCGAATCAGCCCACAGCTAGATTATGTGAGAATCCTCGTCACTTAGTGGACTAGTATCCGGATCTCTGGAAATAGACTCGAATACGGCGTACCGACAACCGAAGTAGGACTCGACGTGCGGAGAGGAAGAACTTCCTTCGTCCTCTAGAGCGTCGAGTACGTGAGTACGGAAACCCCGTCGTCGTATTCCTGTTATTTAATCATCGACCTCGTGGCTCCTCGACGAACCGGCCATCCAGCATCGTCACCTCCTTCACTGATCCGCCAAGCCGACCCGATCAGCACCGCCGAGTAACCCCGCTGGAGACTCATCCACCTGACGATACCGCCTCACAGTCTGTATTTCGGGACCATTCCCGAGGACGATCCTCGTCCCCAGCGTTAAATGCAAAGGAAATATTAATAGGGTAGAGGATCAAGACGTCGAAAATGTAAGTCAACGATTCAGTTTTCACACACTTCGTCTAGTGTTTCGCGAGCCAGAATGAATCCGGCGTCCGCCGCGATTGCGCGTGTCGACTCCGGTCACGGTTACGTGTCGCTCCGGAATGAACGGAAATTTTCCTTCAATCTGTGACGTGACTCGAGGCGATCGTCAACCGCCGGAATTTTATGCATGGCGGCCGATGTATGCCCTAACTTATCGCCTTCAGTATGAAAAAGTTCCTGCGCACTACGGACGAGGCGGACGACATGTTCTTTCTCTTCGGAATTGAGATGATCAAGACGGAGGAGCTTAAGAATGCGTTCTAAGCGAGTTGTCGAAGGAACAGCAGATTGCGGCGATAGCGGTGTTCCTGGCTCTTAAACCTGCTTTACATGGTACTGACCGCTTGCGCGTAGAAGATTCGCTGCACATTAGCTACCTTACAGTGCGAAGAAGGAGTTTAGCGCATCGAATACAGTGTCGGATTAAAATTAGAAATAGTAATTTCCCTTGTGCGGGATGAGCCAGTTGGTACGATGGATACAGCAGAATTAGAAATAGAAATTTCCCTTATGCGGGATGAACCAGTCGGTACGGCGAATATAGTGGAATTAGAAATAGAAGTTTCAATTGTGCGGAATAAGCCGGTCGGTACGGTGGAATACAATGGAATTAGAAATAGAAGATTTAGTAAAAATAGGAAATAGTAAGGGAGTCATGATTTGAACTGGCTCGAGTTTTATATCAGGTAGTGTGATTTCAACCGCGTGGTCTGAGGAATTAATTATTCTTGTGACGGCTCTACCATGGATTACTCTCACTTCTGAAAGATTTGAATTAGTCACGCGGACCTTGATTCCGATATTTGAGAGCGGGGGAATTGCGATCCGATCCCGGACTTTCTTCTCTATCTTAGGTTTAAGTTTTGCCAGCGCATCGCGTTGTGAAGGAAGCGATACTTCACGCGGAGGCTGCGGCGGCGGAGGGGAAATAGATTTCTGACGCGGCGTTCACAGCGTTTGTTTATTCTGCAACGATAGCGGAGGAACAGACTCGATTGATTTTATGTCGTTTTCAAAAGGAATTCTTTGTCCGTTCCATCTGATGAACTTTTTAAGAAATGAGATTTCCGCGTCTGCACAAAATCCTGAGCTGGGTATTCCTGCAGCTTTAGGAGGAAAGGTGTCCCCAACTACATTAAAAAGAACGACGCGGGCGAAAATAACTAAGTTTACCATCCCTAAGGTAACGGTCTTGGCGTTGGTAACACCCGTTATTACAACTATTTCCATAGTGTTTATGTGTACAGATGGATTTAGAGCTGAATGTTTAATAATATTAATTTCCACCCCGGTGTCGATCACAAATCGCATTGGTGCGACCAAGAGGTCGGTCTGCAAAATAACGTTCAGCGTACTAGTTTTGCCGGTAATATTTACTGCAGCGTCTCGTTTGATTCCGCGTCGGTGTTGCTCGCTACGAGATAACGGACCCTGGGTGCGACCTCGCGACGGATGCGGAGGCCATGGTCGTTTCCCGAATTCCTATGTAAGCTACTATTGTATTGCCTTTCCCGGCACTCGTCGATGTCGTATCCCGGATTTTTATTTGTCGCAGTTGTTCGTATGCAGCGTACTTGACCGCGAAGCAGTGTGTCCCTGGGTCATAGGTAAGCGTCCCGATGTTCGTGCGATCGGTATGACGGGATTGTTTTAATCCGACATTCAGTCGCGTAGTGGCCTGGATTATTACATTTTTTACAAATGACTCCGGCGCGTTTTTCGCGTGACTTTACTCGCGGTTGCGTTTTTCCTAAGCGATTGTAATCGCGTTCGTGTATTTGAAAAAGTTCCCGTACTTGGGTGAAAATCTGTTGCAGCGTACTAAATGAATCAATCAGCATTTGGATTCTAATTTCGAGGATAAGCCCGTCCCTGAAGCACTGCGAAATAAGTTTGTGGTGTCAGTGTCAAGTCAAGTGTAACTCTTGAGGGTCTCGTTGAGTGAGCCTGTCGCAATCTATGATGGCATTTCTCAACTCTTTAACCAATATAGTCTAAAATGTGCTCATTAGCACACGCGTATATATTAGTGAATTCGCCCTTATAATGTTCGGCAGATTTAACCCCTTCCCGCACTTTAGCGAGTCAAACTCGCGATGAAGATTTTGGCCCAAACACGAATATCGCGAGTCAGAAAATATCGTGAACAGATACTTGGGCCAAACGTAAACATAACAAGCCAAGTTCACGGACTGATTTGTTGCCCGTTACGATCGTGACTGAATGTTAGTGCCTATCAGTCCTTCAGGACAGTTAGTCACGATTCTTATCGTTGCTGTTACGAAGCAGTTCAATTATTAAAATTTAAGAAACCCTTTCAAAATGCAAGATACAAAAGTGTTAAGTAAAGGCAATGATAACGAATCCTCTGATAGTGACGCGATTATGCCTGTCGCAAGGTGTATAAGGCATATGATTATAGATAAGAGTAGTAAAGAGAAAAGTACGACACAACACTCATGGATTTGGCAAAAAGTAGAAAACATACCAATAGTTTGGAAATCAATCCATCAAAAAGAGCTCGGTTTGGAAGTATTCCGAACATCATGAAATAAAAACGTCTGTCTTAAATAATTTAAGCGACAATCCAAGAATACTAGACCAATTCTTTATTACATTTGATAACAAGTTTTGAGAAATCCTGGTTACGGAAACTAATTGCTTCATAGATCAGACAATACACGACGGACGTAAAAAACAGCATGTAGACGACACTTGGTATCCTGTCACTTTAGACGAAATCAAGGCCTATTATGCACTATGTATTTTGATGGGTCAAGCAAAAACATCATATATTCAACTTTATTGGACTAGATGAGCTGTATTAGAAATGCCAATATTTAGACAAACGATGCCTTACAAGAGATTTCGGCAAATTTCGAGATTTTTACATTTCTCTGATAATGAAACTAATGATAGTAAAGACCGACTTTGCAAGATAAGACCTGTCATTAATTTTTGGAATCAAAAATTTAAAGAAATTTACACACCCAATGAATAGTTAGCATAGATGAATCCTTGATGAAATATAAAGGGCGTTTAACGTACAAACAATTCAATCCGTCAAAAAGAGCTCGGTTTGAAATAAAAATTTACAAATTGTGCAAGGCAAGTACCGGTTTTTGTCATGGATTTAAAATATATACCGGTCAGGACAGAATTAATCGAAACGACAGTGCGTCGGAGAACGTTATGATAGAGTTATCAAAATCTATAATAAATAAAGGATATACTTTATTCCTGGATAACTGGTACTCTTCACCCAACCTGTTTCTAAAATTACACCAGCAAAAGACAAACGTTATCGGGACGGTACGTAAGAATAGAAAAAATATACCACAAGACATGCAAAATCAAACAAACAATTACAGAAAATAATGAAGCCGAAATGTATCGTAGAATATAACAAGGGTATGGGTACAGTTGATCATCAAAAGTCATGAAAGAATACCGAAAGCTTTTCTTTTACATATCAGATATGGCTCTGTTCAATACCTATATTATGCAGAAAACAATTTACAGCCGAAATCGGGAGACTTATGTCGATATAATATTGTACATATACCAGAGGCAATTTTACAAATTGTTAAATTACCGGACTACAAAATGCGTGGAAAATCATCAGTTGACGCTTCTTGATACATTTTTTATCCATGCAATATATTTTGAAACTATTATATATTTTCTACAATAATATATACACAACTATTATATACAAAATATAATAAATTTATAATATCTATAAACGTAAAAGCATTAGAGTTTACTTTCTCAACAACAGTATCGCATAAAACCACTATATTGCGCGTATATCACTATACCACAGATATTGCGGGCTTCTACATTTTAGTTCGTATTGCGATTGTTTACAAGCATCAGTATGGTCTGTTTAGCGCGCGTCGATGCCTACCGCTTGGACCCGAGTTTCATCGAGCTAGATGGCACGTGAAGGCGTTAACGGGACCGAACGAACTACGAAGGATGTCCGTTAACTCGAGTATTGTTTGACAGGGCTCATCCTGTAATACGGCATAAGCACAACCCTTAAGCTTACCCTTGAGAAGGCGCATGAAAGTGCGCTTGCAGCCATTAGGAATAAGCTCGTATGCCCTTTACAGGTTCGTGTAAATTGCAGAACTGGGATATTTTGCCCGTCATAAGTAGGTACGGTTTCGAGTGCCTGTTTAAGAGATAACTCGTAGTGTTGCGAGCTGTGTACGTTGGAAATTGTATTTGAACTGAGTCGAAAGTGGGTCTAATCGCGTGGGTCTAATACAGGCACTGTATCGTCACGTTGCAAAATCTGGTGTTCGGCGAACTGCTTCTAACTCACAGCGTAACATCTCAACTTGCTGAAATAGCGCGACGGTGTTAGATCAGCGGTCTCTACGTTTTTTGCGGAAGTATTTGCTTGCGCGGTACTCGGAATTTTCTCGCTGACAGCGTCTTGGAAATCGAACGCTCCATTTGTGTGTTTATCGCGATCCGTTTCATGCATCGCGGTAGCTCTTTATGCCTGTTGGCGCGTCTTAGTCGGTGCAGTCTTTGTTGCCATGGCTAGTTTCGCGGTCCCTATTCGTGGCTATCCTATCGCTGTCACCAGATTCCAGAACTTGGGTGTCCTGGAAGTGCCATCCCCACCTCCTCGTGGTAGAACCTGGGCGTCAGGCTTGCCCGGCAGCTAACGGGGCTCTAGCCAAATCGAATTAAAGGGGCGCAGAGTGGCTTAGTGCATCTATAAATTTGACCAAGTTGACCCATGACAAATTCGTAAAACAAAAATGGATAAAACTGCTGGGCTAGTTAAAGAGGCTAGTCTAAGTATATATTCAAAAAAGGTCAGAGTGAGTGTGCACGCGTGCACGTAGTGAGTTCGCCTCCCCGAGGTTTCACGTAAATGCTCCATCGGTGTAGACACTTCGTCCCTCGCGGCGGAGTAACTGAAGGACTCACCCGTGGGAAAGGCGCCGCGGCACATCTGGACTTTTCCATCGCCCGTTTCAGTGAGGTGGTGTAAACTGGGAGGTAGAGGGCAAACCAATTGTCATATACCCGTATAAGCAAGGTGGCATGGCGGACACCGTCCTGGTGTGAATCTAGCAATGAACCCATGGCTGTTACCAAAAATAACTTTCTTGTCACGTCCTGATGTGCGAAGGCGCTGGATACGAAGCTAAAGCTGGGTTCGTTGGCGGTTAGGACTCGATTTATCGAATATAAAACGTGCGAACTTACTGAGCGTGCGTATCGCTGGGCCCCAGAGTGGGGACAGCGCGTAGTCTGAATAGCGGGGAGACCACTCGTGGTGCAGGCCGCCCGCGTTAAGTGATGAGTCATGTGCGTCCGTCGCGCGCTCGAGCGTAACCACATTTTACGTTAAGACTTTAACGTAATTAAGAATTATATATGTACACATATTTACTTAGATCTAGGCGTTTGTTGTAGTATACGTACATGAATATGTCGAGTACTTATTCTAAGATCGCATGTACGCGAAAAACGAATATGGATGCGTAATTGTTGGTGACTCCAGTTGATAGTCGTTTTCGAGTTCAGAGAATCTACCCTACCAGAACCTGTATACTGTAATGTCCGCCGAACCTCGCGGTATTTCTAGCACCCTCTGGCAGAGCCGCATATACCGCCTGCCACCGCCACAGAGACGAGTATACGTTTTTGCCGTATATTACACGTAATTGCCGAGCTAAGGCAGCACCCTCGCAACCAAGAGTTGGACCTCACGTCTGGGACAGAGAAGAATCACAGCCTCCGCACGAGGACCAGTCCACGTATCACGATGAGTCGCCCGCCGTATCGCACCCATACTCGTATTATTCATATTTGTACCTGTAATCTAGCGAATTCTAGCATTTAAGTACATGACACTCTATGTAATCTTAATTTTAGAGAGCGATTAATCAAGAGTAGAATTTAAGCGAAGAGGGAACGCACGCGCCCCACCACATCCATCTACCCCACTCTAAAGGCCGAGCGTCTGCCCCACTCCGAGGCCCTGTAACTCGCGTGCCCCGCGATCCGAGTAGGTCGTGGACCCTCGAGCTGATCTTCAGATCGAGCCTTAACCTCAACGTGAACGGTCTCTCATGCCTTCAGGCCTTACTCCACCTCACTCAGAGGTATAAGAGGTAGAAGAGTATACTATTTCAATAGCATTCTAATTCAAACTTCGACTTCAAACTCCACCTCAAGTTCCTAATCCTAACTCTAGTTATATTTTAATTCAATTCAAATTCTAGTACTTAGTAATTCTAGCATAGGGTAGTAAATTGTAAGCTCAGGTTTTATTTAAAATATATATATATTATTTTTACCAGTATCTACAATTCTCGTTATTTATATTCAATTCCTTGCTTATAATAATAATTCAGCCTGAAGTCTTCTTCGAATTCTCGCGTCTTCTGCAAACGTGCAAGGAGTTCTGACCTTTAGTCGAAACTTAGTAACCGATCAGTTAGGGAGGACAGCCGCTTGACTGCAACGGCTTACAACTACAATAAAATAAAGAAAAGACATCCGTCGTTTTTCCATATTTCTGAATCGGTAAGCTAGAGAAGACCACCGCTTAGTGAACCCGTATCCAGACGGAAGGAAGAACTTCCTCCGTTCAATTCCAACTGTGACCGACGGAATCACAAATTTAATTTTGATAAATTATTTAATATTTTAAATTCATGGATCGAAATTAAATCTAAAGAATATTGTAAAGTCTTTGTTGGAAATAAAAATAACCAGATTTTCTGCATGATACATTATAGTTTTTGAATTGTATAAAAGTAGTTAACAGTAATAATAAACACGTATACGTGTATGATGATCTCGACTAGTACACAGAAGGGGAAATAGTAAGGTGACCAAAGGGAGTACTAAACAAACAGACACAAAGTACTATGGTAGATAGGAAAGAAAAATAACGAAATAGAAGAGGAAAGAAAAGATAAAGGAAAATCGGTACAATTTTGCCCGTAAAAATTATACTATAATTATATATATATATATATATATATATATATATATATATATATATATATATATATATATATATATATATATATATATGCCGCGAGGAGCGGGAAGAATCGAAGGGACATTCGGGTAGGACCTCGAAGTTGCGGAGATTCAACGAGATTTAAACAC
Source organism: Xylocopa sonorina (assembly GCF_050948175.1). Lineage (NCBI taxonomy): Eukaryota > Metazoa > Arthropoda > Insecta > Hymenoptera > Apidae > Xylocopa > Xylocopa sonorina. The sequence goes on along the minus strand of NW_027490130.1, from coordinate 613,024 downwards.
GGGAACACAATCTGTATTATGGACGCCAACTACAAGACGCTCTTCCGTAACGAAGTCGCGCTAATTCGTGAGAACTGGCACACGAAAGGGGAGGAACTTGGAGGAATTCTGAATTTCAAAAAGCGGCCAACAAAAAGGAAAGGGTTAGGGCTCGAATCGCGGGATATTGAACGCTACGACTCGTTTAATTATTGCTTCGACGCAAAACCGGCCTGGAAAACTCGCGGGACCGACAAATAATACGGGATAAGATCTATAAGTAGTTTGAAATACACCAGCATATACACATACGACAATAGAGGGCGGACGTTTCAAATGTTCGCACGCTTCCATCATTGTACGCAAAAGATCGGCGCATATTGGCGGCCGTTACCATTAACAAAAAATATAGTGATGTACACTGATCGTTCACAAGAATCAGAAAAAATGGAACGCTTTAGCGTATCAAAACTCGCTCTTTTCCAGGGCGGGTTGATTGGACGATGATCTATTTCTCCTCGCTCTACGTGGTCTCGAAAAATCTCTGCTTCTAGTCACTCACTTGGTCGCCCGCTAAACTTTTAGAAGTCCTTGGTGGAGCGGCTGTGCGTTTCGACAGTTCGTCGTATTTGAGCTTTATTCGACGCATGTGTAGATGTTATGAGCGGCGAGCTTGGAAAAATATAAAATACACATGTTACTATGACTATAAGAATGTAAGAACATAAATATTACACAAGATAAACCAGAGATAATATAATGAAAAATACAAAAAATATATTATACATTGTATATTTTGTTTTAAAATTTATTTTAAAGCTATTTTATATATATTTAATAGCTATATATACAAATATGTCGGTAACAAACATATAATATCTTAAAATTAAAGGTTTCATCAATGAAAAAAACGAAGATATCATATTTAAAAAAAAATATACTTATATATATATATATATATTGCAACCTATTTCTTATTTCTTCCAACTCTTTTCTTGTTTCATATTTCAGCTACCCGGTGTAAATAACTGCAAAGTATGGATTGAAGGTAATGCCATTGATTTTTGTAATTCCTTGTAAGTTTGTGGGCTTGAAAAAAATAATGACAAGGCAAATTTTTTAGACTGTGAATCATATCTTCTACCACGTTTACTTTTACATTGTGTGCCTATTTGTCTAGCTATTAAAATCTTCTGGTAATAACTTACAACCTAATTCCCTCAAATTGTTATATTTATCTTATCTACTCATGGTGACTTCTTTTCCTTTGCATGCAGTTGCCGAATTTGTTCATGCAATGCTCTATTTTGCGCTGTTAATTTTTTAACTTGTTTGCATAATTTTTTTATTCTGATACTATCATTTAACAATTTCTTTGTACGAGTCATCACCAGACTCATTCCAGGCTCCTCAACCTCTGTAATATTCAAATCTGTCAGATTCATAAAAAGGATTTTTAAATATATGATATACAATTATATAATTATAGATTAGCTGACACAAAATGAACAACAAAATAATATGAAATAAAATAAAATAAAATACAGTAAAAGTATAAACTTACGGTTTCATTACTTGCATCTAAAAATTACTGGCAGCAGAAGGGCAGGTTAGCAGAATTATTTTAGAGGTTTTTGGAGTGCTGGAAACAATTTAGGTATAATTTATAAATTTAGTAATTATAAATACAAAAATTCATTATTCTATTAATACATTGTGATGAGGTTCCTCCTTCGCTCTCCTCAATATCACTCAACAAAGTACGTCTGATCGCTCGCTAATTCGTTCGCTCAATGAGTCCGCTGGTGGTCCTCGGATTTCCTAGATCCTCTTTAGGGCTTTAGGACTTTTGGTGGGGTAAACTGTACGCTTCGATATTATTGGGGGCATCGATCGGTGGATTTCGGGGATCTTCTCTTCTCGCCCCCTCGAGTGTCTCTAGGGGAGGTCCTCCTGATCACTTGAACTGCGGCGCGTATCGCGCGCCGCGCTTTCCACGACTCACCTGCACGTCCGCTGTACTCTTGAACTTCTCCTTTAGTGTGTTCAGGGGAAGGGTGGAGGTTCTTCTCACACCCAAGAACCATCCTATGCGTCTCCATGGACGATGACAACGGTCATATCTTCGTAGGGCCTTAGATAATATCCCTTGGGTTTAATGGTCTTCTTCTTTTACCCACTTTCCGACTCCTCCACTATCGAGCCCGTCACGCTACCTTGGCGCACAGCCCTTCCGCGAACTCGCGGTCTGCTTATCCGATGCAGGGACGTCTTCTGGGTCATTTCTTCCATCAGCTCGCCAGTCCAATCCTTAAGATAAAGAGAGAAAAGAAAGAGGGGAGGGGGGGAGGTACTATCGCGTACTTCACGCTTCTCGCAAATACAGCTATCGCGATGGTCCGCGTCGCGTTTCTCGCATGGGTGGTGATCAGCGAGCTAAGCTAACCGAAACAGAGGAGGGCATGAAGCGAGCCTTGTGACGTCACCACGTCACAACATATTACTTAGTCTTGCCTTCAACTTTTACAGCATCTTCTGCACATGTTTTATTTTGTCTGCTAAGAAAGAAAGAGAAAGAAAAACTAAAGAGCAAGTGAGGCAGAAGTTCAGATGGCACTGCGATCTGGAATTTATTGACGCGCATGCGCATTAAATTTTGTGCCACACTATGTAGTATATAATATATATCTTGTACTTTTTCATTATATTTTGCTTCTCTTGTTGTTTATCTTATGCAACATTTATGTTCTTACGTTTTTATAATCATAAATATATTTACAATATATAATATTTATATTATGATACATTTATATTATATGTTATACTATATCATATGTATTTTATTTTTTTTTCGACTTTCGCTTTCTTTCCTTATTTTCTGGGTATTAGAAGTAATACATTTATTATTTTTATTAAATTTTGATTAACTAAATGTGAAAATAAGTTAGGCAAACAGAGAGTAAAAAAATGCAAGTGAGACTGAAGTGCAGATGGCTGTGTGAACTAGATTTTAATGACGCTTATGTGCACTCCACTTTTTTTTACGCTGACATCAAAGTTGCCGACAGAGTTGCGCTACTGTATACTGCGCTATCGTAGAATTAGCCTTAAACTATTTTATTATACTAGCGTAAAACCTAGATGTCATCTCATATCTGTTCTGGGTACTGGTCACCACATATGTTGAACATCTACTGACATCAAACGATTTTAATTTATACGAAAACACAACTTCTCCATTAGCAAATGTCACCCTATGCCACTGCCTACAAAAATTCATGAATGAACAAATGACACATATATCATACTAGTGCAACGCATTTCACGTAAAGAAAGAAAAAGGTCAATGGTTAAAAGGGAAAGAGAAGTGGTCACAACCAATAAGATGAAAAGAACAAACAAAGATGGAGGACAATATAGACACAAATAACAAAGAGAAAGTAAAATTAAGAAGCAGTGAGTGCGTTAAAATAAAATTGATAGATAGAAAACTAGTAGAAGAAGAGAAAAACCATAAAAGATCAGAGGTAAAAGAAAACAGAGAAAAGAAAGAAAAAAAAAATATAAAAGAAATATATAATTATACCAAAAACGAGACTGAAGGTAAGAACGAACTACACAGCCGCGAGATCGCAAGCAGAAAGTACGTAGTAACTATAGCATTGAAAAATAACTTAACCAGTAAAAGCAAAAAAACTAATTTAATAAAAATATGCAAAATCATATACAATTTAGGTACCATCCCAGAAAAGATAAAAATGGTAGGATTTTTAAAAGTCAAAAATACCTGTAGAAATATAAAAGAAACCAATAAAATAATTAGAAAAAGTAAAAAAAAAGGCAGCCCATACTATGTTAGTCTATCATATAAAAAAAAAAGTAAGGAGAGGAGTAATCCACGAATGGGAAGAAAGTATTGAAGAACTGGAAGAAAATCTAACCTGGAATCAAAGGGAGTTTACAATGGAGAGGCTAAAAAAAAGAGAAGGTGAGGGATAGTAAGGCCATGTAGGAAGAATTGAGGGCAATCCTGAGACTTGAAGGTAATTTGCTCCCGATAAGATTACTTATAGGTTACAGACATGTATGGCTAAAGCTGGAGCCCTTCATAAAATCAGTTTAACAATGCTATGTATTAATTTGAAGGGAAAACATACAAGTATGGCAAGAGAGTGTCCTATATACCAAAAAGACGCAACGACTAAAAAACCAATGGCACATAAGAAGCTATAAAGAGACAAAAGAAATAGTCACAAGAAACTTAAGAGATAACTACCCTGAGGACATTGGCGACGAACAGATGGAAATAAAATTTAATAACAGATATTTTCCTCTACTGAGAAAAGAAAAAGATAAAATTGAATATTGGGCAAAAAAGGGAGTTTACCCTGCAAAAGGAGTTAAAAAAGATAAAAAAGAATACTAATACATACACATCAAACAGAGAAAATAATTGCAGAAATAAAATCATATAAGGAAACAGAAATAAAACACTTAAATACATAACTGAAAAAGGTACTAAGCAAAGAGAAAATAAACAAGGATACAACAGCTTGTAAATGAAGACAAAGGATAGGAACCAACAAGAAAGATGTAGGAAAAGCATAGATGACGGAGAATACAAAAAAAGACAACGAATATGAAAGAAATGAAGGATACATATTATAGAGGGTGATTTACTACTTGTGTGACAAATTTTTACAGCTGATACTACACCTCAAATGCAACAAAAAAAAAATACATATAAACCTAGGTCCGATTTACAAAAATGGCAGAGAAATTAGGATTTTTGTTTTTCTAGAGGAACAGCAGTTTCACTCCTATTATTGATTGTATCTTCCAAACTGTTAGTCCTACAAGAAAATGACAAACAATATTGAAAAGAGCAATAAATTTTCTATTATAATAGTCCCTATTTTACCCTGAAACTTTAAAACAGGTGGAGCAATAAAAGTTTAAACTTATCTCAGGAGGCAAAATTTGTATTTTATGAAAACTTTGATCCCCTATTTAGGTAATTATTTTTAGACTTAGAAAGAACAGAGTCCATTACTGAAGATCTTAGACAAATATGAGGACGACAGAAAACGATATGAAGACACACTATATGAAGAATGGAAAAATGCAAAAGAATGGAGAGAAAAAATATATAAAAAACAAACTCAAATTAAGTAACAAGAAGCAACAAAAACACAAGGGACAAAGTAAGCAAAATAGATAGGAAATAATAAAAATTTATATATAAAATAAAAGAAAAGTAGCTATAAGTAGCTAATTAGTAGCTTAATTGCAAGTATGACAATGAAAGAGAAAGACAGAATAAAAATATACATCGATGGGTGCAAATATAGGATGAGAGCAATAATTTTCACTACAGAAGCAATAGCAATCAACGAGGCATTAGACATAGGAAAGAAACGTATAGTGCAAGATAAGAAAAATCACACAGATAAATGAAATAAATAATAAATTAGGAAGGATAAGAAAAGAATGTGTATCCACTATAATATAGTAGATAGAAGATAGAAGAATTATTATAAAAACTGTTAAATAGATTGTTTTCCATTGGGCAAAATGAGTACGATAATGCTCATGAATGCCATCTACAAGTTATATATTATAATATGGATTAGTGGAAAATAAAAAGCAAAAAGACAACAAAAATACCATTGATGCTTTCTCAAAAGATAAAATCTTATCAAACTTTGAGTTAAACGGAATGTATTAAATTGATAGAAAGTTTAATAATAAGTAGTGTTTATCAAACTCGGCACTTTGTGAACAGTCGACTCTACGGACAATCATCGACACAGAATTTAAATCTTCCTTGCTTAGTGGTGAGGTTAAGATTAGAGTAAATCACGTTTGTAGTTGACATATATTTTTCATAATTGCATATTTACCAGCTTAATCTTTTGCTTTATATATCTCAGTTGCACTCGTTACTTCTACGTCCTAAATTTCTAAAGCTCAAATTCCTACCCTGTTTCGGGTAATATAATAACATCTTAAATTTGTAATTAGTAAGCAAATAAAAAATTATAGCTCTCTTCTACGGTAATCTAAACAAAAACAGCATTAGCGGATTCAGCAATACTATTGGTGGACCGATTATTATTACTGGTACTTTTGTAAATGGATAGAAAAAGTCAGCGATGTTTTTAATGTTATTGTAGCATTTTCGTTGATATAGATACCATTTCAATCCCTAAATTCTTACTAAATAGGAATATTTAAATAAATAGGAATGTTGCTTCTCTTAGTTTTATTTTAGAATATTTCGAAAGAGATGGCGCTAAAAACGCGCTACGAAATGAAAATTCGAGTATGCTCTCTATTCTCCGGGAATTGTGGCTTCTCCTCTGGTTGATTCTCTTCGGTATCGCTGACCTCAAGTGCTCAAAATCCTCTTTGAGATATTTCGTATTATCCTTATTCACCTCAAAAGGGGTAATTCTACAGTTATACGTGCATTTAAGTAAGTTAAAAAGTAAAAAATAATGAAATTTTAAATAATACCTGATTACTTACCGAATAATCTGTTCGTTGCAAAGGGTCCAACTTTTTTATAAATTTCAGCCATCGTGGTTTCATTATATGACCTTAACCTTATAAATAATAAACTTTTTGAACTAAATCTTTTTACATAAATTTATATACCGATAATGTTCATTACAAAGTAATTTATAAGTAGAAATTTGGACGTGCTAAAATATATTTAGTGAAAGACGCCATTTGTCAAAGACGTGCCAACAGATTTAAAGTCAATTGCCAGGCCACTATGATCGCGTTATAATTTTCCTGCTAAATTTAGTTAAAAATTTTATAATTAAAAATAAAACTATCTTTTTATAAAAATTAATACTTTAAAATAACTTTGTATATTCATTAAAATTTTTATTATTTTAGAAAGGTATTGTATGAGTCAAAAAATAGAAAAACCAATATTATCAGGTCAACGTATAAAGACCAGAAAGAGAGGTATGTTTTAAAAGATATAAAATATTTCAAATAATTCATGGAAAGTATAAGAAAATGTTTCTTTATCTTTCCACAGATGAAAAAGAAAAATATGACCCAATGGGATTTCGAGATGCAATTTTACTTGGTTTGGAAAAAGCTGGTAACGACTTAGACGCAATTTCAAAGTACTTGGATGCAGCTGGCTCTAAATTAGATTACCGCCGATATGGGGAGGATCTGTTTGACATCTTAATAGCTGGTGGACTTTTGGTTCCAGGCGGTTCTATTGCTCAAGATGGTGATAAACCAGTTAAAACCACTGCATGTGTTTTCGAACAATCTGAAGACATGGAATCTATGCGAAATTTTGAACAAGTAATGTATCTTGAAGGTGTAATAGAACCTTCTTAATGGATCTTCGATCGTGATGTTGGTAATAATTTAATTTCTAGGTTTTTATTAAACTTATGAGACGCTATAAATATTTGGAAAAAATGTTTGAAGAAGAAATGAAAAAAGTATTGGTTTTTATGAAAGGTTTTACTCCTAAAGAGAGAATAAAATTAGCTAGAATGACTGCTCTATGGATATCCAATGGTTCTGTTCCACCCACTGTTTTATCAGTTCTAATTAATGAACATCTTGTTAAGGATAACTTAGCACTAGACTTTCTACTAGAAGTTTTTGTCACTTGGAGGCAAGAAAAAGGTTTACCGAGTTTAATGACTGCATTAAAAAAAGGCAATATCGAAGGAAGGTATGACAAAATTGCATACTCTATAATACCTATTGTATTTATACATCAGAAATTTATTCTACATATACCAATTGATAGGTTAATGGAATTTGTACCACCTAATAAAAGAACTGAAGAATATTTTCGGTCTGTATTCGAAGCTGTTGGTCTTGCAGATATTGTAAAATTGCATAAAGCTCAAGCAAGTCAAGAAGCAAAACGAGATTTACAACAATTATTATTAGACGATTTGGCTGACAGTCGTCCTATGAAAGACATTATACTTGATCTCAAAGAAATGGCACAGAGGAGTGGTATTCCTGAACATGAAGTTATTGGCCTGGTAATTAAATTTCTATATAACTACCATTATCGAGTTACGTTACAATAATAAAATTATACAGCAATGTTAAAACTGTTTATAGATTTGGGTTGTAGTAATGGGTCAAGCTGAGTGGAACAAAAAGGAAGAATTGGTAGCTGATCAAGCATTGAAACATCTAAAAGTATATACTCCACTGTTTGATGCTTTCACAACCACTGCCAGATCTGAGCTCGCGCTTATTCTCAAGGTCCAGGAGTTTTGTTACGAGAATATGAACTTTATGAAAGTCTTCCAAAAAATTGTTTTACTATTTTATAAAAGTATGTTGCGTGTCCGTGTGTGTGTGCGCGCGCGCACATTATTTGCGCACTATTTTTTGTTCATTATTTATCAGTATACTTTGTTTTAGCGGATGTAATATCGGAAGAAGTAATTCTGAAATGGTACAAGGAAGGTCATTCCATTAAAGGAAAAATGCTGTTTTTGGATCAAATGAAAAAATTCGTTGAATGGTTACAGAATGCAGAAGAAGAATCTGAATCAGGAGAGGAAGAAGATTAAAAACACAAAAGTATGTTTATTTAACACTTGTCAAATTTATTTTTAACTTCATATTATTTTTCTGTTTCAGAGTAATGTAAGCTTCATTATCAAAAAGTAATATACCTGGATTTTATCCAAAATTTTAAAAACGGATCAAAATGTGAATTGCAATTGGAGAATGTACTGTTACATAAAAATTTTGGAAAAATAAAATTTGTATCATTTTGAGACACACTATATCGAGACAAGTACATAAAATTTTTTAATCGTTAATGAATAAAAAAAATTACATTACCATCTGATTAGCGTGGAAGATAAATTGTAAATTTGCCATGTCTTTAAATTGTATTACTTTAAGAAGAAATATTTTCTGTTACATTTTTATAACACCGCTACAAAATATATACAGAATAACAAGTTAATGAAGAAAAGATCTTTGTCCCTGTGTACGTATAATTTTCAAACCCACATTCTTTGTATGATAATATTGTGTATTAGTTTTTAGAAAATATATCAGGTGGTGTTTAATATTTGACGCTTTTTTAAATCCTATTTAATTTCCTGTTATGTTTGTGATATCATTATAAAAATGATAAACATTATTTAATTCTAAATAATACTAGAAAGAGTATATATATATATGAGTAATATATATATATCCCTACTTTAATAAAAAATATATTCTTATTAAAAATATGATATCTTCGTCTTTTTCATTAATGAAACCTTTACTTTTAAGATATTATATGTTTGTTACCGATATATTTGTATACATAGGTATTAAGTTTATATAAAATAACTTTAAAATAAATTTTAAAATAAAATATACAATGTATAATATATCTTTTGTATTTTTCATTATATTTTCTCTTGTTTATCTTGTATAATATTTATGTTCTTACATTTTTATAGTCATAGTAACATGTGCATTTATATTTTTTCGATTTTTGCTTTCTTTCCTTATTTTTCAGTGTATTAGAAATAATACATTTATTATTTTCATTAGATCTTGATTAACTAAACGTAAAAATAAGTTGGGCAGATAGAGAATAAAAAAATGCAAGTGAGATTGAAATCCAGGTGGCACTGTGATTTGGATTCTTCTATCGCGCATGCGCACTCAATTTTATGGTATACCGACAACAAAGGTGCCGACAGAGAGTTTCGCTACTGTATACTGTGGTGATACTGTGCTATTACTGCGCTTACAATTATGCTGGAGTTAATTCACACGATAATGCTGGATATTAAAACTAAGTTCACGCAATAGGAAATAACATTTTGTCTCGAAAAAGGAACGAGTTTGGTCGCCGTGGAGGTCGGTCATGTCTTATGAGAGAAATAATTGTTAAAAGTAGTTGGTTGGGGAAGAAGCCTAAAAAAGACAGAGTAAGGAGATATTAACACCAAGCGAAAATTAGAATAGCCCTCTAAGGTATAGTAACTATCAGACAACATTATAGTGGAAGATCGAAGATCGCCGCGTGGACAACACGATATGCGAGTCATTCTTAATATGGAGCGCGGACCCGATTTTGCTGAATTTTTCCTTGAAAAGAAAAATGTTGACTGGCATGCAGACCAAACAATAATACTGATAATGATAACAACCTTGATCACCTTTAATAATCTTTTTTCCTATAAAATAATACAAATATGTCCTTTTTCATTATTCTTGGAAAACTTTTTGTTAACAGACAACACAGCGATTGGCGTGCTAATGAATCCAGTCACAGATGGCTATGGATCTGCCAACACTCCTTGGACGTGACAATACAGTGCCAGTATCATATCGACACCATCTTGCTGTGTGTTGACTAGGTTTGTATTAATTCATCGACTGACCAATATTTATCTATTAACAATTTCCTTACTCTTGACAATAATATCGACATAGCAAAAAATCGATATATTTTAGTTACCATTGTATTTTTACTGTTGTAATTCCTGGTATTTTTTCATCAAAATTGCCATGGACAAAGAAGGAAATAAATAAGCAGTCAAAGCAGCTAATGAAGATGCGAACAAACATCCTCACAATACAATAAAAATCTGTATCAAAGATAAAAGCATTCGGCAAAGAAAGAGCGTAGAAAGAAACAGAATATTTCAATAGGAAAAACAACAGGAACAAGAGAAGACCTTGGATTGGAAAACTAATAAACCTAAGTAGATATACAATTGCAGCATTCATCAAAATAAGAGTGAATCATTACATAGATAAAACTTAACATCGTTCCCTGCTTGCAAAAGTGGATTTGAAGGAGAGAACATTGACCATGTGGTCGGGTATGCCTGAAGTATCTAACTCACCTAGAATTCACCTAGGGATAAATACAAAAAAGCTAATAAGCAAGGAAAATGCAGGCACAGTAAAATGCGTTGCAACTTTTTTCAAGATACTCAAACATAATATGTAAATATCAAAGAAATATAAAAGATAAGGAAAAAGTTAAAAAAAAACATTTATTTTTTAAAATTACTATTTTTTTATATAACTGGTAATATTATTACCATTACTTATTATAGTTATAATCTTGTTAATATGATTATTATTTATAAATACGGAGGGTCAGTATCCTTAGAATTAGACGTAAATATTTCTTTAGTTGCAATGAGTCTATAATGAAATTAATTTAATACTATGTATTTTTTTGCTTTATACTATCCGTTTATTAATTTAACTAATCTAACCTAAATTGACTCCTTAAAATAACTTAGCCTAACTTAAAATGTCCCTAGAAAATACTGACTTTTGGTCATTGTTTTGACACTAGTTCTGACATTAGTAGTTGATCAACAAACGCAAAATAATGTTACTAGATAAAATCATTTCTTATTAGACAGTCGCTGGTTGTGTTTGTGCAAGTTTTATGCAAATGGCAAAAATTAATGCAATTAAGGTTTAGGTTTAATTATTTACTAGTGGTTTTTCAAAGCTTTCTGCAGCCTTTTTTCTTTTTCATACACATTCTTTTAACAATATTTATATCTTTTTCATCGCATACTCTGTCTTACATTGCATCTTGTTTGCATTCTCTTACATTGTTATTCCTTTGCAGATTCATTCATATCTTTGATTAAATTTCTAATTGCTTGTGTTGTATGTATTATATGTGGTTAAATGTATGCGTGTTGGTGAGTGCACTCTGGTGGTACGGACAACTGTACTTTTCTCTTCGTCCCTAGAGTCAAGGCAAGTTTTAAAATATTGTACATGAAAAGTAGCCCATAATTTTTTCTTTTAGTACTATATTCTATATGTATATATATTCATATAGTTAATAGTGTGTGTTTTCGTGACAATTCTTAGGCAGTTGTTCTATAGTAATATTGTTATATACCGGTACACAGTTGATTGTGTAATTAACTTGATAATTATTAAATAATATATACGGAATTCGACACTGAAAGAATAAATATGGTAAATGCGATTATTTTTATAATTGTAAGTATATTTATTCTATTTTATGTAAGTTAATTGTGATTCTGCAAAATTATTCTGTCACGCTTTTTCTGGCAGCTAAAAAATCATGAATTATAGATAAAATTTCATATTTATAATGTTATCAAACGGTTATATGAAATTATAATATTCATGCCGCAACGAAACTGCGTAAAACATTAACGATTTTAGTGAACATAAAAGTATAGTAATATTTATTTATAATATGGATACGTAGATTTATTAAGGTGTAATTGAAATTCATTGATAAACACAGAATATGTTCTGATTATAATTCCTTTGATAACTTCAGTTTAAGTAGAAATAATTTAGAATTATTGTACAAGTTTTGTAACAAAAGCCAGTGTGACAAAGCTATAAGGCAAGGAATTCTTTCTTCTAAAGTAAATGAAGACAATGGAAAATAAACTTTACAATAATATGTTTCTAGCATACTTTTGTTTCTAATGAGTCTTGTCACACATATGTACACATTCTGTTTGATAAAGATATAAATCGCTCTATAATAAAAGTTTTATACACGCATACAGAATGTTTTACAATTACATTTTATTAAAATATAATATTTTAATTCTTTTGCATTATTAAATTCTCTACTTTTTGTATAAATTTCTTGAAATAACAGGCTTTAATAATTTTTAAAATTAAGGTAGTTTAATATTATTTTTTATTATTAGGAATTTAGTTAATATTTTAATATACATGTTTTTCTATTTATTTTATTATAAATAAATGTTACTATTGCTTTTCATACCACATCTCTAATAATCACTTGTTTTTCTTATTTTATAAGCTTTCATTTTTTTCAAGAATCATGACAATTCAAGTTAAGTCAAATTGTTCATTTAAAAATATAACTTTTCTTCATTGCTTATTCCTTTATACTTTTTGTTTTGCAAAACCTAAAATTAACCATTTTTATATTTATTTACCTGTTGGTGTTAATTTCCTGAAGAATTTCTGCTGTTTTAAGTGACTAATTCGTTCTGTGTATCTTGTATTTATATTACATAACGTTACGTTCTGTTATTATTTGTTAAGCTCTGAGAACTGAATCTGAAATCTTCTTGGAACATTACAAATCTTAATTATCCATCTAAATAATTTTTTGCACATCTTCTTAATAGGATACCAAATTTTTCTTTTCTCAAGTTATTTATCATTTTATACTTTATATTTTATTATACATAGTTTAATTGTAATTTTGTTATATTTTATACTAGAACTAAAATTTTGAATAACTAATAAACTAAATAATATAAGAAGAATTTTTGCAATCAGTTGTTTCAATTATTTCTTGCTGCCTTTTTATCTTATTAAATAAGAACAACTGTCTTGTTGTTTTGTCACAAGTATAAAACTGTAATGTTGAACATTTGCTGCAAAAATATTTGGAATTGTCATTTTGAATATTTGATGGAGTTTTATGAAATACTACTCCATGAAATAAAGAATAGCATCCCGAAGCAATAAAAACGATAAAAATAATATTCTTATCTAATTTTCTTGCGCGTCTTGCAATTTTGTGAAGTAATAGTAATTGTAATAAGAATTTACTTTTTTCAAATTTATATTTATAATATTTTTATATTTAATTTAGAATTTATATTTATAAATATCAAACTTTTTATCCAGTAATTTCTGCAATTTGTATTTTTTTTTTATTAACTAAAATTAATATCTTATAGGTAAATTCTTAAAGATGAAAGCTATTTTATTGTTCTTAATTTTAATTCAAACAAGAGGAAAAACAATTCAAACATGTCCCAAATATTGCACGTGTAAACTTGGTGCACAAGCAGAATGGTTACGTATAAAATGTGGTAATGAATTACAGAATATTAAGGACATAAATATTGATAGCGTCAGTGTGGAACTAATACAATTGTAAGATTATTGTATTGTAAAGTAAAAAATAATATTTATATTCATATTGTAGTATTTTCATTGTGCTTCATGTATTTCAGAGATTTAAGCAAAAATAACATTTATGCTGTTGAAAGTAACGTATTTAAAAATTTAACAAATTTAAAACGTTTAAACTTATCGCAAAATGATATAACTATAATCAGTGAAGGCTGTTTTAATGGTCTTGGAAATTTAGAAAGACTGTAAGAAAATCAATATGTTATATATATATATAATGTCATATATCATATATATAATGTCATTTTTAATTGTTGAATATATTATATTAAATTTACTTATATATTTAATTGTTATTTAGGGATTTAAGTAGAAATCAGATCTCAACTATAGATGTTTATACGTTTAGAAAGTTGTTGAATTTGAAAAGGCTGTAAGTTGATAAATTGTATAAAATACAAGGTGTTTTATTTTACTTGATCCAATATTATAATTACTTCTGGAAGTATTTATTGTTGGAAAAAGTGTTATGTAGATTTTATTTTATTCGAAGAGGGATTATAATTTGATACAATTCTTTTATATATATATATATATAGAAAACATGAATATACTATTTCCTATAAAAAAGATATTAAGCTAGTTAGATCAAGATACCATTAATTATGCATTCATAATTCTTATTCCATTCATTTCCTTAATTAATAGATGGTATTATTTTCCACATTGAATATAAAATAGTGCAATGAATTTGTTTTATTATTTATTATTAAAACACGCAAATAGTTGAAATATATTTCTTCATGTAAATAACATAGTATTTTTTTACAAAGAATGATAAATAGCACTAATGCATATATTACAAAGTATATGATTCGATTTAATAAAATAATATTCACCTCCAAAAAGATGAAGTACTCTTTGAAACAGAAGCTTTACTTTAAACATTTTCTTCAATAACATACATCGATAAAATAACACACCTTGCCTATATATATATATATTTTTGTTTGCTTTCTTTTACCTTACATATCATTTATTTCATTATTAGCGATTTGTCAAGCAACAACATAAGCGTGGTGAAACCATCATTATTTCATAATTTGCTGGCTTTAGAACGCTTGTAAGTGAGTTTCTTCTTTTAATTTAAATTGCTTCTTTTGCATATATTTTATTGAATAAAAGTACCTGTGTCGGTATGATTGTGATTCTATTGCATGAATAGTTTTGAAAAAGGTCACTAACTTACTGAAATATTGTAGGAAATTAAATGGGAATAGGTTAACAACTTTAAAGGAAGGTACCTTTAATGGCCTAAAATCATTAAAACAATTGTAAGTTAGATAGAATATACGATAGATACATATAAAATAATGTTACCCAAATTATGTCCGGTGTTTCAGGGATCTATCAAACAATCCATGGAGGTGTGATTGCGAATTATATTGGTTTAGTAGTTGGATTCATAATAACTCTATTAAATTGAAGTAATTTATTGATTAATATAAAACACTAAACACTTCATACTATAACTTGTAATAGATATTTTCCAATATTTCAGTCCTGCTCCAAAATGTACATCACCTCTAAATGTTAAAGGTGAATTTGTAAAAAAGTTAAAATATTCAGATAATATTCAATGTCAGTGGTTACCTCCAACAATTGAACTTCAACCAGTTCATAATCAAGTAGTATTTGTTGGAGATTCTATAACTTTAAAATGTAGAGCACCTAGTATTACAGAAGATAGGAGTGCAAGATTGAGTTGGTTGTGGTATCCTAACATTACTTCTGAAGCAGTAAATTTAGATGTGTTTACAGATCCAGAAAAAAGTCTATCCAATATTAAAATTGATAATAGGTATCTTGGAGATAATGGCATTGTAGACAGGTATCGTAGTATTTAATACCATTTAAATCAAAACATTTATGTATGTATCAATATAATGGAACGTCTAATTAATCTAACTTGTAACATTATAATTGTTATAGTTCACTTAGCATTCTTCCAGTGAAAGAAGAGCATAATGGCCAATGGAATTGTTTACTGGTTTCTATAAATGGTAATAGGTCAAAAGCAATTAGTGTAATTGTTATCTCTGATGAAACTCGTTATTGTCCCCTAGCAGGTGAGATAAATTGAGCATGTATATGATGCAGCTTTAATGTAACAAGAGTTTAATAGATAATTAATTATGTTTACAGTAACCAAAAATAATAGAGGTACATATACATGGCCAAAGACTGTAGTAGGATGGAAAGCAGAATTACCGTGCGAAGGCAATCACCTGACAAATGTAATACAAATGCCCTTGAAAGCTTCCTATCAGTGTAATATCACAGGATATTGGGAAGATTTGAATACAGAATTATGCCCTTACTTGTCGCACACAACAAAAAGCTTAGAACAATTTTCTAAAGTTAATTTATCACTTACAAAGGCCAATTTGTTAGAAACTGCAAAGAAATTTCAAAATTATACTGGAAATTCCATGGAAATAACTGATCCTATTGAAGTGAATTTCATAACCCAAACTATAGAAAATTATTTAAATTTCTTAATTCACGAGAAAGAACTTGGTTTCATGTTAATTGATGTCATTAATACTCTTATTAATGTATCAAAGAATATTTTAAAGAAAGCTGAAGTTTCTTTCAAATCTTGTACACGATTAATAAAAGCTGTGGAAAAAATTGTAGAACTTACGCCGTCGATACAATTTTATAGGAAAGATATCGCACTTGAGGAATTCAGAGTGAAACGTAATAGTTTTACAGGATTGATATGTACATGGTATTCAAAAAATAATCCAGAAATACGATCTTTACAATGCACAACAAACAACAGGACATCTCCCGTTAATATAAAAGACAGAATAATTGAAGCATCGATACATTTACCTGCAACTTTATTACAATATTCGGAAGAAATTGTTACTCATCAATTAATGATTTCTGTATATAGTAACAACAGATTATTTCCTAACGTAATCAATAATGATAACATGGATATTGCGTCATGCGTTATTGGAAGCAAACTATGTATGCAATTAGAAGTAAATAGAAGAAATACGGTTTAGGAACAAGGACAGCATGTAATTTGAAATTTATTTTTAGATGGAATATCAGTAAAAAATTTAACAGAGCCAGTATATATTATGTTGAAAGTACCTTTTTATTATTATGCTGGGAAAAAGTTATTACCAGTAGTTTGGGATGAAACATTAAATAAATCAGGTGGCTGGACAAGTGATGGTTGCTACTTAAGAAATGTGTTAAACAATTTAATAGTATTTCATTGCAATAGATTAGGATATTATGGTCTTCTACAAGATACTTCTTCATTTGATCAAGATGGTAACAGGTACGTGTTTAGTAAATTGTTTATATATATTCGTATTCATTTTTAACATTTTTTTCTTTCTTTTTCTAGCATAACTGGAGCAAGTTTCAGATATTCAAATCCTGCTATATATATTGGGACTATCGCAACAATAACATGTTTAACTGTTACGTCTGCTACATACATTATTTGTTATGCATCAATCACCATGCCTAAGAAAACTAAACATTGCGTCATTAATATTTGGTTTGCCATGGCATCATTATCATTTTTTTATAGTATAGGTATTTACCAAACAGAAAACTTTCCAATTTGTCAAGGTGTTGGTCTTATTCTTCATTATTTGTCTTTATGTTCTCTATTATGGATGGGCGTGTTTGCAAGGTAACTTATATATACTCTTAAAAATTGTTCAATGTATTCTTAAAAATTGTTCGGTATTCTAAAAACATAATCTGTTTACAGCAATATGTATAAAAAATTATCTAAAACAAATCTCGAAGATATTCCAGAGAATGAACTTCAAGATCAACCAATACCAAAACCATTGTTAGGACTTTATTTGGTTGGTTGGGGTATAGGTATGATCATCTGTGGTATATCTGGAGCAATAAATCTACGAGAATATGCTGGATATTCATATTGCTTCCTCACATCTGGTCCTGCTCTTGTTGCTGTTTTTTTTCCAGCTATGATTCTGGTTATATATTTAATTATCTTTTATTTACTTATTAAATGCGCAATTCAAAACGTTGACATGAATGCTCAGTTATCCGAAGGTACACAAACAACAGAAAATATGGATTTAGAATTATTAGAACCAAATACAAATGTATCAGTAGGGATAAATAGTACGTGTAGTGCGCAAACTGTTCCATCTGATACTGAAGATTTAGAGCATTCTCAAATAACGCAATTAAAAGGACAAATTATTATGTTAATTTTGTATTTAATATCATGGACTGCTGCAGCAGCAACAACAACAAAACCATTAAGCGCATATATTCCATTTGACGAGACTGTGTTTGCTATTTTATATTCGTTTTTCTCTAGTTCACTTGGAATTTTTGTGCTTTTTTTTTATGGAGTTGCACGAAATGATGTTAGATCGCAATGGTTAAAAATGCGTTGTTGGTTTCGAAAACGAAAACATCGATGTTGTAGAACAAGAAGTATTTCTGATGCAAATCCTGTTATACCAACACAATCTTTAGTGCAAAATTTAGTACCTGCGATGTCTAATTCTCAAGCTACTCAAGTTACATCTGATTCGAATTCTATGAGCTCGTCTAGATACACTCATAGGTCGCAAACTTGTAATGCATTTAAATTAGCAGATATAACCAGTCAAGAAGTCTTACCTGTTGGTACAAAAATGACAAATATAAATTTGGTTGTACTACATCGACAACAATACAGGTCTGACAATTCTGTAACTACATACACTGAACCGACCTGTGTTGAAATGTTTTACAATCCTCATCAAAGTGGAGTTGCCAGAAAATTCTTTAGAAAACAACGTCGTCATATAGAGAACAATAACTTTGCTCTTCGAAAACAAAGTGATAACGGTGTTATAAGCGATGCTGGTAGTTGCGTTTCTGTACCAAGATCTATTACAAAATTAGAAAGTAACATAGATCAAACTATCTTAAGTAGTAGTGCAAAAGTAAATAACACAAATATTCATGTCGAATTAAATCCAATAAACGATATGAGAAACATTAATATACTCTCGGATAATGGCGATGGCGGTGATGGTGGTGGTTGTATTTCAGAGGAAAGAAACGTTTCAATGCGATTTGTCATTGGTGAAGAAGGTTTCTTTCGAAATGTAAGAAAAGTTAACAATAATTGTAGATTACGCGATCCTTGCAGCACAATATCGGACTCTTCAAAGAAGCATTGCCAAAAAATAGAATTATTGAATACAACATTACATGAGTCAAATATAGATATCAAAACTAATGAAGGAAAATACATACAGCATGATTTAGAATACAATTCGGAAATAGAATCCACTATTCAAGTGATTAATGAAAAGAACGATCAGAACTTACCGGAAATTTATGAAACTGTAGAAACTGTTACAGAAGCAAAATTTTTCAAAACAGATTCTCAAAGCATAAATGAATTTCACAAAATAGAAGAAACACAGTCTAATACGACTTTGAAATGGTTAACCCATTCTAATAGCATGTATTGCTTACCAATAGATACTATGAAACCATTGAGGAATAATTATTGTAATTCATTAAATGATATTGCATCCTTAACTAGTTTAAAAAATTGTGAATACTTGAAATCATTTACAGATTTACAGAGTATTACAAGCTCAAATTTATGCAATAAAAGTTTCCTGTCTAAAAAATCAATTAACAAATTAGAATTATCTCTCTCTAAATTAAATAGTGTAACTAAAGGTAAAATACATAATTTAGTACAGACAACAATATATGTTAATCCATCAATAAATACTGAAGGTGCCTCTAATGTGTGCACCAATGAGTATAGATTTAAACAAAAACTTGTCAATTCTATAACTGATGCGCCATCTTTTATAAACGGTTCTTGCAATATTGTAAAAAATTTGAATTCAAATAATGAAGTAGAGAGTATAGAAAAACAACAAAGCACACAGCATACTGAAGTTGGTAAAGTACATTTGAGTAATCCAAATACTCATCTACAAATAGTAAAGAAAGAAACAAGTGTCTAATCTAATTTTTCTTGGATGGAATACATTATATATATTGATAGAGATTTAATCTAAAAGTGCATAGAGACGAGGTAATTTTTAATAATTACATTTTTATTGTATTTAAGAAACAATTAACTTTTTTATTAAATTACTTCATTTTTCTACAAAATATAGTTCCTACAAAGAAAAAGATTTACCCTTTTTTCATAAAAATATTTTGTCTTTTTTAATATCTTTTTTATTTTCTTGCACTATCAAATACTTTTATATATTCATGTGTATTTTTATTCATATATAAATGTATGAAACATTTATCTCTAAAACTGCCATATATATAAATATATATATTTATTAAAAAAGAATGTACATACATATGTATAGTTATATATAAACAAAAGTTGTATGCTTCTATACACTCAAAATTTTATTTTGTTTTTTTTTCTTTATATATATACTTCGTAAAAAAGATACTTTCTAGTTACATATTTGTAACTAATATTATTATATCTACCGGCATTTGCTTCTTTTGTAAATATTCGAAATTGAAATACAATATTCTATATTCAGTTTTATTTTATCTTTACCAATAGTTTTCTGTGGTATTTCTAATAGTCATAATTTATGAAACATGTTTTAAACTTTTTAAGTCTGAATATTTTAATATATATACATGTACACACATGTAGTAGAATCTTCTGTATCCAAATGCCCTAATATTTAAACTTTGTAGTGTTCAAATATTTAAATGAACGTCCACTATATACCAATGTTCATAATATCAGCTTTTGCTGCAAATATGTAATAATTACTAAGAATGTAGATTTTTCTCTTCAGTTTTAATTAATTCTAATCAAACGCAATTGAAGATACAAAATTAATTTTATATTTTGAAGAAACCTAATCATTTTTCTGTTTTCTTAATGTAAACAAATGATGTTTATTTGTCGGATAAGATATGCTGTTATCTGAATATTTATGTCTTCCTCTTAGTTCAAATATGGCAGGCCCTACTGTAATTTTGATATTTATTAAACAGTATTTGTAAAGATGAACAATTGTTATACATTTAAGATATACAATATTTAAATAATGTTAAAAGATAATACATATATACGAGCACCTGCATACAATTGTAGTGTACAAATATATATATGTTAATTTTGTATAAAATATATTAATAAGAGATAAAATTTTAGCATATAAAGTATTTTATAATTGATACATTTAAATTCCTAAATACAAAATTTATAGATACATAGAAAACTGGTTTCTTACAGGTAGAAAATATATTTAAATATGTTTTATAGTATTCTGTCACTTTCTATTGCAATATATTTCAAGTGTTGTAATGTTGAAGACAAGCTATTTAAAGCTAAATGTAAGAGAGAAAGATTCCCTCAATCAAATAAGATTAATTATTAACAGATGTCATTTATACTAGTCGACCCAATCTTTAGGATTTCTTAATACATCAACTAGTTTGGCTTCTTTTGAACCTGATTTTGGCTCATGCATATATTGCCATTTTGCAGATAAAGGCAAAGACATTAATATACTCTCATATCGTGCTCCAGGTGTATATAAACCAAACTTTGTGCCACGATCATATATTAAATTAAACTCCACATATCTTCCTCTACGTAATAGTTGCCATTCTCTTTCAGTATATCCATATGCATCATCTTTATGTTTCTTAACTAATGGTATATATGAAGGAATAACAGCTTCAGCACAAGATTCCACAAATCGAAATGCTTCTTCTTGAGTAGGGCCATTCATATCGTCAAAAAAGATACCACCTACTCCTCTACGCTCTCCTCTGTGTTTAATTAAAAAATAATCATCACACCATTGTTTGTATTTTGGATAATAAGAAGGATCATGTTTATCGCATGCAATTTTTAAGCTATTATGAAAATGTTTTGCATCATTTTCATCCAAATAATAAGGTGTAAGATCAGTGCCACCTCCAAACCACCATTGAACAGAGCCATTCTGATTTTCAACTTCGAAATAGCGATAGTTGAAATGTATTGTTGGAACCATGGGATTACGAGGATGAATTACCGCACTTACGCCGGCTGCAAAGAATGGTACCGATTCTTCTTGCATGTGTTTTCCTCGTGCTCTCATTTGTTGCACTGCACCTGGTGGCAATATACCAGTAACAACAGAAATATTTACACCTGCTTTTTCAAAAACAACACCATCTTGTAACACGCAAGTAATTCCTCCGCCACCTTCATTTCTAGTCCATCTATCCACTTTAAAGCGGCAATCTGGATCTTCTAGAGATTCCAAAGCTTTACAGAAATCAACTTGAATTTTCATTACTAATAATTCCATTCTTTTCCTCATATCGTTACTGTTCTTTAACTCTTTAATGTCACTAATTGGTTGAGCCATAAATTTTTTCATGCCTAATTCATCCGAAGAAGCCGCTGATACTGAAATTCCTGATGCACTATAAACTGTGACACTTGTCAATATACCAATACTTACATATTTCAAGCTTTTAATTTTATTTTTGCCCATATAATATTCATGAATAACATAACGCAGGGAATGCCAATTTTTTAATAACGAACGTCCAATCATGATTCCTGAAAAACGAATATTTTATTTAATTTAAGAGTAAGATGTCCTATAAAATTATATTTCACTATTTTTCATTTTTGTAGTAATAATTTAACTACTAAAATCCTTTTTTCCTTACTCTTCATTCAGCAAATTATATATCGTGTATATAGAAAAATGTTAAAATACATTATAAATTTTATAATAGAACAAGTAAATAAAAATGTTTTATTTCCGATAATTTTTGTGTTGTTAAAAGTAATGTTACATATATATATATATGTTAAGGACGTTTGATAAACACGCGATGTAGTTTAAAAATGTATCATAAATAAAGAAAAAAAATTGTAAGAGATTTTATGCTGCAATAATTAATAAAATAATATGTATATATATTATTACGTAGTACTACAATAATATACTAGAAAATATTACATACTTATGCAATGCACGTGACTTAAAACGTTATGATACGTTTATTATTGAATTGTCAAAGTAATCGCTCTAACTATATAAATAGAGAAGAAATTATGCCTCTTCACTAGTAATATAATCGATCGATAACAAAGTTATTTATAAGATAGAAATTGTTTTGTACAGTATGATTTTAAATTATAAAAAATAAACATTTATAGAATGAAAAATATTATCTATTAAAAAAAAAACATACGTATGTCATTGATAGGTTAACTGGTTTTGAATTATTGACTCGAATACATTCGTGGTTAATGTTTTAAAATGTGGTTGAATACAAAATACGGTCGACTACTGAAATATAAACAACTTTACAAAAGAATTTTGGTATGTGCATTTATAAGTTTATAAGTTACAAGTTGAAAATAAACAAATATACGTAGTATATTATATAGATATGTGGGCACAATATATAGTAAATAAGTATATTGTTTTACTTAAATTTAACTGATATTGTAAATGACTTTTTGTTTTTTTACAGTTTCAAAAACGATCTACACAATGTAACATAAATACAATACAAGATATTCCAGAACCGGAATATGATATTGATTTCTTATGTAATCCAGCTAATCGAGATATTATTTTCAATAATATAGTGACAAGGAAAGCTATGGGGGACATTGATAAAGTTCTTGAGTATTCAAAGAAGTCAGAGCTGAAAGAGTCTCTTATGTATGAGTTGAGTAAAATACCAAATCAAACAGATTCAACGGTATTGTCTTATGGCAAAGAACCAAAAATTTTAAAGGAATATGGATGCAAGCCAGAATTCGATTTTAAACCAGAGCAATTCTCTGAATTAGTTACAAAATTAAAATTATTAAAAAGCCAACATTTAGGTCCTTTCATAGGACAACGAGGTTATATACTTTTAGGAGATTTAGCAGAATTGGAAAATGCATTGGTTCACTATACAGTTGGAAAATTAATAAGATTCGGTTTTAAACTTATTTCTGTACCTGATATTATTCCTACTAAAGTTATTGAAAGATGCGGGTTAATAGCAGATAACGAGAGGACTCTCACATATAATTTAGATCCTTTTTATGGAGATGATTATAGCTTATCTGGAACAGCAGAAATGTCTTTAGCTTATAAGGTAATGAATACTGTATTTGACTCTGCAGATTTACCGTTAAAACTAGCTGCTGTAAGCAGGTGTTTCAGGGCAGAAGTATCTAATCTTATGGAAGAAAGAGGCATATATAGGTAATATTCTACTTACTTGAATTGCTAAAATTTGTTTAATGCACTGTTTAAATATGTTTAGGGCTCATCAGTTCACAAAAGTTGAAATGTTTGTATGTTCAAAAGGAGAAGAGTCGCAAAGATTATTTCAAGAACTTCACAAAATTCAAGAAAATTTATTTTCTTCCTTAGATTTACACTTTCAAGTAATTGATATGCCGCCGCATGATTTAGGAGCTCCAGCATATAGGTTTGTAATATCAAACTATATTAAACACATTAAACTATTCAGATTTTTCTTAATGAAACATTACAAATATATACACTTAGGAAAGTTGATGTAGAAGGTTGGATGCCTGGAAGAAATTTATATGGAGAATTATCCAGTTGCAGTAATTGTACAGATTATCAATCACGACGGCTCGGTATAAAATATAAAACGAAAAACGGAGACATTTTGCATGTTCATACTTTAAATGGAACTGCATGTGCTATACCTCGTATGTTAATTGCACTTTGTGAAACGTATCAAACAAAACATGGTCGTATTAATATTCCTCAGGTTTTAATGCCTTACATGAAAGAGAAGACACTTATTAAAAAACAACCAGTTGCAAATATGAGAATGCATAAATACAAATTTAACATATAAATATCTAAATAAATAAATATATATACTTCTATTGTAACTGTGAATTTTTCTAGTTATATTTTAGATTAAAAGAACAATTATTATTGATTGTATTTTTATAAAAGTTAAAAGAGATTTAAAGAAACTTAAAGAAATTTAATCATAAAGAATCTTAAATTAAGAAGTAAATCTTTCCTCTTTCTTTATTTCTCTATCACATAAAAATATATGCAATACTATGTACCCAGACAAACACGATAAGATGGTGTCCACACTTCCGGGGGGTGTTAGCAAACCCGTAGCCATCCGTGACCGCATTCGTTAGCTAAAATGCCGGCACGCGGTGCCAGCACGTTCTAGTCACCAGCGTAACACGCGTGCGAATGGCACTGCACCAGCACCAGCGTGACACGCGTGTCATCGTTCCATTCAAAAATTTTTTCTGCATTGGCGTAGGCGTCACATTTGTTAATGGGGAACCACCTGTTATTCCGTACAAATTAAATACCTCAGAGTTCAGATATCCGCATACGAGTACTGACAGTATCAAAGCACGGCGATATAGCAGAAGGCCGACACGGCGTGCCAATGACACTATCAGCTCACCATAGTGACACGCGTGCCAGTGGCGTAGGCTAATATATACCAATGAAGAAGCTGTTTGCATAAAAATTATAAACGAATATTAAAAATGACTAAACTGAGCAATTTATTTATTTCGATTCGAAAATAGATACACTGACACAAAAGAAAGATAGAAAAACTTCTTTTTATTATTTTCTATAAACTATAACTTAATACAGCGATTTTTTCAGAAAAGTCGTTAATTACTTTATCGTAAAAATACATACACTTATTTGATAAATATTATTTTTCAACTCATCGTTAAAAATTCATGTAACAAAGGTATATTTTATATTTAATAATCCTTACAAACGATAAAACCATTTACCACAAGAACCCAGACAACACAAGATAAGATGGTGGCGACACCATACCGGCACTGTAGCGACACTTCCGAGGAGTGTCAGCAGATCCGTAGTCATCTACGTCCGCATTCGTTAGCTAAAATGCCGGCACGCAGTGGCAGCACGTTCTAGTCACCAGCGTAGCACGCGTGCGAATGACACTGCGCCAGCACCAGCGTGACACGCGTGTCATCGTTCCATTCAAAAATTTTTTCTGCATTGGCGTAGGCGTCACATTTGTTAATGGAGAACCACCTGTTATTCCGTACAAATTAAATGCGTCAGAGTTTAGATATCCGCATACGAGTACTGACAGACGTTTTGATAGTTCTTTGCCAACATTTATAGTTACTGAGAGAGCCATATATATTTTTTCAATTCGTCAAATTCGAAAATTCATGCCAATAGAGAGTATTAAATACGATGGCAGCATATTGTTTAAGGAAATGTAATAAATGATACATTTACTTATAAAATGTTGAACTAATTAAGTTACGTTCACTTTACTAGCGTATTACAATTTTCAGGTGAAAATATTGAACGTAATTATTTGTTTTCCTTTGGTACATATATTCTTGTGCTAAATGGTTTTATCGTTTGTAAGGATTATTAAATATAAAATATGCCTTTGTTACATGAGTTTTTAACGATGAGTTGAAAAAAATATTTATAAAATAAGTGTATATATTTTTACGATAAAGTAATTAACGACTTTTCTGAAAAAATCGCTGTATTAAGTTATAGTTTATAGAAAATAATAAAAAGAAGTTTTTCTATCTTTCTTTCGTGTCAGTGTATCTATTTTCGAATCGAAATAAATAAATTGCTTAGTTTAGTCATTTTCGTATGCGGATATCTAAACTCTGACGTATTTAATTTGTACGGAATAACAGGTGGTTCCCCATTAACAAATGTGACGCCTACGCCAATGCAGAAAAAATTTTTGAATGGAACGATGACACGCGTGCCACGCTGGTGCTGGCGCAGTGCCATTCGCACGCGTGTTACGCTGGTGACTAGAACGTGCTGGCACCGCGTGCCGGCATTTTAGCTAACAAATACGGACACAGATGACTACGGATCTGCTGACACTCATCAGAAGTGCCACTACAGTGCTGGTATTGTGTCGCCACCATCTTATCGTGTGTTGTCTGGTACCATTTACATGTTACATTTTTTAAATTTGCAAGTGCCGAGATCATTTTACTTCTTTTAATTATTCCCGATGCGTGGCTTCAAGTTGCAATTCCTGCTTGACTTTTTATTTTAAAATGTTTGTTTAAATAAAGGAAAACCTAAACGAAACCAGTGAAAACTAAAAATCATTTTGTGAATATGAAAAAATTGGAAAAATTGTCCAAGCCTTAGAAAAAATTTGTTCACATTTCTTTTGTCGAACACTTTGTTCAATCTAAGGGAAATAATCGCAAGTAATAGAGTGCATTTATCATTTTGTGAACCCCAGTGTATAGATTAGATTTGCTTGTGTTGAAATATTGTTTTCCTGACGGCAGCTCAGTTTAAGTTGATAGTGCGATGTTTGACTATAGTGGTGATTAATTCGTGTGAACTCTCACGAATACCAGTTGTGTAATTTGTAGATATGCCTTACACACTTACGTATGTTTTTGAGTTATTAGTTATCACGCATATTTATATGAAATGTGTTTACAAATAGTGAAGAGGTGATAATATATAATATTGAATAGAATATATTTTTATAAAAGATGTCTGCTTTTCTCTTTTATACTTTGTTTTATATCCTAATCTCAGGATGTATTATATATCCACCCACAGAATTTATTTCTGCCGGACTAACCATAAAAGATATATTTTCAACTTGGTTAGGTAGTGAAAATGAGTCTTTTATACAATATCATATAAAACGGAGTGTTATTACCTTATTTTTACACTCTATGCTCCCTTTTGGTATATACATATATATACATATATATATATTTAATCATATTTTCTAATTACTTTAAATGTTACTATATTGATTAAAATAAGTGTTTATTTTGATTAGGTTATATTTTTGGTCTGATTCTATTTGGTCATGTAGATGATGTAAATGTATTATTAGGTGGTACCAAGTTATGGTCAATATTTGTCACTTGTACCATGTTGATACCTCTATACACTTTACAAAAAATATTCACATGGTCAATGAATAATTGGAATAAACATCCAATAGTGCAAAATCTTATGGTTTATTATAACAACAATAACAATAATAATAATAGTAACAACAATTTACTATGGACTATGATAGCTTCTGATATTAATGTAGAATTTAGAAGGTTACACATATTAAATTTATTTATATAGTATACTTTATTTCTGTGGCATGTAACTTTAAAGAAAGACTAAAAATAAATATTTTATTTTAGAATTGATAAAATCATAATTACCACAAATAGCATAACATCCATAATAGTTACAGATAATTGGATAATTAAAGTTTTACCTTATAAAATAAAAGTTATCCATCAGAGTGATGCAATTTTAATAGTTAATAAAAGTGATACACATGAAATGTCACCTGTAACAAGAGGAGAAGTTCAATTTATCAATATCGAGGTAAATTTAATAGTCTGTTAAACTGGTCTTCTTTAAGAATAATTTAAATTTTAAATCAATCAAATTATTATTCTAATTCTATCATCGTTATTACTTAGTTAGAGTATATAGAATAGAGAATTGAAGTTAAATGATGATTCTTTAATTATTCATCGCATATATATGAATAATACATGGCTGGGAAACCATGCAAGAGGTCTCACTTAGAAACAAAATATAAATAAATAGCTTTATTTTTCATCAAAATCATTTTATGAAGAATACATAATGTGTTATTGAAGTAAAAAATATTTGAAAACTAGGAAGAATTATTGTTTGCATTTATTAAATGTGAAGATATGTCATGAAACATTAACTACTAATATTAAACATTAATCTTTTTGTTCTACAGTATATGTATACTCTCTAAGTTAAATGACCAAGGAGGTATCAAAATTTATGTATATGAATTTTTATTAATTATATAGACATAGAACTTTTTTACATTCTTTACCGGAAGATTTTCAATCTTTAGATATTTATTTATTTACAGTTATGACATTGAAGCTATTTTTATTCACCAATAAAAAGTTCATGAAATACCATATTGGTAAGCAATTGAATATGATTGGATTTATTGAGATTTTATTATTGATTCACTGAATTTTTTATAAGCAACGAAGAAGAGTGGTTACAAAAATTGATATTTTAGATTTGATTAAAATTTTATTTTGTTATAGTAGAGTATACACGGATTATCTTTATTATTTTTATAGATCCTTAGTTTTTGAGAAAAATAAGGAAATATTTCTAACTGCAGCGCAATGAATGATGTACGATAGGATTTTATTAGTCTTAGACAAACTTAAATTCTGCTTTGACATAAAAAGGTTCCATATTTCCTGTACAAGAATAAAACAAGTAATACAAATTGTTTAATATGTTAACCATAGAAAAATGTTCCAGAAATATGTTTGTTATATTTTCACTAATGTGAAATAGTGAATATAAATAAAATTGTGTATACCTAATACATGTAATAATATATTTGCAAAGAATATAATACACATGAAGCACGATAATTTAATCCCTGGAACATACTTAGTTTGCACATGGTTTGCGCTTATATCTAGAATTTTATCAATTTTCCATATTCTTTGCTTTTTGAATTTAATTACATCGACTGATGATCTGTGCAGTAAATTACATAATGTTCCAATTTCTGGAAACAGTTCAACAATTTGTTTGTTTAAATATTATCAAATGCTATTTATTATTTCATGCTGAACCACAGAGCTTTTAGTATATTTTTTAGTTTTGAAAAAAGTCAGAATTACAGGAAGTGAAATTGAATAAATAAGGAAATTTAAATGAAATACTTTTTTAACTGTTAAGTATACATATAGTTGTGTATACATTACTAATGCATCTTCTGTATATGGTTCACTTGTGATCTGATTAGTCAATGTTTATTCATGTAACAAGAAATACAGAAAATACAGAAAATATACATCAAAATAATGTTTTATTTATCAAAGAGATTTTGAATGTTTACATAGGTAAAATCTACAAGAAGAGGATCACAGCCTTTTGATATAAGATTGAATGTATTTGACTTTAAGAATTTGCAAGACAAAGTCTCCCGTCCCATTACTGTATTACAAAACATTAAATTTCATAAAACCTTACTTGATAAATTTATTGATAATTTTAAGGAACAAGTGCAGGAAAATCCATATTATGAATACACAGAGGTATTTTACTTTTCATAAATGTAACGAGTAATTTTATTCGATGGATTGATTGGTATATAAATATATTTAAAGGAATTAGGTCAATGTATAGGATGTATGCAAGCTTCATCAAATGTTAAATTATATAAACAATGTAATAATGATAGAGCAATTGGAAATCCTGAAGATTGTATGGTATGTTACTGCCGTCCTATGTGGTGCATAGACTGCATGGCAAAATGGTTAATATGTGATATATTTATAATACTTTACACTTTGTTCTTACTCACTGTAAGTATATTAACAAAGACTACATTACAGGTTTGCCTCCAGACAAGATGAAAGTGCACCCGAAACATGGTTATCTTCTAAATGTACTTGTCCAGTGTGCAGAGCTCGATTTTGTATTTTGGATGTATGTCTTATACAATCTATTTAAGTATAAAAAGTAATACTTTAATATTTAATTATATTTCTAAAAGTAACTTCGTGTTATAAACAATATATTTCATCTAATAGTAACAATTAATATTAATGAAATAATAGTAATAACTATTATATACACATATTGTGTATCCTACATACATATTATTTAATTATATATAATAGAATATAAATTTTATTATGAAGAATATTGAAAAAAAATTACGAGGTATATAAAAATATACGGAATTTTTTTAGAAAAAGATTAAATTAAAACTTAATGTTATATATAGGTACTTGGAATAGTTATAACCAAATTGTAAGTTTATATAGTTTATGAAAAAAATGAAAAAATCAAAGCAATACCATTCACTAAAATACTTTGTTATTTTTCTGTATTTGTTTATAATTTCTGTACTGTTAATATTGTCAATTATATGTCCTACCTGTGGCCTGTGGCTAGCCAGTTAATAATTGTTCCCTTTGCGCAGCTTTTACCGATTTTACATAGATACTGTTCTTACTTATTAAAAAATCTGACAAAAATGATAACATATATTATATAAGTAATCGATTTCTAAAAGTAAGTGATTTCTAAAAATTGCAACAAAGTTACAGATGAGAATTTAACAAATCAACTTCATTGTACCTCCTTTCAATTATACCAGTTAATATAAAAAAGTAACAAATAAAATTAAAAGACAAATAAAAAAAATTGATTAGATAAGAATTACAATTTAATTTCTTATATAACAATTTAATTTTCTTATCATTAATATTTATTAATTTTATAAATATGTATAACTTTACTTAAAATAATAAAGACATTTAAATATATATATATATAATTGCATGTAAAAATATTTGAATTCAAATTTTTTTAAACCTAATATTTTCTGAAAAATTCCAACAATTACTGTCGTTAAATTTTAACTGAAAGTATTTATTGTATTGTAACTTAAATTACTTCACATTCTTAGTATCTCATTGGTCCAGTATCGATTTTGAGTTAGACATAGTGTAAAAATGTATGAAAATATGTATAAATATTCAATTAACTAATAATTACAGATAATAATTAGAATAGTATAATTATTTGGTCAAATGCATATGCGATTTCAGAGCAATTCTTTAGTCAGCTGGTGTCCGTATCTAAACAAAAGAACATAGTCACGACAAATTTAATTAAGTAAATTAATAAACATTCACTAAATTTTCTGTCTTTCACTGTTAGAATACAGTGAGCACTGGCAGCAGAGATGTTACAATAACTGACTAATCTAAACAATTTTTGTTCAGGATGAACATTGCTGTTTTTATAGGAATGTTGGTCTTTGTTCTTACAGCTATGGTACAAGTTTAACAACCCTGAGTGTAGGTCTGATGACTTACGTGACATATTTTTACAGTTGATACTACACCTCAAATGTGAGAAAAATATTCATATAAACCTATATAGGCCCAATCTGCAAAAATAGCATTCACTCATATTATTGATTGTATCTCCCAAACCGTTAGTTCTACAAGAAAACGACAAACAATATTGAAAACACTGAAACTCGAAAACAGGTGGAGTAATAAAAATTTAAACTTGGCTTAGGAGGCAAAATTTGTAAATTACGAAAACTTTGATTTAGTCTTAAAACTTTAGGTAATTATTTTTAGACATGGAGGGCAGCAAATGTCAGAAAAACTTCTTTATTGATTAAGCTTTCTCCCAGACAACACAAGATAAGATGGTGGCGACACCATACCGGCACTGTAGCGACACTTCCGAGGAGTGTCAGCAGATCCATAGTCATCTACGTCCGCACTTGTTAGCTAAAATGCCGGCACGCAGTGGCAGCACGTTCTAGTCACCAACGTAGCACGCGTGCGAATGACACTGCGCCAGCACCAGCGTGACACGCGTGTCATCGTTCCATTCAAAAATTTTTTCTGCATTGGCGTAGGCGTCACATTTGTTAATGGGGACCACCTGTTATTCCGTACAAATTAAATCCGTCAGAGTTCAGATGTCCACATACGAGTACTAACAGACGTTTTGGTAGTTCTTTGCCAACATTTATAGTTACTGAGAGAGACATATATATTTTTTCAATTCGTCAGAAAAATTCATGCCAATAGAGAATATTAAATACGATGGCAGCATATTTCCAGACAACCAGTGATTGGCGCGTTAACGAATCCGGTCACAGATGGCTACGGATCTGCTGCCACTCCTCGGAAGTGGCAATACTGTGCCGGTTAGTAGTAAATTTTTATATATTCTGTAATGAGGAAAAACTGTACTGTCTCAAAAATAGCAGATTTTTTCGTTTTTCACTCACCTCCACTTTTCTTTTTCTAAATTTATTACACTTTCCGAAGTCATCTTTTGGCAGTCTTCTCTCGTCTATCAATAGCAGCTCTTTCTTCGTTTCACCCATAACTTCACCCTTTAACTCTCTTAATTTTTCCACCCTTCTTTCCCTGTAATGTACTATGGCCATACTATGACCATATTTCCTTTCTCTATAATATGATTGTCTTTCTCTTCGCTCTTCTTCATTTCTTCTTCTTTCTCGTCCATCCACGTTTTTACTGACTCATTAATTTTAAATATTTGCTCCACGCTGATTCATATTGGAAGACGAATCCTTTAATAAATCTGTAAGGTTAGATAAGCAAATAAAGCAGATGAAGGTTTTTTTTTTATTAAAAACACAAGTTAAAGTACTGATAAATCAAAATTGTTTTTCCTTGCCATTATTTTTCGCTTTTTTTCTTAACTCTCAATCTTCGTCACCACTTCTCTATTAGCTGACCTCAAAACTTTTTCCATTTTCGCTCCTTTCGTTTCTTTTCGATTTCCATTAAAAGAAAGAAAATTTTATTTGATGGAAACATCTATGAACCATCTCTGTCGAATTCCTCCTTGAGACCAATTGCTGCAAATGATCGCTCAACTACGCCACACCAAAAAGAGGCGAGCAGAACTATTGTAACCGACTCATACTGTTAAGAGAAAAAAGCTAGACTCGTATATGCGATTAAGAATTTATACAACGACCTAACAAATACTGAAAACGAACTGTCTATTATTAGAATGAACAAACGCTTATTAATTATTCAATTTTATCTATATTCAATATTATACTCATTTGTTTCAGAGTATGTCTTTCAGAGAATGTCGAAGTGGAGGTACTCTCTTGGTCATATTATTTTTTAGGGATCGTTCTATGTATAATATATGTATAATAGTATATACATGTGTTCTATTAAAGTGTTATAATTCGATATAATGGGAATATTTTTGGCCTTCGCGTCGCACCCCGTGGCGCAAGGCAGGATGTATTTAACACTCGGAATAGGAGAGAGGAGACAGGAGACAATAAACATATGTTTCGATTCAAAACTTTCCCTTCGTCTTTAAGATCAAAATGAGGACGTGAAATGAAAATTAGAAAGCGAAGTCAACCTTTTCGTTATATATTATTGTTCAAATAAATTATTTAATTCCTCACGTCACCTTCCCAAAGATTTATAAATTATAATAGAATATTTAGGGTGTTGAACAGCCCTCTGACAATATTGACATCTTAATCATTGTTCCCAAATTCTCATAAAAATGTATCGCAGCTGACAGGTAATGTGAAACTAAATCTAGTAAGTGTAATATAAAATCAGTTTATGTCCAATAGACTGTTTCAAATAGACTTTATTCATAATTTCTAATTGTTTTTTTAAATTTTATATCTTCGAATTAAATTTTTTTTAATTTGTGTCTTGAAAAAAACTATTCCTATTTTTAAGTTAATAACAATTCAATATTTCAAATCTAAACTTTGTTATTCACAGGGCCGAAAATACAAAAGTAAAGTAAATTCGAATTCTTGGCAATCTTTGGTTAATCGCGAGATGAGTGAGTTAAACAAATTTCTTCTTCATAACTAAAATCTAAATAGGAAACAAACCAAAAAAATTTGTTTCTAAAATACATATGTAACAGGCAATCTTAAGAAAGAGTTGAGTAGACTTTGCTGACCAAGTATTAAGTACATAAATATAACGTGTCCTAGATTGAGGTCCGTTACGGGTAAAAATGATAAAAGTGATATTGTAAAGTTTTAAAATAATTTTATTTTATGAAGAAATATTATCGAGATTTTTAAAGGTGATGCTTTTTCAGGAGATGCGCTGTTTCTCCTTCCAAGAAATTATTCCATTATTTTTAACGGTCTTGACAATCTTCATTTTAGTTCATTCATTATTAGCTAATAAAAGGAAATAACTTGGAAGTGAATCAAGCGAATCTAACGATATTACGAGAATTCGTCTTGAATGAACAAAAACTCGAGAAAAATTTTTAATGCAAGGAATCGCTTAAATTTATTCCTCTTCCTCCTCACCCGTACCAGTCAACATTGCGATAAGACTTTGCGTATCGATAAATCCTTTGTCGTCAATGTACATATTATCGTACGCATCGTCGACCTCCTTTGCGGTAAATTTGTCACCAAATGTCATTAAGGCATGCCTCAATCTGTGGCAAAAAAAAACAAATCCATAACGATAAGAAATTACTCTCCGATTCTACAATAATATAATATATAATAAATATGGGTACACTACATTTCTATTTCTTACCTTTCACCATCGATTTTACCGTTTTCGTTAAAGGTATTAAAGGCAGCTATTACAGTTTCATCATCATCGGCACCTCGAGTAGAAAATAAAAGAAGTAAAATTTGTTGACCAAAACAATAGATTATACATACATACTAATCAGTAAATTATTGCAACTAAAACCAGTTTGCATTATTATGAATGAATGAAGTAAATATCGTTGGTTTTTTTTCTCTCGCATAATGCGTTTTGTTCGATCAATTGTTAACAAATGATAAATAAATATTTTATTATTTAAATCTTGATAATATTTTACATCATATAACGATTCGCTATTATAATTAAATAGAGACGATTAAAAAGCATTAATTAATTATTGGCTTATAAGACTATTTGTCAATACCTGATCCTGACATGCGAGTTGCAAACAGATTGAGTAATTGAGTAAAGTTGATAGGAGCAGGAGCTTCGTTTAACATATCGTCAAGTTCTTTGTCGGTAACAAGACGGCCAACAGAATCAAAAGTTTGACGGAGGTCATTCTTTCCAATTATACCATCCTTGTCTTGATCCATAAGTTGGAATGCCTGAAGTGATAAATTTCATTTACCCGGTTGAATATGTTGTATAGTTGAAAATCTATGAAAATAGTGGACAATTATTAGATATACCTCTTTAAATTCGGCGACTTGTTTCTGAGTAAACATAGAAAACACGCTCGATCCACTGCGTTTAGCTTTTCGACTGCCACGACTACTTGCTCTAGTTGAACCAGATTCTTTAGGTGTACCAGTAGGAGTTGGTGGCTTTTCTTCTGCCGGAGGTGCTGGTTCAGGTTCGGGTGGAGGCGGAGCTGGTGCCTCCTCCTTCTTTTTAGTCTTCTTCTTTTTCTCTTTATCCGCCTAAAATCCAATGTTTTAAAACACGTTTAAAATAAAATAATGGCGAAAGTGCAGGTTGAAATTTTTCTCAATAAAGTTTAACGATTATGACAGACACAAGTCTGAAAGAACAATTCGTTCAATTTGAACCATTAGAAAATGCTGATTCAATGAACTGTTTTAAATAGTTGTGCAATTTTAATTGGTTACCACTGTATATACAATAATGCTAGTTGAATTTGGATTTTCCCAAATATGTATGTTTCAAATGAATGTCTGTGTAAGTAGAAATGCCTAAGGTACTAAACATACGCTTATAGTGTAAATGACCTGAGGGGAGATAATAATAAAAGTTATTATCTAATACGTGAAAAAAATCTGGCAAGAAGCTAAATTAAGTAAGATGGAAGAAAATTCGGAAGGCGTTGCCCATAAGGGTTAAAAATAGAATCATTCTATCAGTCGCAGTATAGTTGAAAATAAGCCAAGACAAATATAGACCATTTATTTCGTACGGCCTCTCGAGTTACTACGGTTACATCATTCCTTTATTTTTATAATACACCTGAAGAAACGGAAGTAAAATGTAATGGACAATGAATATCAAAATAACTGAAAAGTTAGCTATAACCCTTGAAATATGGAAGGATTAATTGGAAAAAAATGAAAATATTGCCGATCACTGTTTATATTCCATTGTCACACTATGTATAATATTATAATTTCCGGTGCAGGTTTGCACTCTGACCAATTCATATCACTCCAGCATATTGTTAGATTTTGGCATAGTTCATATATAATTGACACGTTTCCACCACTAATCACGTACAATACAAGATGTTAATAATCCAGCGGTGGAGAACATTGAAATTCGAAATGACAGTGGTGGTGTATCATGGTGTACGCGGCACTTACTTACCATGTCTGCAGTTGGTTTGTTAGAGGATGGTACGAGATGGTCACAACGAACCAACTGTCCGAATCATAGAAGTGAACTTGTCTAAGTAACTTTGGAGGATTCCCCCACTACATCGCTTGTGCTTGAGCAGGGGTGTTTGTTGCCCGGGTATAACGCCAACGCCTATCTGACCATATTTAGTGCGAGCTGCCTCAAAATAGCAACCCTTTAGATCTTTCGACTAAAACAGTTTACCGATGATTGTGCGCGAATGATCAAGTCTTTAAGCCCTTTTTCATACATCAGATTTGCCTTAGAAAACACGAATATCAATTAACGATGTTTCGAAAAGTTGTTCTCTGTGTTCTGCTCCCTACAGCTCCTGGTAATCGAACCAGTAAACCCAGTTTCTTCCATCGCCATTTATGCGATTGATACATCTTTTTCACAGAAAACTTCCAACCGTGAAATAATATCTCTAACTTCCCTTAAATATTTATAAAAATTACATTATTAAGAGAGGTGCCACATATTATTTTCTATTTCAAAGTTATTCGCATTTAGAAGGTGAAGTATTTTATATGTATAAAGCTAATAAATAAAACACGTGGTTGCTCTAACTGTCCGAAATTTCAGAACAGAAAACTAAATTAATGTATTAATAATCCTTTAAATTTTTGGTATATTTTACACCGCGTAAAAACTTAGGTAATTATTAATATATGTATAGATTTCAGTTATTAATCGTTGCGATGGCTGTATTATAACTATTATAATAAATATAACTAATACAAGCTTAAAATTCATAGGTAATATAATTTATTTTGGCATTATATTTAGCAGGACTGAAATCACTAATACGATTTAACAAAAATTTTCCAGTTTTGTGAAATTTAACATTTTCAGAACGTTTCAAAATTATTTTTTTATCAAAAAGGTTGTCTACTGTTCTGTGTTAGCATAGCAGGTTTTATATCTATTTTCAAAGTATAACTAAATTCCTGTTTTTTATTTTGTATAGATAATACATATTACTTCCCGAAAGGGTTATTAATTTAATGCTCGTAATTTATTCCGATATTGATATCATATCGATTCTTAGAACAATGTATATTTTGAAAAAACTCGATTAAAGTCATTCAAATCAAATGAAAGTGAAACAGAAAACTTATAAACTATTAGAGAATCACAATTTCATTCAAATTTTATGGTTTATATGAGTAAAATTCAACAGCTAACTGTATTCGCTTTTGTGTCAGCAGTTTTCTGTAGTGATGTAAAATGAGAGTTAATTAAGTTTACTAAAAAATATGTATGCTATACAATATTACAAACAAATAACTAGTAGAAGATTTTTTATTCTGTAGCACAGACAATGCTGTTGATTAAACACATCTGCAAAGAAAAAATGTTTTCTAATTATATCATACATGTATATTGTTAGCCAAATAGCTAGAGCCAAAAATGTATACGAAGTGAACTTTTATTCTTACCCTTTGTTTTTTTTGGGTGGGGGGTTCCTTATTCGTTCTGCTTTCAGTCTATAATTTATTATTTCATTAGTCTAAAATTATATTTATTCTTTTTCATTATCTTCTATAATATTTAATCTTTTACGTATCTAATACATATAATTTGTATGCTTTTGCGTTTAATTTCTTATGCAAATATCTAACATTGTCTATATGTTTATCTTTTTCTATCACAATTATTATTATATAATAATATAGGTAATAGTGGTTGTTCCGGCACGAGGCAGATGTATATATCAATTAAAATTGACTTTGGAACGTATTATGTAGGTACCATATAAGGTACAAAGAAATTCTATGTCGCAACAATATGTTATAGATTGATTGTACAAAAACCTCGACATTGGTGTAGAAAATTGACTGTTAAAAGAAATTTCCGCAGAATTGACTTTGACCTAGAAAAATTCGAGACAAATCGGAACACTCTTTTTCTCAATCGTGTTCTATTTATCGGGAGGATGAACAGGGTGAAAGCAACCATGGATCGCAATACTAAAATAATTCATTTAATTCCTTGAATAATTTTGTTTCATTTTAACATCGGTATTATATTACGCATCAGTATAGTTTAAAAATTCTAATCTTATTCTTATTAAATTATTTAAAGGATTAATGAAGCTTCAAGATAATTTTCCAGGTAAACAGTTGAATTGCAACTCATGGTTATTTTAAGACTTTTTATTCTTATTTTTTTCAGTGGTATGTTTGGTGATATATCGGTGGTGCTATGTTCAGTCAGTAAAACGTAGAATCATGTTAATATTTTCGAATGAATTCGGCTATGCACTTGAACGTGTCTTTTTAAACGGTTTCTGTGATTTACGACAATTATCAGACTTGTTAATCACTTCTATTGAAAGGAACGTACACTTCCTTTGTAGCATTTGTTCTCATTCTGTACTTTGAATCTTCTTCGTACGAGCAGCATTTTTCGTTCGTTCAACCGTATTGTACGCTGATGTGAATCTTATACTTTGTGAATACTTTGTGAATCCAATAATTACACAAAGAATTGAAAAATAAAATATTTGAAAACAAGGTATAACTGATTTTAAGAAAGTCGAAAGGAACGTTTTGAAAACTAGCAAATAATTATGTTCTTTATTTTACTTATTTTATTATACTATTATGGCTAGCGTCAATTCTCATGTGATACAGTATTAGCAAATCAAATTGATCCTTTTGCAAATCAATATAGTTTCTTGTTGACATCAGAACAGAATGTTATTGGCATTATTATAAATAATCCCCAGAAATTTTTTTCACTGCTTTTTCTTTGTTCTACTTTTTCTACCATCCATATTCATCGACGTTGAAATTCCGTTGAAACAAGTATTTTTGAAAATAAAATTTTTACTTGTTCGATATATGTAACTAATAACTGAGTTGCTATGGTTACACAAATTGTCATAATTATTATATGAATATGTATGTCAAGTAATCAACAGTTGCTGCTTTCTATTTTAATTAATTTTTTAATTACTCTTAAATTAACATTGTTACCATTTTGAATGTAATTTTACTGTACTTTGAAGCGGCATGCTTCGGTTAGCTATAGAATAGCGGAGGAAAGAAGGAAGGAAAAGAGAGGGTAAGAACGTTACGTCCTGGGCCTGCTAGTGGACTCATCAGTAAGGCTACCTAGCAGGCCCTGCTTTAGACGCATTTGACATTTGACATTTGTTTATTTTGTTTTCATAGATGATTACAGAGTATACAATATTTCATCGCTACAATGTTTCTTACTTTCTATTGTCGCGTTCCCTATCCGGAAATATCTAGCGCTTACATTGGTAGTGCAACTTTTCAGGTCTTATAAATACGTGTTGTGGGTATTGTTGTGTGTGTCTAGGAAAAAATTTTTAACAATTTTTAAAAACCTAGTTACATGTCGGTTTTGTTTTTGTTGGGGGGGGGGGGGGATTAGTGTGTTAGTGGTGTTAGTGGGGCTTATTCTATGTTAGTGCTGTTAGTTTTATTTTATTTTACAGGCTATGTACAGACTATTTACAGTATATTTACATTTGTGTATTTTCATGATTTTGTGTAGGTATTTGCCTTCCTCTTGATTGTTGGTGTTAGTTTCTTGTTGTTGTGATATGGGTTGTTGTTAGTGGTTTTTAGGCCCCCAGTGGGTTTTTATGCATGTTTTGACATTTTTTAGTGTCGGGTTGCTGTGGTATTTAAGCTTCTCACTTAGGTTTTTGGTTGTGTTTGATATGAAGGTATCTATTGTTGGTATATTGAGGAGACGGTGTAGTTTGCTGGTTTTGGTTCTGCGGGGTGCGTTTATAGCTACTCTTAGACACTTGTTTTGTGTTGTTTGAAGTTTTTTGACGTGTGAGTAGGCTGCTGTTTGCCATACCGTGGAAGCGTACGTCATCTTTGCTTATAAGAAAGCAAAGTCGTATAAGTGTTGTGTAGAGGATAATTTTAAGTTTAACGGGGAGAGCTGGTGATTTGAGAAGGTTGTAGTATCGGGCGAGGGTTGCTGTTGCTTTTTTGTTTGCTGTTGCTATGTAATGTTTCCATGTTAGTTTACTGTCGATGTGGATTCCGAGATATTCGACTGTTTTTTGGAGCTGTATTGAGGTGTTTTGGATTTTAATGTGGGTTGGTGTTTTTCGTTTGTAGGTTACGAGCATTGCTTCTGTCTTTTCCGTGTTTGTATTAAGTTTCCATTTATGTAGCCGACTTATTATTAAGTTCGCGGCGTTTTGGCACCTGTCCAGTGCCTTGTGGGGGGAAGAGCTGACGGAGTACAAGGCAATGTCGTCCGCGAATCCTGCAATATTTGTCTGTTTTGGTAGGTTGTGGAAGATGTGAGCAGTGTACAGGTTGAAGAGAGTTGGGGAGAGTACTGACCCTTGTGGAACTCCTGCCTCTATCGTGTGTGTTAAGGATTTTTCGTGGCCGATCCTTACTGCAATGCTTCGGTTTGTGAGAAAGGAGTGGAGTAGTTTAGTTAGAGGTTCCGGTATTTTGTTTTCAATTAGTTGGTGCGTTAGTCTTTCGATCCAGATTGAGTCGAAGGCTTTTTCGGTGTCGAGTAGGATTATGGCGGTTGTGTTTTTCAGCGACATTTGCGTTTTTATGTCGCTTGTGACTCGCAGTAGTTGGTGTATGGTTGAATGATTGTGTCTGAATCCATATTGGGTGGCGGGTATGGTGTTTTGTTTCTCAAGGAGTACGTTGAGTGGGGATAGGATGTTTTTTTCGGCTACCTTGGAGAGGGACAGGAGTAGACTGATGAGTCGGTAGCTCGATGGGAGGGAGGGGTTTTTGTTTGGTTTTGGAATGGGGATTATTGTAGCGTGTTTCCAAGTATTGGGGAAGAAGTTGTGTGTGAGGGTGGCATTGATTATGTAGGTCAGTCTGACTATTGCTTTTTGAGGTAGGTTTTTAAGCAGGATATTGTGGATGTTATCGTGTCCTGGCGCTTTATTGTTTTTTAGCTTCTTTATTATGTTCCGGATCTCTGTGGGTGATGTTGCTTTGATACGGTGTGTGGAGGGGGGATTGAGTCTGTGAGTATCGTTTAGTAGTTTGCTGGTACGTGCATTTATTTGAGCTGTAAAGGATTGGTTGCCATTGTTACGTGCAGTTTGGTGGATTTTTGCGTAATGTATTGCTAGTGTTTCTGCTTTGTCTCTGTCGGTATACGCTGTGGTGTTACTGGTAATTGGGGGGTTTTGGTGGGGGTTCGGTTGGTTAAAGAATTTGGCTATTTTCCAGAATTTTTCGTTTATGTTTAATGAGCGGAGCTTGTTTTCCCATTGTAGGTTTCTCCATTGCGTTAGTTGGTGATGTACGTGTTTAGTGAGTGCGTTGTATATAGTTTTGAGGACTGGCTCTTGATGTCTTTGCCAGAGTGTTCGGGCCTTGTTTTTAATTCGGATGGCGTGTATTATGTGTGGGGGTAGAGTTTGTGTGCGTAGGTTGTGGCGTTTGTGTGGGATAGTTTGCGTCGCTGCCTGCGTGATGATTTTATTGAAGGAGACTATTTCGGGATCGATGTCTTCGACAGAGTGTATTGTGGGTTTCGCGTTTGGGATTTGGTCGTTGATTGTTTTTCTGAATTTTTTCCAGTTTGCTGCTTTGAATTGTGGTCTGTTATGTTGAGGATTTGGTGGAGGGGGGCGGGCTGGAAGGTCGTAGATGACTGGTAGGTGGTCCGAGAAGCCGGCTGTGATTGTGCGGGGGTTGTGTACTAGGTTGCTTTTGTTGGTGATTAGGAAGTCGATGACACTGGGTGTACGGTTTGGGGTGGTGGGTGAGTATGTTGGGTCTGTTGGGGCGTGTAAGTATATGTTGCGACTTGTGGATAGGTCATATAGGATCCTGCCGTTGTGGTTTTGGGACTGACAGTGCCAGAGCTTGTGTCTTGCATTGAAGTCCCCTATAAGTACTGTGGGACCGTTTCGTAAAAGCGTGCCTTAGACGCTGGGATATTAGGAACAGGTCAGAACTCCTATATATTGGAAAGGATAGGTTATCGAGTATTTTCAGGAAACTGTAGGCCGTGCTGTCCCTCTATTAGCGATAGTCGGAGGGTCGCCATAACTTCTTACTACCATTTGTCCGTTTTTCTTTTGAATAAAATATTTAAGTAGAAGTGCTTGAGTTGCAAAAGTTTTTTAAACTTAAACTGCCAATACTCTGTGACAAAATATTGTAATGTTACAACCACAGTATACAGTAGCGAAACTCTCTGTCGGCACCTTTGATGTCGGTGTACCATAAAATTGAGTGCGCATGCGCGACAGAAGAATCCAAATCGCAGTGCCACCTGGATTTCAATCTCACTTGCATTTTTTTACTCTTTATCTGCCCAACTTATTTTTACGTTTAGTTAATCAAGATTTAATAAAAATAATAAATGTATTATTTCTAATACAGGCAACCCTCCTATAACACGGTAGTTAGGTTCCTAGAAAATGCCGTGTTGTGTGAAACCGTGTTGCATGAGACCCAGAGCTAGTGCAAAAAGGGGGGGTTACGTTCCAAAAACTTATTAAAAACAAATATTTTTCTTAATTCGACATAAACAATGTAATTTTTATTAAAAATATAAATGTATGTACAACACAAAGTATAAAAAAAATATTTTAATCTAACGCAACCATAATTTAATGAATTTACTCGTCGTCACTGCTCAGTATAATCAACCGAGAACGTTTTTTCGGTGGAACGACATCGCCTTCACTTTCTGAACTTTTTTCGTTATTTAAAGTTTTTGTATGTTTTCCCCTCTTAAAAAAATCTGTAATGGAACTTTGCTTGCTGGTTCTTATTAGATCATTGTAAATTTCCCGGTATGGAGCTAAACAGTTTTGCAGCTCCCTTTTGAATTTTCGACTTCTTTCCGTCGAAGGGTCTTCATTCAAGAAAAATGATTCCAGATTTTCCGCTAAGCATAGGCCTTCTTGTAATTTTTTTAATGTTAAATTCTTGACTGCACAATCTTCGTCAGAGCTAACGTCCTCAAAATCGATTTGATTTGCATCTAGGGATGCCATTTCGATTAATTCCGCTTCGTCAACTTCTTCTTCCACTAATAAATCTTCAATGTCTTTGGAAGCCATATCCACAAAACCTTCGCCTCCGATTGATTTAGCGACTTCTAATATCGCACCAATTTCATTTTCTAATGTTTCACGTATGTTTTCCGTTTCAATTGCAGAGGGCCATATCTTCTTCCAACACGCATTTAATGTTGATGTTTTT
Source organism: Xylocopa sonorina (assembly GCF_050948175.1). NCBI lineage: Eukaryota > Metazoa > Arthropoda > Insecta > Hymenoptera > Apidae > Xylocopa > Xylocopa sonorina. The sequence continues at coordinate 568,900 of NW_027490130.1, read as the reverse complement.
ATTTCATTCAGTGACAAAGATATGATATCGATGCAGTGCTTGATGGAAAATTTCTTCCATGCTTCCATTACGCTAATTGATTGCGAATCGGTTGCGTCTAAAATCCACTGTAACGATCTTCTTATGTAATATGTTTTAAAGGTGTAAATAATACCTTGATCCAGTGGTTGGAGCAACGAAGTAGTGTTCGGTGGTAAGAACATTATTTTGATGTTGGGATGTGTTAAATCTTGTGGGTGGCATGGAGCATTATCTAATAGCAACAGCGCCTTGCAGCTCAAATTTTTTCGCTTTAAATACCGCTCAACGCTTGGCACAAAACAATTCAAAAACCAATCTCTAAATAAATGTCCTGTTACCCAAGCTCTCGAATTTGCTGTCCAGTATACCGGCAAGGTGTTTTTATTCACGTTTTTTAGTGCACGAGGATTCAAAGATCTGTACACTAGCATCGGTTTTGTCATGAAGTCCCCCGATGCATTACTGCACAAAAGGAGCGTTAAACGATCTTTGGACACCTTAAATCCGGGTGCAGTTTTTTCTGTCTTCGATATGAAAGTTTTACTGGGCATTTTTTTCCACCAAAGCCCAGTTTCGTCGGCATTGAAAACTTGATCTGCTGTGTATCCTTGCTCGGCTATAATGTTTTGAATTTTTTCTGGATACGTCCTAGCAGCTTCATGATCAGCCGACGCAGACTCTCCTTGGATTCTTATGCTATGAATCGCAAAACGCTTTTTGAATTTCTCGAACCAACCTTTACTCGCCACAAAATCTGGATTGACAGAGGATTCTCCTTGTTGTTTGAGATGGTTGTAAATTTTTAATCCTTTTTGTTTTATAATATTGCCATCTAATGGAATTTTTTTTTGACAGCAATCGTCAATCCAAATGCTGAGGGCCTTTTCCATTTTCTCAATTATTGCTGGTCTGGGGCGGGCTGAACGTTTTGCGGATGTCGAAGATCCTGCGGCAACTGCACTTCTGATTTCTTTTTCATTTTTCTTGATTGTTCTAATTGTTGCTTCGTTCAAATTAAGGTTTTTCCCAATGTGGGATGCTTTTTCTCCTTTCGATAGACGATCCAAGATTTGAATCTTTACTTCTAAAGAAATGAATTTTCTCTTGAACGTTGTTTTATCTTTACCTGACATTGCTTGGGGCTGAAGCTTAATGTCTTAAAGATAAAAAAATTGTTCTTTAACACACCGTGGCGCGACGTAGACTACCGAGTAGCAGCGTGAGACACTTTTGTTTTCAGGCCACGGAGATGAAAGTAAAGAACGTACGAAAACCACACGGAAAACTGACTGACTGACTCTTCGAGGAAAAAACACACGCATTTTAAACCAGAACTATCGTAGGCGTTGCCTAATTATTAAGCAGCAATCGTGTGTTCCCACCCTAACTGGGCGTACCCCAATGTCCTACGGGGGACATAGGGCCCGATAAGAGGAACAACCGTCTTGCTCTTCCAGCAATTTGGAAGTGACATCGTGCACGTGGCTAGCAGAGCCGCGTCGGGCACTTTACCCGGTCGTAAATTAGTCTAAGGCTAAGACCGCACGGAAAACTCTTATACTAAACAGTCTCCGTTGGTGAACGTCTCAAGTGCTGGTCCATGCCTTGGGATACCTAATACGCATCAGACCTACATACATTTCCGCAACGATGTATCTTTAGGACAGCAAGCCTCGCCGCGGCTGTATAAGTACATACAGTGTTGTATGTACAAAGGATTTGCAGTTTTCTCATCGCGTTATAGCGAAAACGTGTTGTAGGATACCGTGTTGTAGGAGGTTTCCCGCAATTTACGAATCGTGTTATAGCGAAACCGTGTTATAAGATACCGTGTTAGAGGAGGGCTACCTGTACACTGAAAAACAAGAAAAGAAAGCACAAATCGAAAAAATATAAATGCACATGTTACTATGACTATAAAAATGTAAGAACATAAATATTATACAAGATAAACAAGAGAAAATATAATGAAAAATACAAAAGATATATTATATATTTTATTTTAAAATTTATTTTAAAGTTATTTTATATAAACTTAATACCTATGTATACAAATATATCGGTAACAAACATATAATATCTTAAAAGCAAAGGTTTCATTAATGAAAAAGACGAAGATATCACATTTTTAATAAAAATATACTTTTTATTAAAGTAGGGATATATATACAATTATATTGCAACCTATTTTTCATTTCTTTCAACTCCTTTCTTGTTTCATATTTCAGCTACTCGATCCACCTCAATACAAACCAAAAAAGGAGACAAAAAACAAAGAATAAAATTGCTTTTTCTCCTAAAATCTTCGAAATAGCTTGAACGTGCTTCAACGCTTTCAAGCAGCTTTCAACAGATATTGAATTCCCTCCAAATTCAGCTTCAGGTTTGGTTAGATATTCAATCGTCTTTTTGTTTGCTAAGAAAGAGAGAGAGAAAGAAAAACTAAAGAGCAAGTGAGGCAGAAGTTCAGATGGCACTGCGATTCGGAGCCTTGTTTCGCGCATGCGCATTAAATTTTGTAACAAAATCGTGCCAGTTGCGCTACTGTATACTGGGGTTACACCCAACAATTTACACGTAATATCTATACGAATAGAATAACATTATGTAGTATTATTTTTCATTAATATTTTTAAGTCAATTAATCAAATTCCGCTCCAATTAATAAATCCGATTAATATTAATATACCGATTAATAAAAAATAACTTCAGAACATTTAATACAAACAAACCGTAATAACTATTTAATATAAGTTTAAAAACATTCCTCAATTATATTGCGATGGCACGTCAATGACGCCGGGTGGAATGAATTTCATGGCAGAACGGTGCTAAGACACTGCTGCTACTCAGCTCTCGTAACGGCACAGTCTTAGCACTATTGACACTCGTGTCATGGCACTATTGAAGCACCGCGATCTAGCACAGGGGCTACACCGCCGCGGCAATTACACTATCAGCTCACCATAGTGACACGCGTGCCAGTGGCGTGGGCTAATATATACCAATGAAGAAGCTGTTTGCATAAAAATTATAAACGAATATTAAAAATGACTAAACTAAGCAATTTATTTATTTCGATTCGAAAATAGATACACTGACACGAAAGAAAGATAGAAAAACTTCTTTTTATTATTTTCTATAAACTATAACTTAATACAGCGATTTTTTCAGAAAAGTCGTTAATTACTTTATCGTAAAAATACATACACTTATTTTATAAATATTTTTTTCAACTCATCGTTAAAAATTCATGTAACAAAGGTATATTTTATATTTAATAATCCTTACAAATGATAAAACCATTTACCACAAGAATATATGTACCAAAGGAAAACAAATAATTACGTTCAATATTTTCACCTGAAAATTGTGATACGCTAGTAAAGTAAACGTAACTTAATTAGTTCAACATTTTCTAAGTAAATGTATCATTTATTACATTTCCTTAAACAATATGCTGCCATCGTATTTAATACTCTCTATTGGCATGAATTTTCCTGATGAATTGAAAAATATATATGGCTCTCTCAGTAACTATAAATGTTGGCAAACTACCAAAACGTCTGTCAGTACTCGTATGCGGATATCTAAACTCTCACGTATTTAATTTGTACGGAATAACAGGTGGTTCCCCATTAACAAATATGACACCTACACCAATGCAGAAAAAATTTTTGAATGGAACGATGACACGCGTGTCACGCTGGTGCTGGCGCAGTGTCATTCGCACGCGTGCTACGCTGGTGACTAGAACGTGCTGCCACTGCGTGCCGGCATTTTAGCTAACAAATACGGACACAGATGACTACGGATCTGCTGACACTTCTCAGAAGTGTCGCTACAGTGCCGGTATGATGTCGCCACCATCTTATCTTGTGTTGTCTGGGGAGTTGGAAGAAATAAAAAATACGTTGCAATATACACATATGTGTATTTTATATTTTTTCGATTTTTGCTCTTTCCTTATTGTTGAGTGTATTAGAAATAATACATTTATTATTTTTATTAAATTTTGATTAACTAAACATAAAAATAAGTTGGACAGATAGAGAATAAAAGAATGCAAGTGAGATTGAAATCCAGATGGCACTGCGATCTGGATTTTTCTGACGCGCATGCCCACTCAATTTTTTGGGACACCAACATCAAAGTTGCCGACAGAAAGCTTCGCTACTGTATAATGTAATTTTATAGTCGACTTCGCTGTCGATTTCGCTATGTTGCTACGTAGTCGCGCTGTGAATTTTGAAAAAAAGAAAATTGTAATGAGTGGGGTGCTAAACAAATATATCGTACTGGTTTTCTAAAGGCTAAGAAGATATTTCATTTTACCAGCAAGCAGAGAAACAAAATACAAAGCGTAGGAGCAACAGCTAACCTCTGCACTGAGACTGGAGGTTTTCCCAGGAGAAACAGCATGGACCATGGTTACAAACCAGAAAAATGGTTTCAAGCAAGAAGGAGCCCTGAAAAAAAGAGAATGAGCACGGAATTGGAGAGCTCGATATTCAATCAAAAAACTGAAAAAAAGAGACCAATGGAGGAGAAACAATCCAAGCAGATTTCAAACAATGCAGATCTCCAATCATATCCGATAACCCATACGGGATCAGCATATATGGTAATTAAATGCCAGAATACCAAAAAGGTACAATCCAGAAACCAATTTCTGTTGGCCATGGCAAAAATCATAAGTGAAGCAAAATGTGGGACCCTGCAGAGGACCCTGCAGCAAGAATCATACAGAAGTAAAATTTAAATCTGGGGAAAAAACAAACGAGTTTCTCTAGAAAGATATCCTAGGTAAGAATGGTATACAGGCATTTATACCAAATTATAGAAGGAAAAGAAAAGGTATCATCAAGGGTTATGATACGGAATACACTGGAGGACATTATAAGGTATACAGAATCACTGTGTCCAATTAAGTTTGCCAGAAGGCTAAATAGGAAAATCCTGAACCAGGAGACTGGCAAGCCTGAATGGGTTCCAAGCAATTCGGTAGTCCTTAGTTTCTAAGAAATGACCCTGCTAAATTCAATCAAAATTTATGGGTTATAAAACATTAGAGTAGAAGCATACATTGAACCTATAAGGATATGTTTCAACTGCTACAAATTTGGACATACAGCCATAAGCTGTAGGAGCCCAAAAATTTGTAGAGAATGTGGACAGAGAGAGAATACTCATAACGCAACAGAGTGCACCAAGGCTTTGCAGGGAAATTGTTTGCACTGCAAAGAGAGTTATAAGACCATGAATTCTAAATGTCCAATCATTATTAGAGAAAAAGAAATACAATCTATTATGGCACTAAAATATAAACATCTGGGAAGTTAGAAGAATATATCAACAAACACACAAGAAAACAGGCACAAGTCCAATACTCGAATTTACTAGGGAAAACTATCCAGCCCTAAGAAATGTCAACCCTCAAAAAATATTAAACATGAAAAAGATGGGTGGACAGGAAGCCCCAACCACAAGCAAAGGCAAATGAGGAAGCTGAGCAGAACGCCAACTCAAATTAGTCTTAAACTACAAAAAGCCACATATGTAACACAAAATAACAAGATAAACAGCAGAACACCCAAAAGGGCAAGCGAAACAAGCAAAGAAGCTATTAGCTCCCTTCAAGAAAAAAATCCAGCAGTACCAACCTCAACATCGGGCAATACAAGCCAAAATTAAAAAATAAATAATATGGACAACAAATTAAAAATTATTCTTTGGAACTGTAGAAGCATAAATAACAAAATATCAAAAATCAAACTTCTGGCAAATACAACTGATATATTTATAATCACAAAAACTTGGCTCAAACCTGAACAACCACTACACATAAATGGATTTAAAACAGTACGCAGTGATAGAGTTTCTGTCAGAGGAGGGGGTATTGCCCTCCTGCTTAGAAACAATATAAAATACAATATATTAGACAATCATCTTCAGGACACAGAAACAAATACCATAATAGTCAAAATAACAAGTCTACCTCAGCTTCTTATTATAGCTGGCTGCTACAGACCACCAGACCACATACTAAGGTATAAAACATGGGATGAATTTATTAAGAAGCTTTGCAAGTACACAAACATTTTGATAACAGGGGACTTCAATGCCAAGCATATAGAATGAAACTGCAACATAACAGACTATTCGGGAATCAACCTACATAGAATAATAGAATAGAATAATTTAATTATCTACAAACATAGATACTAAAACAAAAGAAGGTACACACACGCATTCAGATAATAACCTCGACCTTGCTTTGTCCACAATGAGCATATCACACCTCATAAATGCCAAGCAACAAGCAGACTCTCTGGGCTCAGACCACTATCCATTAGACATAGTAATTCAAACTAAGAAAAATAAGCAAACAAGAGTATTCAATAAAATATCCACCAAAAGAACAAACTGGGAACTATATAGTACCCTACTAGAACAAAAGTGGGAATACTTCCTCTCAGAGGAATTTTCAAAACAAACTACTGAAGAGCAATACAACACACTGGTACAGAACGTGAGAGACTGCACTATAATGGCTATATCACCAAAACCGAAAAATATTAAAAATAAAGACAACAGAGAAGAACAAGGCACTACTCCATGGATGACAAATGTGCTAGGGCAACTCATCTACAAAAGACAAGCCTACTTAAATGGAAGCACTCATGACATTTTAAAGACTGAGAAAACTATAAAAAACAATGTGCCATCATCAGGAAAATACTACAAAACAAGAAAAAGCAGGCATTTAGAGATTTTGTATCCACACTAAACTTACATACAAATATAAGCTACACATGGAGAAAAATCAGCATATTCAAGTCCAAATGGGTAAATAAACAAAGTGCACATACCAATGCCAGCAAATAGGAAAGAGCGGTAAATGATTGTATAAACAAATTATGCCTCCTCCCCCTGGGTGAGCGACAAATACTAAATTGAAGAAAATGTCCTAACAGATAGTTTTCTGGACAATCCTTTCAGTCTCCTAGAGCATAACTATGGCCATAGATAAGACAAAATCCAAATCAGCCCCAGGACCAGATGGAATAGAATACACAATGCTAAAATACATGGACGTCAAGATTAGGCTAATTCTACTGGATATCCTAAATGAAATATACTCCACACAGAATCCCAAATAGCTGGAAACAATTGCAAGTGTTACTCATTCTAAAGAGTAATAGAAAGGACTTCAGACCGATCACATTAACTTTTTACCTATGCAAACTGTTGGACGGGCTAATAAAACATAGACTCAATTGGTGGTGCGAACACAATGAAAAAATGAATAAATCTCAAACAGGATTTAGAAAGAGAAGATCATGCTTCAACATAGGGAGGATCATACTACAAGCACAACAAGCAACAGAAAATAACCAATACAATATAGTAGCATTCCTGGATATTAAAAGTGCCTTCGAGAATGTGAATACCTCCACCCTGATAAAGAAACTGATTAAAATAGGCGTCACAACCAATATACTATATTTCATTTCAAATTAGATGCAGGATAGAACAGTTGAAATAAAAGGACAATCCATCTCGCAGAAAAAGGACTACAGAACAATACACAAAGGGGTCTCCCAAGGAGAACTTCTCAGTCCCCTCCTTTTTAACCTATATACAGCCAATATAGAAGAAGGATTAGGAGATGCTACTATCCTCACACAATATGGAACTCTTATAATCAGAACTCAATATGGAATCTGGAACTCTTAGCTAAAAAACCAGAAATTGTAGTGTTTAGCAAATATACAGCCCAACCACAATCCATACTATTCTACATTGGCAGAGAAAAAGTCCCCAACAAAAAAATAGCAAAATTTGTAGGTATATATATATAGATAATCGACTATACTTTTAACACCACATACGTCACCTGAGGACCGTCTTATGCAAGGTCACAAACATTATCAGACTACTTCGAGGTACCTGATGGGGCTGTGACCCACTAACTTTACTACACTTGTACAAAGCACTAATAAGATCAAGAATCGAATACTGCTGCTCATGGTGCTTTCCAGTCACCAAGAAATTAACAAATGCAATAGGGAAATCGAAAACTAAACTAAAACTGGTACTAGGTTTGAAAAAATCAACACCAAATAATGTTGCTCTGGCAGAAGCAAAAATACCTAAAATAAAGGATAGAGTTGCACACTTAATGAGCAAATACACATTGAAAATCCTCAGCAATAGATCAAACCCTGTAGAAGGACAAATAAGAAAATACATGAGCAAACATGGAGACAATCCTATTGATATTCCAAGACACAACACAAAAAAAACCCTGACAAAGGTCTGCTGGGATAAGGTAAGACCTTTGGTAACAGAACTGGAGTATCATCCCAAGCTATCAGTTTATAAAGCAGAATACGTAATTCCACTTACAAGGATAATAGTGAACACGGAAATAGGAATAAAAATGCAAAATTCTATGGCACCGAATCTCGAATTCAGCAATATCATCAGAACAACACTCCAATCATACACCCACATATATATAGATGGTTCAAAAAGCGAGCAGGCAATCTCTACTGGAGTAGCTTGCATCTGCCCTCAACTGAATACACACATAACCTTAAGCCTAAACAAAGAAGCTTCTATTTACACAGTGGAAACAACAGCTATCATAATGGTCATCAATCTAGCAACCCAAAACCCGACACAACATTAGATAATCTGGATAGACCCACTCAGTACAGTACAGGCTCTCAATAACAATGACCCCAAGACAAACTCAAAACGCTTCAAAACTAAAATCAAAACGCTTATCCACAAATACTACGGGTTCAGAAATATAGGCTTTATACAAATATACAGGCTACCATTCCACCTAGGCATTGAGGGTAACGAAATGGTAGACAGTGCAGCTAGAGAGGCACCAAACAGCATCCAAATCAGCCATAGTTCCATAGTATACATCTCTTAAGACAACATATAACCTGGGTATCTAGATATAGGACTAATCATTATAACCTTGCAGAATCCCTTAGTCGAATAGGGATTATAAAAGATAATAAATGCTCCTGTGACCACCCAAAAGAGGATCTAAACCACCTGCTATGACAATGTCCACTACATTAAAAAGAGTGAAAAAACATGATGGAAAAACTAGAAGGAAAGGTTTCAAAGGAGTAAACAGGGTAGAGCCATTGGTACTAGCACAAAACATACCGGCACTTAACATCATCACAGACTATCTAAGAAAAAGTAACTTGAAAATATAAAACAAAACCACAGAACACAGACACATAGTCATGAAAATACACATCCACCAGAAATAGAAGACAATAACAAGATTAAACAATGTATAAGTAAGATAGATAAAATTAGGTAAGATAGTAGTATAAGTTAATCCCTTCATAAGACTGAAACTCCAAAGCATAGTAGGTGATAAGAACACACACCAACAGTACAAACACACTTATACTTTAGAAAATTAAAAATACCAAAAGTACAAAAAAAAACTAACTAAAAATAAGTAGAATAAGTGCAATGAATAGTAATAGTAATAAGTCTAAATATAGAAATAGGAAATAATGTAAGCTTAAAAGTGCATACAAGCAGAGAGTAAAAAAGGCCTATAGCCCTTGATAGGGCTAGAGCCATGGGGACCAAAATGTATCATTTTTCTTTAATAAAAAAAAAGTATTGATGGACATTTTGATAGTTGTTTTCCAATATTTATAGTTATTGATCATTTTTTTCAACTCCTCATAAAATAAAAATATGTATAAAATAAAATATTACTTATATATTGTGACGTGGTGACGTCATAAGGCTCGACCCCCTCCTCCTTTTTATTAGTTTTAGCTCGCTGATCACCACCCGTGCGAGGAAAGCGGCACTGACCATTGCGATGATAGTAATTGCGAAAGGTGTAAAATACGCGCTATTAGGACCTTTCTCCCTCTCCCCTCCCTTCCCTCTATTTCATGGGATTTGCCTGGTAAGCTGGAAGAAGAAACGACCAGGAAGATGTCCGTTGAGATTTATTTTAAGATTTTTATCTTAAGAACATTCGCGACCGCGGATTGGACTCTGCCTTCTGTCGGAATACGACAAAGAAATTACTTCCAGTAAAAATGAGTTCAATTTTTCGGTAATAACGAACAAAATTACATCTCTACATGAACAAAATTATTTTAAGTTAACTGTAAGGAACTCATGAAATGCACGGGAGCGGCTGACTGGTCTCGAGTTGCTGATTATTTATAATTAATCAGGAATCTAAACTATATAATAACATTATGCACGCACACATACACAAATCGCTTGCAATTATTTAAAAAAACATTTATTATGCACAAGTGAGACTTATTAAATTAATATAATAATAATACACAAGGTAACAATTAAAATAAATTTTGAACACACTAATGGAGATATATTTCGAAGTACAAGATTAAAGCCTGCAAAAAAATGTTAGTATTTGTTTATTTTTCAATAAAAAATTTGAATTCAATTTTAAAAAATATAAACTATTACTTTTATCGTTTGGTTCTCGACTTCCACATTGACGGTAATTTAAAATTGCCTTTCGCTTTGTAAAAACATATCCTGGAATGTATAAACTGGGTGTATCTAATCGTCCAGTTGATATAAGTTTATTAAAATCTTGTTCTAACTTGGCAGTAATTGGGCCTATATGTACAATTATAGAATAATTATTGTAATTATTCAATAAACTTTTCAAAGCATACATTTCTTTAATTACCTTTAAAGTGTAATAAAAATTGAATGCATGCCTCGTTATGTAAAATTTTAGTTTTTCTGTTATCAATAGATAACATCCAATCTGGGATACCCATAATTTTTCTCACATCCTCTAAAAATTGTGCCCTGTAGGAAGGAATCATAAAATATTTTATTTGAAAAGCTATAAAAAGATAATAGAGAATATGTATATCATGTTGTGTACTTACATCACAAACCGTGGTGGTTTTCTTATATTTGCATACTTCACAATATCATTATCTGGTTCAATATTAGCACATGCAAATCTATTACTTCCAAAATTTTTGTCAAAAATAACGATAGATCTACCCATTGCAGACACTGGCCTTGCAAGAGGTAAATTTGAATCTGAGAAAACTTGCCTTTTCAATCCTATATCAATGGGACCTAATCGTCCTGATATATCTCCTACATAACATCTAAGTGGTAAATCGGGACCACATTCTCGTCTATATAAATCATCCTAGAAAAACAAAATTATTTTTATGAAGGAAAAAAAGGAAAGAAAAATATTAAATGAAAGAATTGGTATACTAAAAATAGTATCAAAAGATTAATCCTACATTTAAAGGACTAGCCAATTGGGTAAAATAAGGATTCCACATATATCCACCAGCTACACATCTAGTATCTTTTACTTTAACAGCTGCATCTACTCCTATAGGATTTACATATATTGCCCAATTGTGGTCTCTCGTCTATATTAAGATACCTTCAATGAATCTTTAAATTTATTATAAAGTTTTCTTAAGCTATTAATCTAGTATTTACTCACAATATTACGATCATTTTTTCCAGGATGGCGTAATTTTACTTCAATTATTGTATCACTTTGACTTCCATCATGATGAATAAGTTGTGTCTGTAATTATTAATCTCACAAATATAATATTTCTTATATTTTAATATTTTTTATTTTTACAATACCATTCTTATGTAGCCATATGCGAAACCTTGGGGATGATGGAAAGAAGCAATTGCTCTCAGTTCTACAGCTTCGGATGGAGAATATCCTCTTTCTATAGTCGCGCAAGCCCATCTTTAAAGAAAAACAAGATATAATTGAAACCATTAGAAGATACATAGTTATATCAGTATTGTAATATTAATATGGATATAATTACCTAAAATTTTTGTCTTTTTTGTGAATCACAACACTTCGGCCTAATATACTTGTTGGTCCAAATAAAGTAAGCATTGTGTCATTAAAAGTCCTCGTATACTTTCTTCTATTCTCTAAAGTACCAAATTTTCCACTAAGATTTCCCATTTCATATTGATCATTTGTCCCCTCACCCGGAAGAGGTACATTATTTATGTTAACATTTAATGGATTCCAATATCCGTATAAAGATGTACTTTCACACGGAAATTCTAAATCTTGTTCTATTGGAGTCATATGTATGTGATATCCACGCATTATTCCACCGAGGTCGTCAAGATTTAGTTCTACATTTGTAACATCATATTCATTTTGCTGTATAAATTCTAATTTCCCTCTTAGAGAAATAGTTTGTCCATTTCCAAACCAATCTCTTACTACAGCTTTACGGCGGTATGTTTGACTAATTCTGTATTAAAAAATTAATGTAATTATGTTGACAATACATGCAATAATGCATGTTATTAATAGAAATAAATTCTCTTTTCTCTTGAATTACATTGAACATGCTAGCCTTTCTCCTCTTGCACGAGGTCCATGATCATCATATATCACCAGACTTCTTCCCAGTATACTATTAGGACCTGATAAAGCTAACATTGTATCCGTGAAAAACTTTCGACTTATTAAAGCCCCATCCAGCTTTTTTCCAGCAATATTAATTGTACCATGTCTTGTCAAATCACCAACACGACATAATGATATCTCTGATATTGAACAATATTCAGTATAATTCGAATTCCATTCTACCTAAATTTTTATTCATTGTTAATATAAAAAAATATGTTAGCATTTAGAAAGAGTGACACCATCGTAAATGCAAACAAAGTATGAATAATTTAATTTTAATCATTACTGTACTTTGTATGGATTGTAAGGTTTGCCTGTACTTAAACATCTACTTGTCCAGTTATAATAATCTTTACCTGGTGGATTATCATGAATCATCCACCTAAAAATTGGGGATCAAATAAACTATTATAAAATTTTTATTTAACTATTATTACATTTTTAGGTATAACATACCTGTGATATTCTGAATTATTTAAAGCATTACCATCCGCGTGAATCAAATTTTCAACTATGATAGTAGTATCCATCTGAGGATCATCTTTTGGTTGACGGAAAATGATTTTTCCAACAATAGGATACCTATATATTACTTGTCCGGTTAGCATGGATACTTGTCCAGTATTATCTGGTAAATAGAGATTCAAAGTACCACAGATCCACGGTATGATATTCTTATTATCGCTTTCATTATACCTAACAAGAAGTAATCCCATATTTTTCAGGAATATATTTTAAACTAATTATGTAGGTAAAAAATGTAAATAAAGAAAATATGAATAAAATGTTACTTGTGGAGAACAAGACTTCGATGGACTATACTATGCAATCCTGAAAGTGGAAGATATGTATCCCAATAAATTCCATTAAGTTTTGCACTTCCTGATAAAATATCATTATGATATGATCCTTCTTTACGACCTTGGAGTTTTCCAGAAAGATCACCGATAGCGTATTGATCTTGAGTTCCATATCCTAATTTATATGATACTTTTATACTTATGTTAAAAAAACAAATAAAATTAAACTGATATTCTAAATAGCTTACCTGCTGGTGGTACAGTTGTTACATTGATATTATTGGGATTAAATATTTCTTTAGTTGTTCTACATACTTTGACAGTATCGTTTGAAATTTCTGCTGGATCCGGAGGTAGTTCATGAATTCTATATGATTTTATTTTAGTAGCATAACGTAATCTTGTTTCTAAATCGTTGATTGGTGTCAATGATATATTAACCCATGTAGGATGGAATGGAGTTACTTGAGTTAGGGATACTTCTCCTTTGATGCCATGGGAATTGATTAAAGATCTAAACAATCCAGATGCAAAGCAAAATGAATTTAAATAGGTGGAAACGAAAAGAAAAAAGATATATTTTTGACTAACTGGTAATTTGATAATATGAAATAGTTATTTTAAGAAATCAATGTTAATTTACAAGAAAAGTGTTATAGTTTGTAAAATATATTTTACCTACTTGGCGAATATAGGTTTTTTGTGATTAATTTTGCTGCATACTAGAAAAGAATCATCATGTGTTGGATGAAATATAACTAAATATAACTGACGATGAGGTCCAAGTAAATCAGCAGGTAGCAAAGACAACTTTGTATCTCTATATAAAGTTTTATATCTTTTATGATGATTTACAGCTACTTGTACTTTGCCTAAACGTGAATCAACATCACCAATCGCTGTTCCACTACCCGCATTATCAGGATCAAAAACAGTTTGTAAAATGTTGCAACTTGATTTATCTGAATGATAAATAAATAAAACCATTTGAATGATACGCTATAAAGTATTATATTATGAATTCAATGTATGCTTTATTAAACGAAATTGTACCTTTACTAATGTCAAGAATGTCCGTTACATAAATCTTCCAATAATGTTCAGTGTAATTCGTAAACTGAAGTTTGTTATTATTAACATGATATAAATCTACATAAATTATTGTATCGGTAGTATTATCACCAACATGGCCACCTAACCATCGAAACCAAATTGTTCCTGCTATGGTATCATAAAAATGTGCTTGTGCAAATTTTTCCACATTCTTTTCAAGTACCTGAATATATACAATTATAATTTAAACTTGAAAAATGAAGGAAATATGTTGTGTTTAGAAAATTACCGTTATCGAAGCACAAATGATTCTATCAGAGTATGTATCTTGAAATATTAAACCTTTCCCCCATAGCCCCTTTTCACCAGTTAAACTGACACCTATAATTTCCACTGATCCTGTTTCGTTTCCAGGCATCTCAAGCGGTCCGACAAGTTCTGTCAAGTTGATAATGCTGAAACATTAAATGAAAATGGTATTAATAAATTCAACATGAAATTCTCACTAAAAAAACTATGAAAGTCCTTACCTTTCTCCAATATATTGCCTATTGCATCTATTCTCTATAAGTGTGTAGTCGATAGGAAATTGTGTAACTGACCAAAGCCATTGTTGATCTGGATATTGAAGAGTAGTTTGAAGCGAATATCGAATTCTTACAGATGCCTCTGTAGCTTTTTCAAATCTAATTTCTCCATGAAGGCCACCAGAAGAAATATAGGCAGCAAGACGTAATGAATATCCAATGTTAACTGTAAAATGTTAAATATAAATTTGTCAGATTGTAAAAGTTACTAAATAATAGTATTATATTCAAGTACTATATAGCTATTAAATAAAATGAATTAACTTTTTTTTACATAAATAATATTCAACAATATTTATCCGTTGACAGGAGGCTTCAGTAAATTTTATAAATTCATAAAAATAAAAGCTTTTGAATGTGGTTTTACTAATTTATTAGAGTTTTACTAAAATAGTACATCGGCAAATTGGCGTTAAGTTACGACAGCAGAGTCTGTTGTATTTCTGTCTCTAATCTGCTAATATAACCTGACGTAACAGATATGGCATAAAATCTGTTGTCAAACTTTATAGGATAAAGTGACAGATTGTATACTGCTTCCGTGTATAACAATTTCATGTTTTTCTAAAAATTGTAATCTGTATGTGTGCGTGTATACATAATTAATTATAAATATTTATCAAGAAATAAAAATAATATATTTCTCTTACGTATGCTTTTACTTACCACAATTTAGTAAAAGGAACCAAAACATTTTGTTATTTTATAAGAATGCCTTTTACAGTACTGTTTAAGACTGAGTCATATTTTAACATTCTTATTAAAAGTAATAATTTCCAATTTAAAGTGTGATCTATGGATAAATCGTGACCTTACAATAAGTAGACGAGCCGGAGAAGGTAACGTTGCCTTTACTTTCTTATTTCTTTGAACTAATATGGTGGGAGTTCTGTAGCGACGAAAGGAAAGTAACATTCTTATTGAAGAAACAAATTTTAGTGACCGTAATAAGTATTTGTATATACACAGCAGTTGACACGAAAAAAAACTTAGTAGAAATTTCGTTTACTAAAAATATTCAATTAGGTAATTTGGGTTAAATTCAATTGGGCAATTTTTAATATTTTTAATAGAGTTCCACATACTACTTATTTTTAATTTTTTAAAATCAATTCTTAAAAATTGGAAAAGAAGCGCTTACAAAAATATATCCAGACAACACATAATAAGATGGTGGCGACACTATACCGGCACTATAGTGGCACTTCTGATGAGTGTCAGCAGATCTGTAGTCATCTGTGACCGTATTCGTTAGCTAAAATGCCGACACGCGTTGCCAGCACGTTGTACTCACCAGCGTAACACGCTGTGTGAATGACACCGCGCCAGCACCAGTATGACACACGTGTCATCGTTCCATTCAAAAATTTTTTCTGCATTGGCGTAGGTGTGTCACATTTGTTAATACGGAACCCGTTTTTCCGTACAAATTAAATACGTCAGAGTTCAGATATCCACATACGAGTACTGACAGACGTTTTGGTAGTTCTTTGCCAACATTTATAGTTACTGAGAGAGCCATATATATTTTTTTAATTCGTCAGAAAAATTCGTGCCAATAGAGAATGTTAAATACGATGGCAGCACATTAATATGCAATAAATGATACATATATTTATAAAATGTTGAACTAATTAAGTTACGTTTACTTTACTAGCGTATCACAATTTTCAGGTGAAAATATTGAACGTAATTACCCAGACAACCAGCGATTGTAGCGCCAATGGCACCGGGTGGAACTCTAAGCACTGTGCTAGCACCGTGCTGCCTCTCAGTTCTCGTAACAGCACAGGGCTAGCACTGGAGCGACACTGCGTGTCACGGCACTATCAAAGTACGGCGATATAGCACAGGGGCGTGCCAATGACTTAATCTAATATAAAAATGACTAATTTAATATTAGTCATAAAATAAAAAATATTTATAAAATAAGTGTATGTATTTTTACGATAAAGTAATTAACGACTTTTCTAAAAAAATCACTGTATTGAGTTATAGTTTATAGAAAATAATAAAAAGAAGTTTTTATATCTTTCTTTCGTGTCAGTGTATCTATTTTCGACCGAAATAAATAAACTGCTTAGTTTAAACATTTTTAATATTCATTTATAATTTTTATGGAAACAGCTTCCTCATTTGTAAATATCAGCCTACGCCACTGCCACGCGTGTCACTATACTGAGTAACGATAGTGTTATTGCCACGATGATGTTGTCCCTATACCATATCGCGGTGCTATAATAGTGTCGCCCCAATGCTAAGACTATGTCACTATGAGAGCTGAGTAGGAGCACTGTGTTAGCACAGTTCTGTCACAGAATTCGTATTCCACCCGTGGCCATTGGCGTGCCAATCGCTGTGTTGTCTGGGCGTTGCTTAGCATTGCTTAAAGAATGCGTCTTATCCACGAAGCAGACTCATACATTAAACGCGAGGATAATTTGCGAGGAATTTGCATTCGAATTTGTCATTTAAAAATAATATTTAAAAAATTTTTGTAGTAACTGCAAAGTTGATTTTATTTTTGTAGATTTTTACTGTAATTGTGAATTTAATCAAACTTAATTAGTTAATTCGACCGCTTAATGTAAGTTTATGTTGGCTTATAAGCTTCTATCACAGGCGTAGAAGACTCTTCAGCAGCTTATGCTAATATTTGATAGAAACAACAATAATTTTTGAATTCAACGACCAAAGAAACGGCTATAGTTTGAAAAAGCCTTGTCCGTCGATCGACAAGTTTGGAAGGGTGGTAGGAGAAAGGATATAAATATTAAATATAAATTCTGAGATATTAATAAAAAGAGTCGAGTACTATACTAATGTAAAAACGTATTGTTTTGGCATACAATCTGTGTTTTAACAAATATTTAGTAAAATAGAGTTGACTTGAGTTGACACTTTGGAGATGGATGTCCAGACAACACACGGCAAGATGGTGTCGACACCATATTGAAACTGCATTGCCACTTCCAAGGAGTGTCGACAGATCCGTAGCCATCTGTGACCGGATTTGTAGCGCGCCAATCGCTGTGTTGTCTAGGTATATGATTCTATAGATACTGAACTATCGACAAAAGTATATAAATGTCTGCGTAAAAAAGCAAGTGTTCTATTTTATTATTAAATATTAATATTTATTTTGGTAAATTTAATTGCACTGAAATTCTTAAATATTTGAAAATAAAAATGTTGGTTTTGTTGAAGCTGCAAAAGATCAAAGTTTTTCTTAAGTTATACTATATATACAATAGTTTATTCGAGACTGATATTGAATTTAAATTAAAACAATAGACAACATGTGAAAGATTGTTGTGCCGAAATTTCGTTCGCGGTTATTACGTGTAATTAATCGAATTGATGATTTTGATTTACAATTGATTAAGATGTGTTTTAGTTGAAGTCACTTTCAGCTATGAAAGTGTTATGCTTCAGTTACGAATTTTACCGCTAGGTGAGATACATTTTTATTTAGTCATGTAAATATTTCTTAGCACTTGGTTAATTCATTAATTAAATGTTGATTCTTTTTTTAAATCAATCAGTGTCACATAATTATTAACTCTAACTCATGATACATTACAATAGAGTTAATGAACAGCGGTGGTGAATAGAAAATGACTCGATCTAGTACCATCATTTTTCATTGGACGGTTAGTTAAAAGCAGTTTCTAGATAAGCGCAATCTCTACATTTGTTGTACGAAAAGTAATGTTTGTATCTATCTATGAAGTGCATGCCTTCTGTGCAAAGTAATTGTGTACCTTATAAATTTTAACAATTAAATCCATTATTTTATTATTAAATGTATAATATGTAATTAATATTTATAAAAAAATTGCCAAAGAAATTAAGATAATATGAATTTAATAACGGCTTTAAAATTTTACGTTACTCGGATGACGGAAGAAAGCGGACCTGGTATGAAAGTTCTTTTGATGGATAAGCAGACGGTAAGTACAATTTTGTTAATGTATATTATGAAAAGTTATCAAATAAACAGACATGAAATTTCTGTCCAACTTGTACATCCATTGCACTGATACGTGTATTTAGGATAAGTGGAAAATGAAAATATAAATTGCTAATATTCCAAAAATTTTCTTGTATTCTATTAGATTTGTTGAATTTTATAAATTATCAGTATGTAAATTTTTAATATTTATTGAATGTAGAAATATTGCTCCAATGATTATGAAAAAAACATCTTCCCAGAAATTTTATGTTTTATGTGGTATAACATTTAAATTATTGATTAATCAAAATCAGATACTACTGCATCAGATATTATTAACAGTATTTGACTCGGTTCAAATATTTTACTGTTAGAACTGTATATTATTTTTAATTGGAACAATGTAAACAGATGGCTTTTTATGGTATTACCATAATAGTGGAAATAAACTTTAGCTTGAAACTCACATTGAGTAAATGTATTTTAACTATTAAAGAAATTAGAAATATTTAAAATATTATAAAGCGATAAGCAATTATTAGAAAGAATACTGATATTATAGATAAATCGATTATCGAAGACATCAAAATACAAAATAGTAGAATTAAACATTATTTGCAAGATACCCATTTTTAGGTGTATTTTCCTATAAAAGCAGTTAGTTAATATTTATAGTTTGAAAAAAGGATGTACAATATCAGCATTGTGTAGCAATATTTTGTACTTTTATTACAAAAAAGCTGTAAAGTTATATTTGCAATTGGATGGAAACTTTAAAGCAAGTATCATTTAATTATTTTACAAAATTATTCTATCGAATCATATCATTGTATTTAGTAATGAGATATCTGGAGAGACTTCTGCATATAATGCTGCTGCAGAATCCTTTATGGAAACTTCTAATTGGAGAAAGTTTTATGAGAGAATAATTCTAGAATGTCTTATCGAAAGAAAAATTTTAGTTTTTTGTTATGAACAATTAATTCTTGTTAAAAAAATGTGGATAGGATCACATTTAGATAGTATTTATTTGTACAAATGCAACTGCGCTTCACAAATTATTAGTTATGTTAATCAGTGAAAGTAAGAAATCATGATTTTTTAAGCATTGTAATGTGAATGTATTATTCTTCCTCCTAACATTGCTTTCATTTATAACTGCATATAGAAAGTATTTGCTCTTCTCAGTTTTTATACAACAGTGAAAGAAATGATAAATGTTGGAAATGGATTTATAAAATAAATTTTCAGGTTTAAACTTTATAATGTTATTCCTTTATTCAACGCATTGGAAGTGATTTCCTTACTCTCACACTATCCTAAGGGAATTGAATAAAGGAACTTAAAGAACAGCGGGAGAGAGCTGATGACCTAAAGCATTGATGAAAAGAAACAGCATCTCCTTTTACAAGAGAATAAATGATTAAATTTTGCACTTGTTTTTCAATGAAAATCTAACAATAAAGTTATACAAACATTTAATAAAATAAGCACGAAGGATACTTTTACTTCATATAATTGAAGAAATTAACAATTAGATTGCTTAAACATCGAATAGAAAATGCAATAATATCGATGTTATAGAGTGAATTTAGTCTGGTAACATCTGCAATATAATGAGGATATAATATTGTTAACAATATTCTAGATTTAATTACTGAAAAAGTAGAAAAATGTACTGAAATTAACAGTGAAGATGTGTTTTCCTATTTTAAAACATTCAAGGCACTAAAAAAAGGACCTGAAAGCTCTGAAGATATTCGATTGTGTTCAACGTTATATAGTGAAAAATTTGTACTATTTGTCAATTAAAAAGTATAAAATTTCCAAATGTGTAATTAAACTGTTCTCAATAGTTCTCCATAGTTTTTCTATAGTAATTTTGTTGTAAATAAACATGTATCATTTATCTACAAAAGATAGAATAATTCAAGATAGAAAAATTATCCTATCTAGATAGTTTTGTCTTCTTATTATTTAAGTGTGATTAAATTTTTGAATAAATTACTTTTTGTAAACACTAAAAATTTACTATATTATAACAAATAAAGGATTATATTTTTTAATATCAACTTGATTAGTTAGGTTTATATATAGGTATTATGCAAAGAATATCATTTGTTTAATATTAAATAATTCAAACAATGTTTAATACACAAAGTTTTTATTAATAACAAATAGAGATTTTATACAAAAAATGCAATCGTGGACAAAATTAAGTAGACAGGTCTATTGATTACTAAAAAGGTGTACAATGTAATGGCATAAACATATATCAGAATATATTGTTGTTGATTAGAATTGCAGAACATTTTATATGGATAAAATCTAGTGGATACTATATAAATATTCAGAGAATGAACTGAATTAGTATTTAGTATTGTAGCCTCTTGCATTAATTACTGCTTCTAATCTTTGTGCCATGCTTTCCACAAGTTTCTCAATAGAATTTGAATCAATTTGTTGAAATTTTAATCGCATTTTGTTTAAAAACACTGTTTCATTATGGGTTTTTTCTAATGGTATTTCCGAATCCAATAAACTCTATAAATTTTCTATAGGATCAAGATCTACACTTTGCAGTGGCCATTTGAGAACTTCTATCTCACAATCTTGTAAAAATTTTTTTATTTTCTTCGCTGTATGCTTAGTCCTGTTGCAATATTCATTTCTTCATTGAGATTTATTTTTAGATTTGACTTTTCCAGGTTTTAATTTTAAATGTCAACATATTTTTATCCACTTTTATTATTCCATGTATGGATTTTAAATTTTCAACTACACGCCAAGGAAAGTAACTCTATACCATTATGGATACATCTCCATATTTGACAGTAGGTAGATATACTGTTTTTTTATTTATGTAGCAGGTTTACAATGACCAAATGTTTATCAAAACTATTAAAGCACCCCTTACTTTCACTTAACATTATCGCAAACATTTAATATATAATGAGTCCTTTGTTCTTTAATTCTTTCTTTATACTTGTATGATATATATAAAATAATTCCTAAGTTTAATAATAATGTTTAAAAATGTTATGGGGCCAGAATACACATTATAAGTACAAAGGGTGTTAGATATATTTTTTGTAAGATAAATATTACGTAATTCTTCTTGCTTTTTATGTAATGAAGATTGATGATGACTCTCCTGTAAGAAAAGTGTGTTAATATAGAAATATTCAGGTGACTTAATGTCTACTAGGCGAGTTTATTTCTGTCTGACCTGAAGGTTCGTACAAGAATACTTTCTTAGGCCATTCGTACTAGCCTCGAGGACACCCTCAACGTCATGGTCCATTCGTATGTTTAGGCAAGGCCCCGGAGAGGAGCGATGCCGCAGGGAAATGCACACGGTCTTCGTTGAGCGCTCGTGCACCCTGTTATCCTATATTTCTTACACTTCCATATTCGAAACGAAGATACGAAGATCCGTCCAATCCGTAAAAATCTTTTAAAACTTATTTTTGCTCGCGTAAAAGTGTCGCGTAGAAGCCTTCTACGGTTCCTAATCAGAGTCAGCATAGCCAATCAAAAGATCATTATACTGTCCTCAGAGATAAGCCGGACGAGGTTTTTGCCGACCCATCGAAGACAACACGTACCTTGGTCGTTTGGCTAGATTCTTTTATGATGGCATGATGCGGCAGGTAGTATCCTGGTTGGTCGTCGGTAGCAGGTGATAGATGACCGAGGTTAAAATACTCCTGAATTACGGCTGCGTAATTCTTTCCTAATCTATTCTTTCCTTAACGATGCGTCTTCAGTTTGCCTTCCAATGAGTGTAATCGTTTCATGGCGGTCTGTCGTGAGTCTCCAATTGTTTGAGATTGTCCTTGAATGGCGGAGCTACTACGTACCTGCCGTTTTCTGGAAAATATTTTGTGTATAAGATACCAAATTCATTTGACAAAATAGAAACCAAGGATGATAAAGTTCAATGGCAAATTCTCTTTTGATAAATAAAACTTAGACTTTAGTACAGACCCGAGAGTCGAAATATAGTAGATTGTAAATGGGTATTCACTATTTAAGAATAATGAATTTGGAGATCCAGTAAAATACAAGGCCCGTCTTGTTGCTCGGGGTTTTGGCCAAGAATATTTAGTAGATTATAATGAATCTTTTTCACCAGTTGGAAGAGTCACGAGTTTCAGATCCATAATTACTAATACACCATATGGATGTTAAGAGTGCATTCTCGAATGGTGAATTAAAAGAGGAAATTTATATGAAAGTTCCTCAATGGATCAAAAGTAAAATTAGTCAGGTTTGCAAATGTACTAAATATTTGATAAAAGCCTCTAATAAAAAGGTTTTAAAAACTTAGCCATAGTTAGTTGCATCTACATTCTGGAAAACGGAAATATATCGAAAAATATACAGTGCTGGACAAAAGTATTGGCACAGCATGATTGTTATGATAAAAATGCTTATAACTATGAAACAAATTGTTAAAAAGGAAAAATTTGTTTACACGTTTATTTATTTATTATTCTAGATTATTATTTAACAGAAACAGTAATATAAATAAAGTGATATGCGAAATAATAACAAAAACATATTTATTGAGCGTTTTAAGCATGGACAAAAGTATTGGCACAAATGATTGAAAGTACTTAGAAATTAAAAATTAATATTTGGTTGGCCCTCCATTCCTCATGATAACTTCCTTCAATCGTTTTGGCATTGAAGTTACCAATTTTTTTGTAAAATCCGGCTCTATATTGTTCCATTCTTGTAAAATAATAGCTTTTAATTGGTTTTTGTTTGTTATATTATATTTTCTAATTTTTTTTTCTAATTCATTCCAAACATGTTCGATGGGATTCATGTCTGGACTCTGGGGTGGGGTATTTAATGTATGTGCGGTATTGTAAACGATCCATTGTCGTACAATATAGGCAGTATGTTTTGGATCATGGTCTTGTTGAAAATAAAAATCACGCGGGAGATTTAATTTATTAGCACTTTTAAATAAATTTTCCTTTAATATATTTAAATATACATATTTGTCCATAATCTCATCTATGAATACTAATTCGCCAACCCCAGACGCTGCAATGGAACCCCATACCATGACTCCACCTCCTCCATGTTTCACAGTGGCTTGTAAATGTTGTGGATCCATTTCCGTATTTGGCTTTCTCCAAACTAATACTCTGCCATCTGATTTAAATATATTAAATTTAGTTTCATCTGAAAATAATACGTTATTCCAGAATGTGGGATCCTTTTTTATAAATTCTTTTGCAAATTCTTTTCTCATCTTCCGATTCTTCTTGGATATGTATGGTTTCCTTCTTGCGACACACGCAGAATATCCCGCATCTTTTAACACTCTCCGTATAGTTTTCGAACTTACTTCTTTTTTATTTTCTTCATTTAACTTTGCTCTAAGTTGTGATGAGTTTAATTTACAATTTATTTTCACTTCCTTTACAATTTTCCGTTTTTCTCTAACTGTTAACTTTGAGGGACGTCCACTTCGATTCCTACTTTTGAAATCTGATTGATTCTCAAATCGTTTTACGACACTTCTAATAGTGAATCGACTTCTATTAACACTTTTTGCTATTTCACTATAAGATTTTCGCATTTTGTGCAAATTTAATATTATTTTTCTCTCTTCACTTGTAGTTTCTTTCCCTCTTCTTGACATTGTTGCTTGTTATATTTCCTATGTTGCTAATCGACTGAACTTAAGGATGACTGTTAGAAAAAATGACTATCAGGGAATCCCCTACCTATACCATCAAGTGACAATCGGATTTTTTTCGGAGAGATACAACTACACTAAATTTTGTATAATGTGCCAATACTTTTGTCCATGCTTAAAACGCTCAATAAATATGTTTTTGTTATTATTTCGCATATCACTTTATTTATATTACTGTTTCTGTTAAATAATAATCTAGAATAATAAATAAATAAACGTGTAAACAAATTTTTCCTTTTTAACAATTTGTTTCATAGTTATAAGCATTTTTATCATAACAATCATGCTGTGCCAATACTTTTGTCCAGCACTGTATATGTTGTTTTATACGTTGATGATCTTGTGATTGTAACGGCCAATAGTGAAACATTGGAAAACTTTCAAAGTTATTTAATGAATAAGTTTCATATGACCGATTTAAAGGAAACAAAGTATTTCCTTGGTATTAAGCTATGATTTCAATCCGAATTACAATGCGTTCTCACAACTCAACGCTACCCTAATCCCTGGTTTGTGTCCATTTTCCCAACTAAGCAATTGTTTTTCTCTATAGTTTCGTCGCGACTGACCGTTGTCCAGTCGTGTACGACATATCCTTAACTTTCGTTTATTTATGACCAATTTCCTTTTTGTCCTTGTCTGTTTCATCCTTTTCTATACGCATTTTTCGCCCTCGCGTCAGTTCGTTTAGAACCCTCGATTCGCTTAGAAGCCTCAGCTCGTTTAGAGCTTTGAGATAGTCTACAGTTCCATGCAACGGGCGGGCGCTTCTCAGTTCTATATTTCAATGTAAGTGCAACTTGCAACGTAGTAAGTTTCAACTTGCAATGTTCTACTAGAAGTTCGTTTAGAACCTTTAGCTCCCGTTAATAAGCAACACCACTATCGTTATTGTTATTGTTATAGTTGACTTTAATATTAAAATTGAGGGCGATATTCGGTATGTTATTTTTCCACTCATACGCCTCAGATCAGAGTGCTTACATACAAATAGTATTAGAGAAATTGAAAACCTGCAAGTACACTTTTTTTGAGTAAATTACATTATATAACTCTAAATTCAAACGATAAATTTGAAGCATCATGTCAAAATTTAATCGGATGTTGGATGTATATAATGGTGTGTACGCGGCCTGATTTGTATGCCGTGGTAAATATTTTAACTAGATACACGAACAAAAATAATAAAGAATTAAGGCAAGAATTGAAGTATGTATTAAGATATCTAAAAGGTACGAAATATATCAAATTAACTTATGTAAGAGGTCGGTATAATAATCTTTTGATTGACTTTACTGACTCCGGTTGGGGAGGTAGTGATGTAAATGACAGAAAAGGTACAACTGGATACCTTTTTAAACTATTTAAGCGATGTACTATTTGTTGGAATACGAAGCGGCAAGCATCGGTTTGTAGTAATTAGCATAAATATAAGGATTGACTAGCCAATCATTATCTATAAACATAATAATGAATGAATAAGTATTGCTAACAATCCAAACAGTCGGAAGAGATCGAAACACAGAGATATAAAATACAATTTTTCCAGAGAACAAGTTGAAAAGAAAAATATACAACCATTAGCACCTCAGATATCTTCGAAACTATAAGTTTCATCGAAATTGTTTGGTATTACCCACGGGTTATCGGAATGAATACCAAAGGTTCGGGCTTGGCCGTTTTTGCACAACGGTGTGCCGACTAAGAAACTATGTTCTAATAATCGAAGGACTACCTTCCTGATGGTGGAAGGAACAAAACTAAGATTCCGGGTTCCGTAATACTCTTTATTATTTACGTCTCGACCGCTGGAGCGCTAAGACAGTTCTGCCGTCTCCCAGCGCGTTCCGGAAAAATTACAATTCTAACTATGTCGTTGTGGGGGTTGAGACACACGGATAGGTCCAAAAATCAAACTATTTGGTGTGGTGAGGGAAACGGCCAAATTATACTATTGGACAAAATCTAAACTAAGTGGCCGCCCCTAAACCGAGCTCGCTCTCAGGCGCCGTGTTGCCCTTGAGTGATGCACGCGGAAATTCCGTATGTCTCCATCAACGACCGGAGTCAGCAATAACCTTAAGAGACACTTCAGCTGTGAGATACATGAGACAAAGAAGTAAATCAACCGAAGGGTTTCTCGCATAATAAGAGGAGATGGAAACTCTAGTACTGAAAAAACTACAAATGCCATGGTCTCAAGATAATTATCGTTGCTCCGAACCGAACTAAGACTAATGACTATTCACAAACGGGCAAGAGCCTCTAATAACTAACGCCAAGAAGGGTGACATAGCCGTCCTGGCGTAAACAGAAATATTTTCTGATATAATATTGCACAGTACGAAGGTGGCCATCAGGTGGCGACAATAATTTCTTTGCAAGTAAAAGTACATCGGATATTTGAAGCTCACCTTCATTTTTTTAAATGGATCGGTATGTTTTTGCTTCCGTATTACGATAGAGCATCTTAAAACGAGTTCAACGATCTGTAACATGATGTCATTGAAGGTCATAAAAAGTAGAAAAAAGCGATAATACTTACGGTTTTGGTAGTAAATGAAGCATACGTATCGTAAACAGTAAAGAAACGCGTAATATTTACCATTTACTTCACTGTGTATAAACACTGCTCGAAGGGCATTTTAATGGTTTGCAGGATAATGATCCAGTTTTCCTTGGTTTTTTCCTCTTTTAATTGTTGAGGTAGAATACTTATGTCTTTACCGTTTAACAAATATATCGGTGCGAAACCGATTACTGTATGTTCAATTTTATTATACTTTTCTAAGCATTCTCTAACAATTGTTGTCCAAGCCTTTTTTCTTTTTACTTTCGTTTATTTTACATATTTTATTAAGTAGTGTCTGGTTCATTCTTTCATTCAGAACGTTCAAAAATAGTGCGTTTACTGCTATGAAAATTAGTTTTACATTTTTCACTCTTAGATATTCTTTGAACTCTTTCGGACTGATGTCCGGATATTGGTCTGTGAGGATTATTTCAATTTATTCCGATTCTATTATTAATCTATCATTTTTATCAACTTTATAAAATCGTTTGCACTTTTGTATGTTTTTGATGTTAGGATGAAAGTATATCTTATGAAATGGTCTACCAGAAGGTGTAAATTTTGTTTCACCGAAACCACCGATTGTGTTTATCGACATTATCTCAAACGGTTTCGGGCCATTTTGGATTTATTTTTTATGCATAGCTGGTAATTCTTACATTTTTAAATATTTTCCATTAGATTTCTAGCTGTATAGTATGGACTAATTTATCTTTGCATTTGTTTTATTCCGATGTGGCACCATTCTCTATGTATCTTTTTTATCATTTTTCTGTTATAGTCCTCTGATAGAATTATTTTTTCTTTCTTTCATTTCCTGTATCATCTTATTACTCGTCTGATCTATCTTTATTTCATCTACTTCAATTAAGTTAACTACTTTTAATACTTCTTTAATATTTTCGATTGGTTCTAGAACTGGATTTCGGCTTAGACAATCCACTTCGGTAGTATCTTTTCCCGAAACATATTTTATCTGAAAATGATATTGTGATAAGTAGTATAGGAGATCACCAAGCTCTTCATCCGTTCTAAATCCAATGTTCTGGTTCTCTAGGGGTTTGTGGTCTGAGTATATTGTAAATATTTTTTTCATTAGCCAATGTTGCCAATATTTTACGGCTTCTTTTATTGCTAGGCATTCTAGGTATATAGCCTTTTTCTTTTCTGGCTTTCATTTAGTTTTTTTTTAAAAATATGGCACTGGTCTATCCTTTCTATCTGGTTGTTCTTGTTTCAGTATTGCACCAATAATATTGATGCATCTGTAAAGATTTTTGTTGGGTAGTTGTTATTGAATATTTCTAATATAGGTTTCGAACATAGTAACTTCTTTATTTTATTGAATAATCTTTCACAGTCTTCCATCCACACAAATTTTTCATTTTTTCTGAGTAGTCAGTGGATCTAACATTATTGCGCTTCCTAGATGTATTCATCGTAGAAATTTATTTTTTCTAGGAATTCTCTAACATTCTTTTGTGTTCTTGGTCTCGAAAAATTTTCGATTGATATTAGATTATCCTTTACTGGTCTTACTGTGTTGTTCTCAATTATATGTCCCTATTATATGTCTCAATTATAGGTATTTCATTGACTTTGAAACGAATGTACATTTTGTGAATTGCGATCTGAAGCCTTCCTTTATTAGTGCTTTTAAAACCTGTTCTATGTGTCCGACATGTTCTTCAAATGTTTTTGAATAAATTAGAACATCATCTGCATAGTTTTCTAAGAACTCTTTGAGGTTGTTTTCTGAGTATATTGCTTGATTCTTTGAAATATTGCTAGGGCTGTTTTCAAACTAAATGGGAGGCTTGTTCATTGATAGTGACCATCTTGTGTTACAAAACCTATTTTTTTTATCTTCTATATGTAAAGGGATTGACCAAAAAACTGAGTTAATATCTAATGTTGTAAAGTATTCAAAATTTTTGACCTTTGACATTAAATCATCTATCAGAGGAAAAGGCTGTGATTGTGGTATCACTATTTTATTTAGATCTCTAAAATCAATACATAGTCTAGCTTTCTTTTTTTCGTCTTTCTTGTATGCTAGTGTTACCGGTGTAGCAAAGGGGATGTATGATTCTTCGATTAAGTTTTTCTCCAACAATTTTGTTACTTGGTTTTCTATTTCTTGATTATCTTCTATGGTGCATTTGTACTGCCTCTTGCTACAATATTTGTCTATTAATAAGTGTATCCTAGCTTCGTAGTCTTTTACCATTCCTATATCGTACTTATCTCTGGTAAAAACATTATTATATTTTTATATCAGTCTTTTTATCTCAGTCTTATTTGAGTTGTCTACGTTTTCCAACTTGATCTTTGAATTCCTCTTCTTTTACATGTTCATTAATATTTATTTGTGCCTCTTTTATATTCTCGGTATTGTCTATCTGTTCTATCTTTTTCTCTATTTTTGTCTTATGTGTTTCTTTCTTTTGTGATGTACTTAGGTTTTCACCTTGAATTAATTTGAATTTCTTTATCGTATCCAATTCTATTAAAAATTCTTTGAAGTCATTTTTTTCTACAATAAATACATCCACCTCTTTTTCGATATAAAAAATTCTTACTTTTATTGTTATTAAGTCATTTGTACTTCTTACACCATTAATCATTTTTATGAATATTTTGTTTACGTCTTCTTTTTTCTTTATTGTTTAACCAATTTTACATTTACGAGAGAAATCTGGGATTCTGAATTGTATGTTCAATTTATTTCTAATTTATTTGCTAGCAGCATCTTCAACTTGATTAATAGGTGTGATCACTCGTTTTTTGCTTCTGTGTTCAAGTCTACTTCTAACACTGGGTTACTTCCTATTGTACCTGTTATTTTTATCTTTCTCATTTTCTTTTATTTTGAACCAATATTTCTCCTTAGGATGATATCTTACACTTTTATTTAGGTATTCACATGTTTGCATGGTTTCTTTCCCAAATTCTTCTTTTTAAAATCTAGCTTACCATTTCTTGTTGTTATATTGTTTTTTTTATACATTAGATCCTCACATCTTTTGATTTCATTAAATGAATCTATAATATTATTTATCTAATCTCTATCAATCTTTTTCCTGATAAATTCTGGTAATCCTAATATAATTATATCTATTAAAGCATCCTGGTCTGTAGATTTATTTATTTCTAGCAAGAGTGTCTCTTTTTTCATCGCATAGTCCAATAATGATTCATCTTGATACCTGTATAAGTGAGCATGTATTCTGGTTCTCCAACCTTTATTTGCAAAGGATTCTAAGAAATTTTCTTTCCATGTTCCCAATTATTTTCTGAATTATCGTTGATTACTCTAGAAGTATACCAATTTTGACATGATTCACTTAGGAAAAATCTCATTATTTCAATTTCCAGTTTATCTGCATCTATCTTGAATCTCGAGCATTCTTCTTCGTACATCCCTAAATTTCTCTATTATAAACTTATCTGCTATATGTTTTAAATTTTTCTCCTCTGTTTTTTTTTTTGTAATGACTCAATTAGTTTTTTTAATATTTTAGCCAAGTCTATTTTCTCTGTCTCCCTTTGTTCTTCATCCTCTTGTATTTCATCTAAAAGCTGTCCCTCAAATTCTATATTTCCACCTTCATCTATATATGTTTTCTGCAATTCCTTCATTAGTACTACTCATACACTACACACTTGGCTTTCACTTTTGCATAAATATTTGTTTCCTTTACCTTTTTATGGGCGTTTATATGTTTGAATTCTTATGGCATAGCATATTTTTTTCCTTCTTCTATTGTTAGTGAGGTTATGTTTATAATACTCGACTTGTCATCTGTTGGAGATGTTTCTACCTTGAAACTAAATTTCAAGCAATTTCAAGCAATTTCAAGCAAATTTCTTTTTTTCATTTTTAACTAGAATTGTCGTTTTTTTTTAAGCCTATATGTTCCATCTGGTGTTAATGATTGTAAGGCGTACGGGAGTAAGAACAACGCTCGACTTCTCGCTCTCAATTTTAATATACAAATCAACAATAACAATAGTGATAATAGAACAAAATAATTCTTATCGCGGTGCTGTGGCTACAAGTCTTTCGCGTTACTACGCATCTGTACTGAAAACTCTGAACGAATACAGAGCTCTCAACAAACTCCAAACTCTAAACGGAAAAGCAAACGCTTCCACGCAAACGCAAGGAACGGAAATTGGTCATGAATAAACCAAAGTCAAGGATCTGCCGTACACGACTAGGCAATGCTCAGTCGCGACGAATTCTTGAGGAAAACAATTGCTTGGCCTGAAGGATCGATACAAACCAGACGGATGTCGGAATTAGGATAGCACGCGGGCCTGGTCGTCAAGTGCTAACCCGCGGTGACCAGACTTGCGCTGAGTCGTGGGAACGCATTGTGATTTAGACCGAAAATTTATAACTCTGAAAATCACGGAGTTGTAGCCGCCACAATTGAACAACAGACTAATTTGTTTCGGTAAATAAAGATTTTGTTTTATTAAACATTCCTTACAATTATTTATAAACTTAAAAACTAAAAAAACTTATTTATAAACTAATTGTTTACATCTCACTTGTAAATAAAGAAACGACAATTAGAGTCTCTTGTTCCTTTTTCTTTATTTACGCTGGCTTTTTCTCGTTAACTTGTAAAAGCCCGTTCAAAGGATGCGCTGAGCACAACGCGCGCTCAATTCACACTGAAGAAAACATGCTTTATTTACATATGTATGTGTGTGTATTCTTTTATCCGTCTACTGTTGGTACCCTACGCTTAGAGTCGCTCAGACGAGGAGCTGGTACCTTACGCGCAGCCTAGTCTCGCTTGAGTCGCTCAAACGGGAAGCTAGTTAAAGCCCAAACCCGGAGCGATCTCGGTCTACCCTGCAGAGTCGCTGAAACGAGAAGCTGGTTAAGGTCCAAACCCGGAGCGGTCTCAGTCGGGTAAAACTCTCAGATTTTCTCTGTCTCTTCCTGTAGGCGGTCCTGCAGCTCTATTTGTACTCTATTCTCTATGTGTACTCTCTCGGTTGATTGCACATGCGTATTCTTGGCACCGTCTATTGCTTGTCGAAATATTTATATTTATTTAATTTATTTTCTATATTTGTTTATTGTTTATATTTATTTATACATATTATTTTATTTACATTTTTAACTAACATATTATTTATACATATTGTTTACAGTTACACTAACATATTATGTGTACATATTATTTTATTTACATTTTTTGGTATTTATAATTATTTTTAATTGTTAATAACATAATGGGGCCGTGACAGTAGCATGCTTGGTGGATAACTTCTTAAATCATACAATGCTTTCTGCAATTTATAAACGCTTTTTCGCTGTTGTCTGGAATCCTAAAGAGTGTCTCATATTTCGGATGTAATCCTACTATTAAGAAATGCTGTTTCAATTCTCATTGTCTGCAGCTTTGTCATAGGTGAATAAATGTGTTTTTAATTTTTCCCTCTTGTTGAAAATCTTTGACTACTAGTCTAGCCATATAAATAGCTCCAGCATTCCTTGCTTTATTTGGTGCTTGTACTAATCCCAAGTTTTATTCTTCTCTATGCTATCCTTCCTATACTTCCTTCAGAAACATGCTCAGTATACTTACATCTGAATAGTTTACTTAAATATATGGATCTATTATTCCTTTCTGGAGGTTTTCAGGTTCTTCTTGATTTTCTCATTGTTGATTCGTTAGTGTTTGGTTCATTTTCTTCTTTCATCTCCCTTTTTGCATCCCTTAAAATATTACTACTACATCTACATGTCTGACTACTATTATTTTTCCCCCAATTAACACTATAACCAACATCTGTATATTCTAGCAATACTATTCTAGTAGATTTTTAACCGATGGTCTCTCATTGAAAAATATTTCATAAGATTTTTTTCTGATTATTGAGTTAACGAGTGTTCTATTTTTGATATATGCCGCAGTTTCAATATATTTGGGCCAGAACTTCCTACTGACTTTTGCTTTGCTTAGCAAACACCTGGTCATGCCAATAATTGACCTGTTAAACCTCTCTACTGTTCTATTTAACTCATGAACATATGGTGGACACAGACTCTGACATATTCCTTCCTCTCTGGCAAAACAGATAATTCTGGAATTTATGTACTACTTTCCATTACTGTGTATAAAAACTTTTATTCTTTTTCTATTTAAATTCTGTATTTCATTAACGCACTGCACGAAACAGTCATATACTTCATTTTTTTATTAAATACAGTAAACTTTTGCCAGTTTGCTAAAATCATCAATTAATGATAAGAAACATTTTTGACCACAGATTCATTTAAGTCTGAATGTATTATGTCTAAGATATCTCTTGCTTTACCTCTGTTGTTTTCAACAGTCAGATTACACATCTTATTCTCTATGCACATTGCACATTTTAAATATTCTGGTCTTAATTCCATTGGTAATTCATTGAACAATTCATTTTTGCTTAGAATATTTGGATAGTTAAAGTTTGTGTCCACTTCTCCTTCTCAGATAATTTTTGTTCAGTATCAATATTTACTACATTTGTATATGCTATATTGTATATGCTATATCGGTTTATATTACGCTTTATTTTGTAAAGGCTGTTCTCCTTAAAGGCTATTGCTATAATGTCATAATTGTCATATACATTGGAAGTATTTGTTACTGAGACAATTCTATTTTTTGAATAATTTATTAAATTAACTTGCATTTCTTTAACATAAGATACATTGGTAATTGTTATCTTTGACATCTCATTAATCACTGGAAACATAGCTTCGATGCATTCTACTTTGGTTGCTTCCAATGTCCTTCCGTCTCCTACATTGACTGACTTTTTTAAAGTTATACTCTTATTAAAATATGTCTCCTTGTTTATTATGGCGTTTGCTATTGGTGTATCTACTATCTAGTATCCAATCAATCTCATTTTCCACTGGTACATAGTTTTCATTTATTTCTGATGCATTCATTTCAACACGAAAACTACTTGTGTCTTGTGTGAAGCCTTCACTTTCTACTTCAGTTTTATAACTATTTTATCTTCCATGGTAATTTCCTCTATTGTTATTATAATATCCTCTATTCTGCTGCATTCTATCTCGTGCATGTTGATATCGACCATTCCTAGAGTGCCCCTGATAATTATTTGTATTTTGTACCTGGCAATTCTTCTATGCAGAAGAATATGGCCCATTTTCTCACAATTAAAGCACTTCATGTATTGTTTACTTGTTTCTTTATTTATCTTTACAGTTGTAAATGCGTTTGATTTTTCTATCTGTTCATTTTCATTCTCTCCTTTTATTCCTTCCTCAAATTTCATTTTCTATTTACCTTTCAAATATTCTACTATAGGAGGTGAAAGAATGAAGAATACGTTCGGTCTCAAAGTCTTTATTAGTCTTGCCAATGTTATCTCCTCCAATGCCAACTGTACACTGCTTAAGAGGACACGGTTAAAGGCGAACGTTTTTTCCCACGCACACTTGGAGTCTGGTTTATGTTACTCGCTCAAGATGAGCAGGCAGTGCCATAAACCAGATACCAAGTCTTTCAATTTAATACTTTCTACGTTATTCCTACATATTGTATACATATACAATATGTAGAAATAATATATATCACAATCTGCAATGCTGTGGATTCTTGTAGGTACATTTCATCAATTTTTTTTATTATTTTATATGCTGTATTTATGTTATTTATGTATTCCAGTTGTTTATTAGTAATGGCATTCTAGATATAATTTACTGCCTTTATATCTATTTCATCTCACATTTTTTGTGGTTCTTTTGATAATTTTGGCCTTTCTAATAATTTATTTCATATATTTATTTGTTTGTAAAACTATTTATACATTCTATTTGTATTTTGTTATTATTTATAATTATTTATAGTTATTTATCATGGAATGGGGCTGTTACACTACTACTTCCGTGGTACTCGTGCTTTTGGTTACATACAGCCATACAAACTTTGAAAACGCATCAACAATTACAAATATATGTTTGTAGCTCTTTTTGATTGATGATAGCCGTCTTAAATGATCTACATGGAATGTATCTTGAAATGGCACTTCGTCTTTATCTATGGGATTCAAGTATTCCTTCTGTCTACCTTATTCCTTTTCGCTTAATATACATGTGACGCAATTTCTAACAACATAATCTTTTTTAACAAGCGCTTCGGTTTTGCTTATAGAGATGTGATCCCTTTCACGCTCGTTGTGAAACGTTCATGTTCATTTAAATTGTCGTTGATTTCTTTGGAAAGTAAATCGCCTCGAATTTCGTAATCTTTAATTTTATTTTGTTCTGCAAGTCTTATAGTTTTCATCAAATCGTTGTCGCACCGCTGTGTGTTTTTTTCAACCGCGTCTTTCAATTCCTTTATAAGCATACACGAAGGTAGGTAATGGTTGGTGACTCAAAGCGTCTACACGCATCACACTTTTTCCCGGCCTATTCTCAATGGTGTACTCGAATTCTTCTAGAGCCCATCTGGCCACATATACGCATAAGTCACTTTTCCTCATTGTCAGCATAATTTTGAATACTATTCCCAGAAAATATACCCTCTAATATATATTAAGAGCTTCAACTATTGCGAGAACTTCTAACTCATAACTAGTATAATTTTTCTCAGCGGCCGTAGTTGTGTTAATCGCATAATAGACAGGGTGGAACGCAACGCGTTATCTGTACTGTTTTTTCAAATAAAATCGCTCCATACCTATACATGCACGCATTCATATGTAATTGAGTGATTAATATTTCTTTAAGATGGATGAAGGCATTTCTTTGTTCTTCACAGAACTCGTATTTTGCGTCAGCTTTCAACAAATTTGACAAATGTCTCGCTATGAGTGAATAATACGGAATGAACTTTATGAAGTTGGACCTGCTAATAGCTACCTAACAGGCCCTGCCTTAGACGCGGAGATGTTAGGGACAGGTGAAGAAGTGGTATATATTGAAATGGAGAAGGAAATGTACACTTTCGGGAATTACATCAATTATTCCCAGTGTCTCTTCCCTAATTAAAAACTTTATTCTTTGGTACTTTGCAATTCTTCGCTTTATCGTCTTAGTCTTCCTTACCTATTTTCTAACCTATTTTTTATCGTGAATGCGCGGGATAATTCAGAAAGGGAGAGCACCACGTACTTTCTTTACATGTTCGTTTCGCTGCTACCATGCGGAATTTTCGCGCCGTTGATTCCTCTCTGAGGTTGTAAGGCTTAGAACGAACGCGGTTGCTCGCGACGCTGTCCGCCAACTTAATATTAGACAACTTGTTCTAATGAAATATTCGTCCATTTACGTTTCTCTCACAATTCGTCTGTTTTTGTGAGAGGTTGTTTCTTCATTATTCGATGATCATGAATAACCGACAGACTGTTCGACTCGCTAATTTTCTGGGAGTTTGTCCGCTGCTCCCTCCACCGTGGAGGGGGTGGACACTGTTGGTATTTGGCGAAACGATGTAAATTACTAATCAGTGTTCCCCTTCGAGTATCGTCCACACTTTCTTGTGTGCCCGAGGCGCGCATTCGTCTCAAAAGGGTGGGAAGATACCTGCACGGACGTGGAACCTTCAAAGTCCCTCGGTGATGTTCTGGGAATTTCCCAAAGGTCAAGATTTCGGTACGGTCCCATTAAGTGCACGGTTCGATGTCCCGCTGCGTGCACATGTGGGACCGATCCTTATGAAATTAAATATTCTAAAGACCATTGTGTCAAAGATCGCGAAAGTTTACGAAATTACTTAAACCGTCTTAATATCAAAAATAGCTTTTTCGTCGCGAACGTGTAATAAACGAAGTCGAAGACTTCACGTTTTAATTGTTCCGTTGGTCGGAACATTACACGTATTAACGCGTCTAAAATTAGAAATAGATGCGGGATGAGCTATATGCTTCTTGTCCTTGATATATGCAATTTTATAGCCGTATTCTTCCATACGTAGTCGCTAACGTAACAATCTATTGTACTGTAGGTGATGGGCCTTTCATATTGAACAACCACTTTACTGCTTGGCAAACGATCAGAAATAAACAATTATTTCCTAATAGGTATTGTCACAATCGCTTGACGGCCCAAACAATTGCCAGCAATTTTTTCTCAGTTCTACTATAATGAAGTACGATCTTATTCAACGTTTTGCTAATATACTTTAAAAGTACTTCAACTGCAAAAATATACTACAGAAGCAAACGAATCCAAGTAGCTAAATGAATAGTAACTTTTATTTGTTCAAGCTCAATAACACTAAAAAGAAAAATTTGCAACAGGTGGTCAAAATTGCCTCCTTGGATTTCCATAAATTTATTTATGCAGTCGCTTGCAAAGACTTTCGACAATGCTCGTACACGTTTCCACCGTAAATTCGTCGTGGACGCGTGTCAGAGCCGATTTCAGCGATTCCACCAATTCTCTTCTTGCTCCAGGATGGTCTACACAGAGTAATCCATTGGGTTGAGGTTCCACGACTTTGACGGGCAAACATTCTTCTTTGCCCCAAAACCCTGGAATGGACCGACGGCCAGTCTTGTCGAATTACTGCGTTATCCACGCATCCAATACGTCGTGAAGAACGCGCTATTAATGCTACCGGCGTTGATTTTTACGATTTCGACGTCGATGAAGACATTACGTTCTCATGACCGAACTGTTTTTTGATATTTTCTTGAGTAGATTTGACGTCGGTTCTGGCGATTGTGGAGTGATTCGACCATGAAGAGCAGCATCGACAAGCGAGCACCAGCGAGCAAAAGAAGCATTTATCTTTTCGTTCAAAAAGTGAACGCGAGAAATCTTGTAGCTTCGTATCTTTAGCTTATTTTTCACGATGTTTCGAATGACCACAATGATTACAATATTTAGAATGAAAACCGAGCTGCTATATTCTCCAACCCTGTTTGATTAGTTAGCTGAACAATTTTGTCGACATTAACAATGGATTCTTTAATGTCAATATTTTTCCATACTCCTTTCAAACATTTCTCGGTGACTCCAGAAAAGGTCATCGGTTTTCGGTTCATCGGTTTTTATCAATCAGTTGTCAAAATGTCCACCGGAGATAATAAGTTTTAACATTTGATATTACACCTTGATCCATTGTTTGGATTAACGAAGTTGTATTTGGCAGCAGAAAAAGCACTTCTACTGGAATGCATGTTGTTAAGTCAGACAAATGCATCGGATGGCTTGGAGATTCTAGTTTGGAATTTCGGTTCTAGTGTCTTAAATTCGCAGCAAATTAACAGAAATTTTAATTAACGCGCGGGCAAAAATGTTCGGTAAACCAATTCTGGAAAATGTTCACAGTGATCCCAGATTTTTTATTGGATTCTCAAATTACTGGTAAAGTTGATTCTGAAATTCCCTGCGTTGCTCTTGGGGTTTTTGAGGGATGATGAACAGGCATTGGTTTTAATTTAGAGTCTCCATTAACTTTACCACCCAGTAGAAGTGTTAAACAATCTTTGGTAGCTTTTTAAATCCCGGTGCTCGCATTTCTTAATGGGACAAAACTGTACATTTTGGCATTTTCTTCCAAAAAAAGGCCAGAATTTTTTAAATTGAAAACTAATTCTGGAGGATAATTCTCTCGTTCAATAATTGCTTTTAATTGCTGGATTTTTGGGAATGCAGCAGCTGCTTTTGTATCTCTGACTAGCTACAAAATGTTCACTGGTGTCGCCTTTTTCATTCTGAATATGGTTAAATATTATTCTGACTTTTTGCATTATAATTGCTTGTGTCTTAATGGCATATTGCGTTAAAGTTCATCGTCAATTCAGTCGTCGAAAGTCGTTTTTCTATTTCCTTAATCACATTGCTCCTGGGACGGGGACTTTTAGTTTTTTAAAATTGTCCATATTGTTGAAAAATTTGACAAATTTAATGTAGTGCCGATATCAGACTGCCGTTGGTCTGCATCTAGTCGCCTTAACACCTGCATTTTAGTTTCCAGCAAAATGCTTTTTGTATTGATCACAATAAAGTAAAATATTGTGTTTGTATCTTTATACACCTAGTAACGTTGATGACTACTTATCAATCAACTGTGACACAGGAAAGATGCGTTTGTATTCTAATGCAATTTCAGGGAATACATTTTGGTTGGATTCTTTATTATGGATAACCTAACAAAAGAGCAGAGAGATTAGTGAAAGAAAAGATACATAGTGCTATAACCACTTATGGTTTTCGTATGTCTGCTTCATTTGCACATATATACAATAAGTACCAATACCGTGTGCGATTTCGAGGAATCAAAATACTACTACGTAATACTGAAACAGCGTTAAGCGGAGTCTTATTGTACTTATTAACCACAATTCTGAATACTTTTTCGAAAATTGATAATAAATCAATGGGCTTCGATAGCTATTGATTTTACCAAAAGGTTTACCTGGTATTGTAATGGGAATAACCTTGTTTATCTATATTTACATCTTTAAAAATATATTTACAAGAATAACTATCTATACAAGAAACTAACTATCTTTACAAGAGCTTTTGGAAGGAGAGAGTTGTGTCGTGTATTAAAATGAATCACAAGTTCCTTCGATAGTTTTATTTGATATTTCTGATTCTCACCTCCAATTCTATATTTCTACCTTGTAACTTGTCGAATGTCTTTGCTGATTTTTTTTACCTTTGCTTATAAGCATTTTCTTGCACCCGTACGTTTCGGTGATTGGCCACCGTACATATTCTGGCAAGCCAATCACCTTATCTGTTTGTGGGTGCCGCCCTTCTTGTTGCTTAGGAAGAGCGATACGGACGTCGACGGGGGAATTGTTGTTAACTATTAATTTTCAGTAATGTAGGGGGATTTCCCGAGGTTCGCTTACCTGGGGCCTAACGGTCATGGCCATATGAGCCGCTGGGCCCAGGTCCCCGGTAATCCTCGGTTTATGGCGTTATGGACGTGCTATCGAGGACGTTGACTAAAGTTTATTTTTTCTTGTTTGTTTAATTGTTATACTATTTAAACATCTGTATTCCTTACTATGTGTTTGGGGTTTGGCCAAAGGCTGCTGGATGGCTGAGAAATAGCCTTGAGTTAGTAAATTGTTAATATTAATAGCCTGAGCAGCTTTTTGTTTCTCGGAAGTTCTTTTGTTACGTATGCTGACCAGAGAAGACCGTAATGTTTAAGAAAGTCAGTAATTAACATTGGTTATTGTATATTCCGAATAAAAAATTCGTATAAAAATGGACGCAGCAGTGCAAGGTTTAAAGTTACGTCGTCCGCCCTTTGGTAGCAATGAAATATCTATTTAGTATCGGCAATCCTATTCATAATAACAAGGGGGGAATTTTCTATGCGGCCATTCGAAGCCGTCTCGATTTCCCGCTCGATGTCGCTTTACGCTGGACAGAAATCGATGCTGCCACAATTTAACGAAAAAATGATCAGATATGATTTAAGTGTCCATTATTGTTACGCGTTGGTATAGACATCATTTTTTCTATAGCAAAGATAGAGAAAAATATCTCTTATGTTATTGTGCATACGAGACACTAATTGTACAAGTTTAGTGAATAAATAAACAAATAAATAAATATATATATATTTAAAAATAATTCTTTATATTTTCAGACCAGTATAGTAAGCCTACTCTATAGTCAATCAGAAATATTTCTGAAAGAAGTTTATTTGTTTGAAAGAATCGACACAAATGTTCGGAACGAAGGATTGAAACATTTGAAGTGTATAGTTTTCATAAGACCAACCAAAGAAAATATTACATACCTTTGCAATGAATTACGATGTCCGAAATATGGCACCTATTACATTTGTAAGTAATAATAATTTTACTATTTAATTCTTGTATTTCTTAAATTCAGTTGTTTTGAACTACAGGTTGTAAGTTATGAAATGTTAAATCATTATTTACACTACAATGTACAAATAAGTTTCTGTCGTTTGACAAAAGATGGTCCCATCAAAAGGTTATGATGAAATTTCCAGATGTAAAATGTAAGATTGTAAGTTTGGTCATCTGGTAACAACATAATCTTGAAATATTAAAAATTAAATAATTTTCTTCGTGCGGAAATGTCAAGTTTTGTGCCGAATAAACATCATTTTCGGGAACTTTTGATTTACTTCTTTAATTTGAAGAGAGGCTGAAAATATGGGAAGACACGGAATTGGAAGTATTATTGGAGTATTATTGGATATTGGAAATGCAGCTTGCCAGGCATAAGAAAAAGTGTTTTTGTATCATATAGTTACGATAATCTATTGGATAAGCTATTGGATTAGCTACGATAATTCAAAGAAGAGAAAATTATGGAAACCATCTGGATATGCTTCTTCGTCGACAGCCAAACCGAACATTCACGGAAAAAAGTCTTGTTGTGCACTTGGTGTCGTATATTATGAGTTGCTTAAACCAAGTGAAGCCATTACTGGAGCTCTCTACTGAACACAATTAATGAGATTGAGTCAAGCATTTAAAGAAAAACGCGCCCGTTACTACTCCAGACACGAAAAAATTATTCTAGCCTCAAATAGCCTCAAATAGCCTCAAATAGCCTCAAAAGATGAGTATGCGCAACGTAGTATGTGAGTGCTACCAGAAAGATGGGAAAAACTAATGGCTAGTGATGGACAATATTTTGAATAAAACATAATGTATCGTTTTTTCACAATAAATTCATATTTTTTTTTATAAAAAACGACGGAAACTTATTTGTACCTCTATACTGTATTATACATATATACATATAATAAGAAAAGCATCAGTAAATACAATACTATATATAGGTACATATATACATATATATACAATATGTATATTAGGGTGTCCTTTGCATGAGGAAACCAGTAAAACTTACTTATATGAACCGTTTATTTTGAAAGTGACCGAAGTCCATGTATGTTCAAATTGAGATATTTAAGAATTTGCATTTCAATGAAATTAAATATATATGCATAAAATACGACTGTATCACATTTTTTAAGTGTATCGAAAAAAGTAAAATTTGAAATTACTATTAAAGTAATAGTAATTATTATTTTTTACCAAGAATGGACTTAACCCACTTTAAAAATTAACAACTAAACTGTTATAAAATTTGAAACAGCCCCAGATCGGCATAATTTAAAATGCTTAAAGTTGAAAAAACAATATTGAATATATTTTATATTTCATTACAATAGTTGATAAATATCATTTATACAATTCAGAAAATCTTCTAACTATATAAATTACACAATTTACTGTTCGTCTACATTTTGCGTATGCGGGAGGGATCCAAAGAAGTCACTGTATAAGTTAATCGTATAGATCCGTTATTCGTAAATAGCCGTATAAAAATACTATGAGCAGATTGGATAGAAAATGTTAGTAACACACTTATCAATGCTCGTTTTTTCTTATTTAATATATATTTAGTTTTGCATAACTCTTTGTAAGTAATAAAAAACTATTAGAGTAAATATAATTGCCAAATAAAAAACTAAATAATAAAATATTCGTAAACATTATTACCCTCTTCTCTTGCTAGGTGAACTCTTAAAATTTTTAAAAACTAATAATCATTTTTTGTTCCATGTTCTATATTAAATGAAGTAATAGAAAACTAAATTAAAAATTGCATTTTTTTTTAAACTTAATCCATACTTTTACCTATTTGCCAAATTTCATTGAAATTTTCTTAGTTGTGTGTACGTTTTCCATAATTCACTAATTTTCGCCGGCCAGACGTATTAGGTTGTTCAGAAAGTTCTTTTCATTTTTTTAATGGACGGTAAGTGTAAAATATATTTCCTTCTGTGTACCTTTCTCAAGTAATGTATGATCCTTTCTCTTTTTCCACCCTTGCCAGCTTTATAATATCATTTTTCCAAAATTCTCTTGGCTTACTTTTAAAATATTCTTCGAGGCTGTTTTTCACTTCGTTTAGTGATTTGAATTTTCTGTTGCAAAGAAAATTCTTTTTTTTGTTTTTATTCTCA
Source organism: Xylocopa sonorina (assembly GCF_050948175.1). Lineage (NCBI taxonomy): Eukaryota > Metazoa > Arthropoda > Insecta > Hymenoptera > Apidae > Xylocopa > Xylocopa sonorina. Next base: position 525,717 of record NW_027490130.1, on the reverse strand, counting down.
ATCAAACTCTAGAAGTTCAGTTCGCACCGCTAGAGAAATTTGCGGCCTTGCGTTGTCGTAATGGAACACAACGCCACGTCTGTTTATCAGTTCAGGACGTTTTGTTGTAATGGTGTCCTTACGTTTTTCTAGTTGGGTGCAATATTTTTCGCTGTTAATTGTTTGCCCTTCCAGAAGTAATTCGTAGTAGAGGATACCCTTCTAGTCCCCCAAATTGAAAGCAGCACTTTTTCCGGGTGAAGCATAGGTCCAGATCAAGATTGCTTGCACGCAGTGTTGTCGTACAGAATCAAACTTTCATCCCCAATAATTAACTTTTTTAAAAATGCGTTGAATTCGTTGCGTTGAATTAGCAAATCGCATGTCGAGATTCAATTCGGAGAATTGCTCTCTGTTAGTTAATGGGGGACCTACACTTCGTAACGATTAACGTACTCAAGCTTTGTTAAATGCTCATGAATCGTTGTTCGCGGAATGTTTATAGCGTCTGTTATTTCACGAACACTAGACCTTGGATTTTCATCGAGGTAGGCTTTGATAAGGTCAGTATTAGTGGTGGATGAACGTCCGCTGCGTTCTTCATCTTTCAGATTATTTCTGGCTCTAAACCTCCTAAACCAATTCCGGACTGTTTGAACAGTTATATAATGATCATCATAAACGTCAGAAATCTCCTTTGCAGTGTTTTTAGGCGTACTGCCTCTTTTAAAGCAGTGAAATATAACGTGACGAAAATGCAATTTTTGGTCTTCCATATTTCACCACGCAAAAAATATTCGCTACACTTTTCGCTAATTTCGAGAACTATTCTCTTACCTTACCAAAGGATAGGTAAGGACCACACGATTGACGGCAGAGTGATCTGGAAGTTTGTTTATATACGTTTGATATTTTATTGTGTGTGACACTATTGTATATTATCTACGCATTTGCGACAGCTGTATTTAAAAAAAGATCTAATACAATTTTTAATATCATTTGAGAGATTTACAGAGTGCAATACAACATTTGGTCGGAAACATCTACGTAGGATTTAGCTTGATTGTGATCGACAACAATATTTGGTTGTACTAATAACATGTCAGAGATATGTGATTTTATTGAATAAAAATAAGCGCTTGTCTCATCAAGTTATAACAGTACATCTTTATCTTGCCATATCAATTCTGAGAATACCGAATTTACAAAATGCCGCAATATCCTATGACAAATGCAACTACAATGTATTCGTCGAGTCGAAGAGTCCTATTCAAATGGCATTTCGTGTGGCATTTAAATTATCCACAACTTTATTCTCATTCTTTAAATCTAGACAACTAAAATAACGATTGTCTGTTTCCAATCATGATTGACGATTTGATTCGCCTGTACCCACTAGTAACTTTTTCAACTTTTCCCAACAAGTTCTGTCAATAGCAGCCAATCTAACGACAAAATCGGCTTTCTTATTATCACTTGTATAAAAGCTTAACTGTTTGTTCCAATTCACTGAAGTTCAATATCAAACAAGTCGAATGTGTCCAATTGAAATTAATAACGTTAACACTAGTCCGCACAAATAAACGGATCTAAATAATGATAAGCGCTGACTTAAGTAACAATAAAGCATATCTAATTTTACTTTTGAGACTGTAGGTGATTGTAACCATAATATTTAAATTGGATTAGAGGGCGGATTGAGGTAGGGTTTTAGAAACCACGCGAATTTATGTTGTTGTTACGTTGATTGAAACGTTTCTATGTTGACATATTGAAATAATCCAACATCCTTCAAAATAGAAACAAAAGCTTTCCTTACTCGTGTCATACTTTTTGCCTCATCGGTTGAAATTGAAACAATTTTCTCGAGCAGAATACGGTGTTTCTCCATGCATTCCATGAGATAGCATTTGGAATATCCTCACCACGTGTTTCACCTTTCAGTGATAATAATCCTAAACGTTCTTCTTTAGGACCCGTAGACGAAATAAATCGAACAAAAAGCGAAACTTGTCTTTTTTTATATATATATTTATGTCACAAGATTGACAAACCTGAAATTAATTGGTTATATTCTTCAGAATATATTTTGACTGTGCTATCTTTTACAGTAACTCTTTAATTTTTTAAAGAATTTATTCCTTATAATCCCGAAGTAACACTTCGAATGCACTTATAAAAAAACTTACTTTTAATTAATGGTATTCACCATCTGTGTATGGTGTACCTCGCTTTTCAGTCCCTTGACTGACAATAAAGCTTGCAATATTAACATTTCTACAAGATTGGGCAGTTCCATAAATTTATGGTTTTCGTCTTCATTTTTCCCTTGCTTCTTGTTTGTAGCTATGTCAGCTAAAAACATTTTATTTTATAACAATAGAGACTGCAACACAAAATTATAACAACTTATTCAATTGACGCGAAAAATAATTTTTGTGAAATTTGCAGCTGATTGAAGGACATAATAGAATATATTTTAGCTTAATATACCGAGTATTCTCGTGGATTGCGTGAGACTTTTCGACACACCAGGCACTAATAAGTACATGTACACACTGAAAGACTAGCTGTGACTCGCACTTACTAGTCTAAAAATATTAAGTACTTGGAGAAGCCACCGAAAAAATGCTGCTTTGACGGCATATTTCCGCGTCATTTAATCCACAATAGTTACTAAAAATTTAGTCTTATTATAATATGTGATTGTTTTTGGGGTGCCTCTGTTATTTTCTTTTAATTTTACAAATATATGCTTAGGGTTTAGTAACAACACTTTGAACTTCCGTTCACTCTGATAGATGGTGAGTATTCAGTTTTACCATTTATAGTGTTCTCAGGGATATAATTCCATTTGATCTTTTCTATCCTTTGCTTTGAGAGTTTTCTTATGTTGCAGCGGCTGGTTCTAACTAAACTGTCTTTTTTGTTTTCTTTTTGTAATTAATTTTTTCGCAAGATGAATATTGGTAAAAATATGATCAGTTGTTATATATCTGCCTTGATGTTAGTATGGTTCGGCTACTTTTAAAATTACATTATGATCAAAAAGTACCTGGAATTTGTTAATAAAACGAAAACGGTTCAATTGTTCATTGATATTTATTTCATTTTTCTCCAAAGTAATTTCCATCGCAAGCAATACACATATTCCAACGCTTCTTTAAATCTTCAAAATATTTTTCATAGACCGATTTTGGAATCGCTTTCAGCTCCTGCGAATTCTCCTTTATTGCCTGAGTCGTCTCAAACCGCTTTCCACGAAGTGGTAACTTGAGTGATGGGAAGAGGAAAAAGTCAGACGGGACCATCTCAGATGACTACGGAGGTTGCGGAACGGTATTAACGTTGTCTTTGTCAAATAGTCGCGTACAGATGCGCTTCAACTCATCTCGACTCGAACGAGACATCAAGATCGGCTGCTATTTCTCTAATGCAATTTTCTGAACATTTTTTGTTTTCGTCAGTCACAGAGATGGTAATTGGACAACCGGAACAAGGCAAATCATCAAATATAGTTTGGCCCAGTTTAAACTCTTTGTACTTTGTACTACTCGTATGCTTGTGTGTTCGACATTATCAAGTCTCCAACGTTTCCGTACATGATATTTTGTTAGAAACACAAAATTTTAAGCAGACTTTTTGCTCAACTAAATTCGACGTGACCAAATTCGCAGAGTACACCAAATAATGACTTGTTTACAAAGCTATTATGTACAAACAATCTGACAGATTGCGCGTAAAAAGTGACATGTAAACGACTGAGATGTACCGACCTAGAAAAGAAAAAAGGTTATTCGTTCGAATGACAAATTCCGGGTACTTTTTCATCATAAGGTATAAATTCTTATTAATAAAAGGGTGTTGAAATTCGCGTTTCATCTTTACTAGGGTAAGAGAAACCATTTATGATATATTTTGAATTTACATCTATATATTACTAACGAAAACTTGATGCAAAATTTATTTGGTTTATTTGGCATATACTGTGTGAATCTGCATCGGGCTTTCGTAGGAAACAGATGCTCGTCTATTAAAATGTTCCTGTGAGGTTTATAATACCTTTGACTATTGTGTATAAACTTGTTTCATATTTCATTTCTATTATTAAATTATATGAATCGAAGAATTTTCATAAATTGATCTCTAGGCATTATGTTTGGAAAGAAAGCGGGTCCCTATTTCTTGGACCATAAATAAGAAAGTTTTAGCGATTTTGAAAAGCTAGTAAGTTGGTGATTGAAATTGTGAAATCATTTTTTAAAACACGACGTGCCTCTACTTTGGTACAACATTTATATGTTGTAACATATTTTTACTGTATATTTTTTGCGTAGTCGGTACGGCCAGTGATATCTTTGAATATTGGCTATTTCCAATTTCTTCCACATTGTTTGTTTTGTAATAACTCGTTTTCATTTTCTTGACAGCTTGTGTCAGACTCGTCGCTTATACTATTTTTTTCAATATGTCATCGTCACTTTTAGACACATTTGATTTTTATGGATAAGGAAGGACTATTTATCAAAGCAGTGTAAAATAAAAATTCATAATTATATTACAGATTTTTAAAATGTACTAGTAAAAGTGAGTGAAAGTTTAAAAATGTCTTCGCAGTACGTCTGTGATTCACATACTGTTTGCGGGTAAAATCGCGCGGTAAAATCTCTTTATGAAACTCTCGGTATTAGCATCTACTCGGTTTCTGGTTGGATTCAGGAGACAGTTGCCGGCAAATGCCGGGGCGAGAACTAGAGGAAACCGAAGGTATGCATATACACAAATGCGGTAGTGTTCTGCATAAACACCGGCACGGAACGTCTTCGACGTTTCTCGGAAACGTACTGAGTCAGGGTTTACCACAGTAAATATGTAGGACATAAACAGTGATGCTGATATAGAGTTCGAAGCTTTCGCAATAAATAAAAAGAAAAAACTATCGAAGTGAAATACGAAATACATCGAGAAATATATCAAACTTGGTGCTTGAGGTAATTTAATTTTTTGTTATGATTTTTCAACAATTTTTTAAGTATCCGTGTATTATTTTTCCGTAGTGACTTTTCTGATTTTCTGCTTCCGCGTTGAGCAATCACTTTCTGTTATATTCGGAAAAATCAATTTAATAAAATCTTTTATTTTCGTAATATTTGTGCTAAACTATATTTATTTTATCTATTACAATTGTTTTCAGTTTTATATTTATATAATATACCATAATCCATATAGCGTACTTCAAATAAAAAATAGTCGAATATTTTTTTTTTAAATATGATAGCGATTGAAACAGTCACCTTTGTGTAGCGGAACATTGAAAAATTAACAGGCAAAACATGTTCTACTTCTTTGAAGTTCTGTGTTCTCTTTGTGGGTTCAGAAACAGGTAGATCTTCATTTTGTTCCTTAGGATTAGTTTCACAATCTTCTACCCACAAAACTGTCGCTTTCTTTCCATTTAGAACTGTGTATAGTTTGAATTGAAATGAATTGAAAGGTGTACACAGTTAATAGAAAACATTACTATTCGTTTAGTCCACATTTTTGTTTTTGTAAAAATCAGTTAATAGGATAGATATCCATATATTTGTTTGTAATAATTTATTAATTTATAATTGAATTAGGCTTTTATATTGGGCCATCTGATCTTCTACTTCTGTTTCTGTCAATTCTGTTAATTGTGCAGAGTGTATTCTCGAGATCATATTCACGTCTCTTATGCCATTATTCCATGCTTCTAACAAAATTTAATGTTTTCTACGAAGTGCATGCTGACCTTTTGAAGGTTGGATTATTTGGAGTAATCGAGTAAGACCTGAAGCGGCATGCTTCGGTTAGCTATAGAATAGAAGAGGAAAGAAGGAAGGAAAAGAGAGGGGAAGAACGTTTCGTCCTGGGCCTGCTAGCGGATTCATCAGTAAGGCTACCTAGCAGGCCCTGCCTTAGACGCTGGGATATTAGGGACAGGTTAGAACTTCTATATATTGGAAAGAATGGGTCATCGGATATTTTCAGGAAAGTGTAAACGGTGCTGTCCCTCTAGTGGCGAGTGTCGAAAGGCCGCCACAGACCTCTATTTCTCCGAATTGTTCCCCATAATTATTTTGGCACTGTTTACTTTTCAGAAGAATTTTATCCATAATGACACTTTATAGTAAATATATAATAGTAATATGTTCTTATATGGTTAAATAACTGTTAAAATATTCTGTAACAGCTTTGCATAGCATTCTGACAAGTATGTCGCATTTTGTAATTTGTATCGGAAGTGTACCTCTTCGTGGAATTATACATTCATCCCAAGACAATTATCGACATGGTTTATATACATTATTAAATGTTTATTTTAAATATTGTCTGATTGTTAAAAAAATGATCGCTCTGCTGTTGAATTCCGATTTGGATAGATCCGGGGAAATCTAATGTAATACTTATCAAGACGCAAGTAATGACTAGAGAAATCTGAGCTATGGCAAAAACTAGCTAGTACTTATGTGGTTGAGAGTGAGTAAGTCAAGGTACGAAGATTAGCGGACAGGCAAAGGGTGAATAAACGGGTACAGGAGGCTAGAAGAATTGGAATTTGGGAATTATGATTAACATGTTTCTGTTGGGAAGAGCTGGTCATGCAACACTGCTCATTACTTCTGAGAAGAATGGAATTTCTATGTTTCGATCGGTGGATCGATAGTCGTAAAGAACGTCTAAAAATGTCTTCATTTCCGGTACTATCTGTCCAATTTTTCGTTTTTGATGCAATTTTATATTTTTCCATCACTCAATAACGATACCTATTGGGTTCCTTTGCCAAGTACTCGAAAAAATAATTTCCAATGAATAAATTTGCATGATCCATTACTTTCTGAAGAATTTGGCATAATTTTTATGCAGACAACTTATTTCATTGTCTTCTGAATCACTATATTTTGGAGACAATAAAGAAGATCGCTTTCGAATCATTATATCACTGCCATCACTTTCGTCACTATTATCACTTGCTGAATAACTGTCAGGATAATCTGGCAGATCATCTAAATAAAACTGACCAGTACTATCTTTTTCATTCAGCGTGAACGGTACGTTTTTCAAAATGATATAAAAATATGAGAGCTTATAAAACAAACTAATTAGTTGTAACGGCTTAACAGGCTATTGGTCTGTGAGTAAACTGATATGATTGTGATACTTCATCTACGAAAGATGCATAGCCAAAGTCACTATAACGATTCGGCGAACGCAATGGTCTTCGATCGCGTAATTTATGCACTGTTTATCGTATTTTATTTTGTTCTCTTCCATTATCACTTGATGACTGTGAAATTTTTTTAATGTTTTCAATTGATGATTCAGTTGTTGATTCGGTTAATTCATAATTATTTTTTTCCTCTGGAATATGCTCGTTAAAATTTCTAAACTCTAGATCTTCATTTAGTCATCATCTTTTCATTTTCTTCACCGAAGGTAACATTGCAGCTCACTTGTACTTCACTCGTTCCGTAACCTATGATATATGAACTCGTCTTCATATAGAATGAAAATTGTCCCGTAGCTTTCCTAGTCGATCATTGTTCACTTTTCTTTAGAAATATTTATTTATGCTATCCAAATATTTGGATTTATTTTATTTCCAGTTTCCTTCCGTCTCTACCATCTTTCATGTGCAATTGTTCCAACTAATTTGTTATAGTTAAAATAATAATGGTTAAAATATTTTGGTCTTTATCTCTCATGTATTACTATACTCATGATCTATTAGCCATTTGGTTGAATATTTACGATCAGACCTGAGATAACACAATAATGTGATCGGGGGATCTAAAGATTCTCCCATGATTGCACGTTTTTTCGGTGGAAACTTTATTTTTTCGCACAGGATGTGGAGACATAAATGTCATATTGCCTTCTTACGAGAGGCATCTGGTGGTGGCCCTTCTTAGCTTTAGTTCTTTCCCCTTCGGTGCAGATCCAGAGAATTTCGAGACTAATGGCCAAAGGGCACTTCTTCTAGCCGCGCTGTTTTTTCAACTATCTTATCAATGGTTTCTCTCGCTTTTGTATAATCCATTTTCCTAAAGCTAATATGTTTTTATGGGCATTTGCTATGAACAAGATTACTTTCTTTTTCTTTTTATCCTCTCGAGGAACTTGACGTTCTTTCGTTTCAGGGATCACAGAGATCACATTTTCGGTTCATCTACTTCCATGTTTGATACCTACAATGCTTATTATTGCTTCTGATTCTATTACAAGTATCGATTGCTCTTGCACTTTCCACAAGGATCTGCACTTCTCGTTCTGTTCGTAACATCTTGGTGTTTGGTATTGCCCACGGGTTTTCGGAATGAATACCGAAGGTTCAAGCTTGGCCGTTTTTGCACAACGGTGTGCCGACTAAGAAACTGTGTTCTAATGATCGAAGGACCACCATCCTGATGGTGGAAGGAACAAAACTAAGATTCTGGGTTCTGTATTACTCTTTATTGTGCACATCTTGACCGCTGGAGCGCTAAGTCAGTTCTGCCGTCTCCCAGCGCGTTCCGGAAAAATTACAATTCTAACTATGTCGTTGTGGGGGGTTGAGACACACGGATAGGTCCAAAAATCAAACTATTTGGAGTGGTGAGGGAAACGGCCGAATTATACTATTAGACAAAATCTAAACTAAGTGGCCGCCCCTAAACCGAGCTCGCGGAAATTCCGTATGTCTCCATCAACGACCGGAGTCAGCAATAACCTTAAGAGACACTTCAGCTGTGAGATACATGAGACAAAGAAGTAAATCAACCGAAGGGTTTCTCGCATAATAAGAGGAGATGGAAACTCTAGTACTGGAAAAGCTATAAATGCCATGGTCCCAAAATAATTATCGTTGCTCTGAACCGAACTAAGACTAATGACTATTTACAAACGGGCAAGAGCCCCTAATAACTAACGCCAAGGTGGGTGACATAGCCCACAATAAACAAAATAAACAGACGGAAAACTGGTGCAGTCGTCTTTAACTTTTTGTGCATGATTTCAGAGAGATTTGAGATTAGTTTAACCGAGGATGGATTTTATTTTGAACGGTTGAGAAATGAAATCGATTGTATTTATGAAGAAATTAGTGGTAAAGAAAATGAAAGCAATGATGAAAATAGTGCCATAATATTAGATGTAAGAAATCAGAAAATTCGAATAATAGGCAGCGAAAGTGAAAGTGATGCTCCGTAAAACATACTGCATTATATGTTAAAAGAAGATAATAAAATTCATGCCCGGCCTGGGCATTTTAAAAGACTTGAAGGACCACAGATATCCTCATAATGCCAAAGAACTGTAAATCAAATAATAATCGAAAGGAACAATTATGCTGCAATAAAATTAGAAGGGAAGACACTGTCATCACGTTGGGCGTTCATCGCAGTTATTATAAATGTGGGGACAATGCCACATTAAATTTTATCCCAATACGTTTACAAGAGATAGATTTATCATAATTCTACAACATAGTTTCAGCACTAACACTACAACACTATAAGCTAATAAGTGGCTACCTCGATTATGTGATTCAAAATTTTTCAATTATTTCATACCGAATGAATAAATTTGTGTTAACGAATCTGTTGTAAGTTTCAAAAGTCGAGTTTTATATCAACCAAATGTGGTATTCGCATCTATACATTAACAGATTCCAATACAAGCTATATTTATGGAATTCTGGCTTATTAAAGAAGTAAGTCACATAACACAAACATTGATAAGACCGGACCTTCCGATATCAACTGGAATTCCATTATACCTATACAAAATGTTAGTAAATAAAGTACCCGGTGCGTAGGATCATCATATGTTTACAGACCGTTGTTATACCAGTTATATTGTAGTTATGAATTACATAAATTAAAGTGCCATTTGATTGGAACAATGTTAACATGTTCAACCCGATCACTGATGGTGGTCCATACTCCACCTAGTTCTCTCCGTCTGGCACCATGGACTGAAAGAAGAAAATCTGCTAGTATCAGACGCGAGGGATTCAGCGGACAGTTCAGAATTTCGCCTAAGTAGAAATTGGAAAGAAAAAGAGTACTAGTTAGAAGGCCGCCAAAGATGTGATTTGTCGCGTCGCGACAACGGTCGCCTTCTTAATTAAAACCAAGTTCTAAATATTACTTACCTTTTTTTATTATTTTATCTTTACTAAGTACCAAGAATAGGGCCATAAAGGTTGTTTTAGAATTTGTAACGATTCGCACCTTTAATACCTTAACTCAATAGGTAAAGACGTGCTATAAACTGAAAAGGCTTAATTAACATGCCACCCGACCGCTTTAGCCCAAGCAGTTCTTTCCGGGGTCTTACCCCTGCTACCGGGTAACTACTATCTCCATATCAAAGGAGGGCACCTCACACCAAAGCTGACTGGCCGATCGCTAAACCCACACTTCGTATATAAGTTTGTACAAAATGTAAAATAGCATTATTATTAAACTACAAACGTTCCAACAGTAATTTACCCAACTTAACATTCTAATCTAAAATATTAAAACCAAAGAAAAAAGTCGTCTTTGATATCCAATCACCTATTAAGCAAGGCTAAACTTCGCATAAAGCGATTTATATACATGCGTAACACTGCATATTTATGAAACGGAATGTTATTTGTGTATTATAAATATTGTAATATATGTATTTCTAAATAAATATAAATAAATATTATAAAACAATATGAAATGTTGTTGGAAATGGTTGCGTAAAGTAAAAGTTTCTTATAATTCTTCAGAGCAAAATTATTTATTCTTAAGGACACCCGACATGACATCTGGGGTCCTCTCGCTTAAGAAAAAAATGACAGCACAAAGTGTTTTTCTGAAAATCTTCAAATGTTTTTCTTTCTGTCGTGAGAGGTCACTGCGCTCAAACGGTGAAACCTAACGAAATAATTACATTATTTATTGATTAATTGATTTAAAATGAATAACAATATATGTATAAATTATTATCTTTCATTATATGGGGGCGTTACATTAGGTATATTCAGTTGGAGGCCCGCTCGAATCGATAAGTCTTTTTTACCTTTTACTCCTGTAAGCGTATCGATGTGTACGTTGCGTATATGTGACATCATTAATTGTTGCATTATTTTCCAGACTTCAGTAATATCATCGCAAAGGCTGACATCAAACTATTGGCTGAAAGCGATGAACAAGAAGTAGTGAGAGAAGTTCACGAATATTATGCAGATTACTTGGCTGTTAATCCTCATTTATTTTCACTTGGAATTAACGCGTGTTCACAAGGTAATATATTTAATTATGAATTTGGTGAGTATAATATTTATTAGTATTATAAGGTTAGGTCAAGTTAATTGTTAAGTGTACTAATACTACTTATGAAAAATTACATCAAGTTAGTGGAAGTAATTGTTTATAGTAAAGTCAATAAGATATTCGGGGTGTCTCGAGAAAATAGATGTACTTATCTGCTCGGTTTCCGAAACCATTAATTTCAAGGCTCACCCTATATTTCATCACGAGATTTATGCACGGTCGAGGTGACTGCTATTTTTGAGAAAGGTTTTAATTTTTTCTACCATCTGGGTGCCAAACTTAGATGGTACGTGAATTTACGCATACTTTGCAATTTCTGGACTTCACTTTGTTTCAATAGCATGCACCGTCTTGTAAATCTCATCACTTTCTATAACCCTTAAGATTACTCAAACAGACTGCGATCACATGGACCTCCAATAGATTTCCGACGGACTTTCACTCGTATTTTCCTCCTCCTTTCTGTACTTTCCCGCGCTTTATAGTATCTTCCCGCTCTTTTCTTCTGTTTACCTTTCCATTTATCCAATCCACCATCTCGACACACCCTCAGATCAAAGGCCTTGCCGATCACCGACCTACAACTTCCACTTCCATCAGTCCATCTACCCCCGACGACTTCAATCGACTCCATATAATCAGACAGATCTTCGCCTTCAAAATCATTCTATAAACTCATTTCAACCCACGCATCATTTAACCTTAAAATACTTGTATATAGTGTGAAATGGTTGTGAAATATAAGTTAAACCTTGAGAAACAGATAGTTGATCTTGGTAGCTATCAAGTGCCCAGAACGATAAGTTTGACGGTACACAAAAAAAAAGGAGACATTTATATTCCGATTGAAAACAGATTAAATGTTTGATGTGAAATACTTCTACATATAGTCCATCAAAATTTGAATTTCCGGTTTGGACATCTTTTTTTTGTTAGTAGGAGTATTTTTATTCGGCATGGTATTATTTAAAATAGTCTATATACACAATGGTGTATTATAAATATTATATTCAGAAAACTGTGTCTTCTCGAAGAGGTTGGAAAAATGTCTGTTAACAAATTTCTTCTTCTCCACTTTAAAACCAATTTTGTTTTCTTTTATATTATGAGGTTAGCCATATCCTCTATACCATCATTTTTTTTATTTGCACTGAAAATTAATTCTCCCTTATCTACATATCTATCTCTAATTTTTTATCATCCTTTCTTCTTCGTTTGGACTTTTTGAATCTATTCGATGTTGAGAAACTGCATTCTTAATATTGAAACAACGTTTCGATAAAAGCCTAAATATCATTAATACTATAATAGATGTTATTGTTCGGATAAATATTACAGATATCAGATGACCTCGAAGAAAATTGTTGTTACCCCTACTAGATGCATTTTCTCAAAATGGCATAAACTTTTCTTATCATTAGTAATTTGTTTATTTTCAATAACTGCGGACATAATATTTATACTTATTATTGTAAAATAGTAGAGTCGTTGTATATTAGTGACATTATTATTTTTGTTCTTTTGTTAAGGTCTACTTTGGAATCCAGTACACTTGCATAGAACCGTTTTAGGCATAATTTCAGTACTACTATCACTGAGAAGATGTCCTTATATACGTTACCAAAGTAGCTCTGAAATGGCCAAAAGATTGGCAGAAAAGATACGCGAAGTTCTGAGTAAAGAATCAAGTTCATTTGAATTCAGACAAGATTCTACTCCAATTTTATTATTAGTTGATAGAAGAGATGACCCTGTAACACCTCTGTTAAATCAATGGACTTATCAAGCAATGGTTCACGAATTATTAACCATCAACAACAATCGAGTTAATTTATCGCATGTCAAAGGTATTTCAAAAGAATTAAAGGAAGTTGTTCTTAGTGGAGAGCATGATGAATTTTATGCAAATGTAAGGACTTCTTGATTATTTCTTTATTGTTTTTGCTCTCGATTTATTACCATTGTAACTGAAAATATGTTTGAGTAGAATTTGTATCTTAACTTTGGTGAAATTGGACAAACGATAAAGGAATTAATGGATGAATTTCAAAAAAAAGCTAAAAAACACCAGAAGGTAGAAAGCATAGCTGATATGAAAAATTTTGTCGAAACTTATCCATTATTCAAAAAATTGTCTGGAACTGTATCGAAACATGTAACAGTAGTAGGAGAGCTTTCTTCGCTGGTGGGAAAACATAATTTATTACAAGTATCTGAGCTAGAACAGGAACTTAGTTGTCAAAGTGACCATTCTATGCAGGTACAGTAAATAAATTATATATCTTTTTAAATCTATAATTACCATTTAAATATATTTATTTTTACTACAGCTACAGAAAATAAAAGAACTTATTAACAGTCAACAAATACGACCAATTGATAGTGTGAAATTGGTCATGCTGTATGCTCTTCATTATGAGAAACATGCAAATAATGCTATTAATGGATTACTAAATTTATTAAGAAACACGGGAGTTTCAGAAAAATATATTAGGGTATACAAAACATTAACATAATTGTCTTATAAATTCAATACAAGTGTGGAAATTAACTATTCAATAATAATGTTTCAGCTGGTACACAGCATATTGCAATATAGTGATATTAATGCAAGACAAAGTAATTTATTTGATCGTGAATCCGTGGCTAAAATAACTAAAAAGTTATTCAAAGGTTTAAGTGGAGTTGATAATATTTATACTCAGCATACACCTTTATTAAATGAAACACTTGAAGATTTAATAAAAGGAAAGTTAAGTTCGCAAACATTTCCATATCTTGGTAATACAATGATGTCCAAAAGGTAAATTTTGTAGAATACATAAAATTGAAAATTGAAATTGTTGCATTTTATAAAGAATATTTATTATACGTGTACTATTTTTAGGCCACAAGACATCATCGTTTTTATGATAGGAGGAACAACGTACGAGGAAAGCCTTACAGTTTATAATTTAAGTAAACAATATCCTGGAATAAAAATTATTCTAGGGGGTACTACTATTCATAATTCAGCAAGTTTTTTTGAAGAAATTCAGCAAGCGACATCGGGTATCATATCAAAATACAAAAACAACAACAATTAAATATATATATATTTATTTTTACTATTCGAGATTATGATTATTCAAATGTTACACATATTCCTTTATAATAACTGCTTAAAAGAAAATTATAGCAAATTGAAAATTATAGTAAATTTGGAAGGCATTTATTTCTTCAATTTTACCATCTTACTCGTTATTGATAAATTTTTCATCTTCAAAATTGAATTCTCCTTTACTGATAACTATAAAATTACATAAATATATTGTAGTCTTAATATTATCATAAATATCAAATATAAGAATGACACACATTTAAAAAAAATGCTAAGGAGAACATTTCTGATGTTTAGTTTATTCCTTTAAATATTCTACTTTTTTTCTTATACATGTTGTTCCTTCTAATCTTAAATAGGAATATAAAATTTCTAACTGAACAAATACTTTTAATGTTCTGTCCCTTTATGCGTATATTATTTGTCAGGGATTCTCCCATGTGTGTTTCCCGTTCTACAGTGTTTAGGGTAAGTGCGAATAGTTCGCCATGGTTCTTTTACCAGAAAGTTTGTCATCTTACCCACTGCATAGTCAGACTTTTCGATAACACCTTACTCTAAACGTAACATCCACGACTGACATAGAACTCGTCGCACTATCCTATATCGACCCGGTGACGGATACAGATCACAGATATCTATAACATATTTCTACGTATATATCCTTGGTCGTTCTGTGTTCCAATTTCTCCTCGTTATTCCCTCTTCAAGATGCTCTTTGTGCCAATTTTCACATCCATGTCTCCTGCAAAAATCATCTTTTCTCCTTTTTCTACATTCATAAACTCTTACATTCTATCTTAAATTTTTTATACCATCTGCATAGTATATAGTCCAAATATTCCATACAGTTCCTTTTCTGTAGTCTAGGCCCTCTATCATTATTTTTTTACTTCCTAGGGTTTCTCTTAACTCACGTGATTATATTCCCTTTTCTCTCTGCTTCTAGTATAACTAGGTGGTTGGTATCTCCACATATATCCTTTTTTGGTATATACTTTCCTAACTTTCTCTTATCCTCCTTTCATTTCGATTTCTATTGATCTTATAATATTAAATCTCTCTGCGTATTCCTAAAATTCCTAATATTACTTAATACTCCTGTGTATTCCCGTGATATTAAAAAATAACACATTCCCTCTATTCTATCAATTTTAATTAGATTTTGCTATTTCTCTTAGTTATTTTACTTGATTCTGCATCAATTCCTACCATTCTATTTACTTTTCTCCTATACTAATATTTTCAGATTCTCAATTTACTTGTCTTCCTTTGTCTTTCTTTTACCCTTCGTGTTAAGTCATGATTCAGATAGATTTTATTCTTTCTTAGTTTACTTTTCCTTTTCATTGCTTCTTACTTATCATCTTTTATTTTACACCTGGCATTTATTCGTTTATACATTTACAATCTAATTCCTTTCCCTTTAAATAACTCTTCTGTACTTTCCTTAATCTCCTTTTCTTATATCTTCACTTCCTTAATTACCACATTCTCTCGCCTTTTCCTTTTCTCTTGTCATTATTACATTATTTATCCACCATTATTATCCACCACTTGTTTTTGTATTGACGAATACTCAAACGGCACTTCTGTGAACAACTTAATATTCTACAAAAAAAAATTGTTTGGTTTTGTCCTTGTAAGATTTTCTGCAGTAACACCTCCACTAATTATAGAGAAGGGGATAGGTACACACATACCAACTTTGTCTCCATCTCTCTTGCACACACGGAAACATGCAAGATCATTTTCAACAATATGCTTTTAACATTTTGTTGTCAATTCTGCTTTCGCTTTTCAATCGCTTTACAACATTTTTTCGTTGGACTTTGGATTTGTTGTATTTTTTTTAGAATAGTAGTAATATGTTTTCAATTGTTACACCTATCTACTAACGAAAGTATTCGACTTGAAAGAAACCAGTTTACGAACGAAATAGTAAACTGATTTTCTGGTTTCTGAAAATATATTATATATAAGAACAATAATTTACCATCATTTTGGAAATTTGTACTTAGCCTTTCAATAAAATGAAAGTTTTATGATTTTTAATTGAACATAATTTGGATCGGTACAAATATCAGTGTCCAATTGTGATGGGCCTAAGAGATTATTTTCACCTGAAATTTCCCTACAAAGTGATTTGCCATTTACTTGGTCTTTAGGTTTTTTGATAAAATTGCTTAACTTTGTTTGTCTCTTCTTAAGTCAACCTCGCTTTCTTTTTACTTCTTCCTTTTTTGAGCCCCCAATTCATAAATTCTCTACATACTATACACATTTTTAATACACATCGATATATAATATATTCTGTAGTAAATATTATATAATCACGACCCCGGACGAGTGACGACCTGGAAAAGTCCTGCAACGACCCCAACCGCTACCCTGCCGTCCTTAATGGTAACCAGAAATATTCCCGAGCAATGCCGAAACGCACAGCCCACTCCACCAAGGACCCCCAGGAGAATCGTGGAAGCCGCAGAACCACGGCTTCAATCACGTAGCAAGCAACTTAGCGAGCGACAACCCGTACCAATCATTGCGGGCGATAAATTGTAAAGGCGTTCCCAGCAGGATGTGTAAAGAGTGAGTCTTGATTTGTTAAAGTATCCCATTCCTTGTTTTGTAATTTATTTATCGTATCTTGTTATTATATTATATTATTTGTTAACGGTAGCGGTAGTCACGTGCGCCGACTACCTGCTTACATAATCGTTGCGTGCGAGAGTTGAAGTGTTTGCTCTCGGTCGTTGTGCGTGTGTGTTAAGTACACATCGGCTGATTACGCGTACTTCGAATATTGCACTAGGTGCCATCTGATGTTTCGAAGGACTACTCAATATTTTAGAACTGATTAAATTGAGTTATGTAGCTGGCTGATTAAGCTCTGAAATAACTCCACGTTCAATACTAATATGTAAATTAATAGTGCATGATGTCCTAATCTAAAAAATATAATATGTCAATAGTTTTTACAATATTTAGAAAATTGATGACATATCATCATTGTTCACACATTCCGTACATCTTCTCTTGGGCTATCTTGCTGTTCTATCAGTAGAAGGCACAGTTTTGTTACTAGTCTCTTAAAGATTCCATTTGAAGTCTACACGGTGGCTACTTTTGTGATGCCGCCCGGACTGGGATGTAGCTGCACGATCCTTCCCAACCTCCATGCAAAGGGGGTAGGTTGTCCTTCTTAATGATGATTAGTGCATCCGTAGCTAATTTGCTAGTCGGATGATGCTGCAATTTGAATCTTTGCTGCTTTTGATGTAGGCATTCCTTCTGCCACCGTTGCCAAAAATGCTGGAACATTTGTTGGATTAACTGAAATCTACTAAGTCTGTTTGTTGGAATATCTGTTACGTCATGCGTTGGCAGGGTGTTTAATATAGGGCGACAATAATTCTTCGAAAGTTAATTTCTGATCACCAATTACACGTTTTAAATGGTGTTTTGCAGATTTAACTTCCATTCAATACCTTCTTGACTTAATGATTCTGATGTTCTCTTGTCGTGATCCTTATTCTTAAGTAATGCGTCTAATTCAGTCAATTCGTTTCGCGCACCAACGAAATTTGTATCGTTGTCTGACATGATTTTTTTACACCTACCTCCTCAAGTTATAAATCGTCGCAAATAATTTAAAAAGGAGTTGGTGCTTAGGTCGGTTGCTAACTCTAAGTGTACGGCTGTCGTAACAAAACAGATGAATATACATTGTCGCGGACTACCACACGGAATTCTCACGTCGATATTTCTTCTCCCAGGTTGTAAGGGTCGAATCGAACGCGGTTGTTCGTGACGCTGTCTGCCAACTTAATATTGGACAGTGTATTATAATTGCATATTCGTTCGTTTATGTTTCTCTCACAATTCAACAATTTTTGTGAGAGGTTGTTCGTCCGTTGTTAGTCGAGGATTGTGTCTATCAGACTGACTGGACGATTCACTAGATTTTTAAGAGCTCGTCCATAGTTCCCTTCACCATGTAGGAGGTGGACACTGTTGGCATTTGCCGAAACGATACAAATTACCAATCAGTGTTCCCCTTCGAGTATCGTCCACACCCTGTTATACGCCTGAGACGCGCGTTCGTCTCAAGAGGTTGGGAAAAACCACTATATGGGTGTTTCGACGGTAACACCACTGGGCGTTTCTGATCATAACTTATGACGGCGTTTTCTAAATGTCCGCCCACCTTGATCATTCCCTTGTTGTCCAAGAATACATTTAAAGTTCTGAGGGAGTTAAATTTTGGAAGTGGTTGGCCTGATCCTAATAATTGCCTGTCGTGTCCAAACGATTAGTATTAAGCAAGACATTCTAATCGGTCTCGTTCGATATCGTTAAGATGTACGGAGAGTCCGATGATGTAGTGAGAGCCCTTCTTTCGAGTTTGGCTCGCATATTTCGCACGAGTTTGCAGCAATACGCGATTGATCGGATTAACCGGCTATAATTCGAAAATTTTCTGAAAATACTTGTTTCGTCTGTGGTGACTATCATTATGGCCTTGGATACCCTTTCCTCCGGAGGATTTATTGGGTCTGTTACTATTTTTGGCCATATGCTGGAATCTTTCGTCAACCAAGTGGGGCCGGTCTGACGTCTCGCGAGATTAAATCAGTCGGGTTTGTCTTACTCTGAATCTGTGACACTCGGTAATAGCAATGCATCACATAATTCTAATCTTGGCAATGAAACTAATTTGAGTGGTCCTACTCTAGATTTGGAACATAATAAATGTGATGACCACTGGCTTGAGTTACTTCGTGCGCGCAGGTATATACATGCTCCGTACGACTTCTGGGAGGCGTCGGAAAAACTGTGTATTTCTACCTACACTCTTCCGACTGGAAATGTACAACGTGGAACCCTTATTAATTCTAATTATTCGATCTATTGTTTATAATGAATTATTGCGTATATAACTCTTGCGAGACTAACTGATCCCAACATGATTGAATTTGCCACAACTGTTGCAAAATTAACTTAGCTGTGGTTATTATTAAGCTAATTAATCCTAATAGATCAAAAATCTGCGCGATCTCTGACAGGATGATACGTTTCGTTATGCGATTACTATGTGACGGTGTTATCGGGAATCTTAGTTCGTCTGTATGTCGTGTCTGTAACCATAATAAACCCAATGTTTTTGGATTCTTATCCGTAATAATTTCCTTGCTACGATTTGCTAATTCCTGTATATCTGGACAATTGGTTGCCCATTTCCCAAGCTCCATGCCTGCTTGCGCAAAAATACGCCAAAGATCAACTTTTATTTTAGCAATTTCTGATACGGCCTGAGTCCCTGTTAACAAATCATCTACATAGAAATCGTTGATTACTATCTGACTGATCTCTGGACATGAATGAGCGCAATGTAGTCCTATCTCATGAAGTATTTGTTAAGAATCGTGCGGAGGCGGCACCATAAGTCATCGTATTCCATTCATATTCCTTAATAGGATGCTGGTGGCTCTGATTGCCATAAGATCTGCTGAAGCCTTCTGTCTTGCTGACTCACTAAAATTTGCCGATACATTTTTTCTATATCAGTTGACAGAACGTATTTGTGGCACCTGAATCTAATGAGAATTAAAACTAAGTCGTTTTGAATTGTCGGTCCTATTAAGTGCGTGTCATTTAACGAAATGCCTGTTGAAGTTTTTGCTGATCCGTTTAAAAACAATGCGAATTTTTGTTGCCGTGCTACTATTCTTTGTTACGGCATGGTGTGGGAGATAATAAGCGGATTCCCTGTTAGTAGGGGACACTACGATCTGTGCCATGTGTCCTAACTTCTCACATTCTAACATAAACTTTGAACATTCTTCTGGTAAACCGAATTGTCTTTGTAATTTTTTCTCTAATGCATAAAATCGTCTCATCACCTGCTCTCGGGAAATATCTAACTTATTGATGTTGGTCTTGAAAGGTACGATGTATCGTCCGTTTTCAGTCCTACGCGTATTTTCTCAAAAATGGGTCTCACATTCGTCAGTTAAGATGTTGTCCTGTGCTTCGACTTCTTCTAATACCCAAAACTTATCTAATTGAATTTTCAAGTCGTTGTTTATAATTAAATGGCATCTGTTAATCGTAGGTTGGGGTTTGTTTGCCCAAGTTACTGCATTACTGATAACCCATCCTAATTGTGTTTTCTGACCGATTAACTCTGCTCGTATTTTTCCTTGCTCTACACATAATAGTGGTCAAAACAAGCTTGATCCTATCAGCATAACTATAGGCCGCGTAATATTAAATTCGAGGTTTGTTAATTTCATGTATGTTGGAATGTCTATCTGCTTACAAGCTAAAGTGAAGTTTGGTATATCTGAAGTGATCGTATTTATGGTTAAACAATTTAAAATTGTTTTGAATTTATTCGTAGTTCATTCTACATCTATCCTTGCGCGCCTCTGAACGGAATTGATTGCCTTCCCTAGGCCCGACACGGTGGATTATATAGGAACTATTCTAACGCTTAATCGCTTACAAAATTCAGTAGTTATAAAATTCGCCTGAGATTCTAAATCTAATAGAGCTCGACAATGATGAATATCGACTTTATTATCTCGTACATGCATAATTGCAATTGGTAATATCGTGCAATTTAGTAAATTATTTGAGGCGAATACTACACTAGACTCTTCCTTGGAAGACACGCAACTAGTCATTGGCTTCGATGGATGAATGTCTGAGCGGTGCAATAATGAATGATGTTTTTTGTCGCAAATTTTACACCTAATACACGTGCTAGCTTTTACTCTATGGCTCACTTCTAAGCAGTTGAAGCAGATCTGAGCATTCTGAACTAGCTTTGTTTTTTGTAATGCTTCTAAGTTTTGGAATTTTTCATATTGAAATAAATAATAAATACCTTGCGCACTTTAAAAATATTGAAAATTGTTCATATGTAGGCATTTCTGAATGTGGCGAAACTTTTCAATTCGGGTTTGAATACTATTGAATCGCTGGTAGCGTACCGTATTAGTTGCTAATCGTTTCTGAAGCGCACCTATTTTTTTGATGTCTGCATTTTCTGTAAAGAAAGTTTGTAACCGCGTCAACGCTGCCTTGATAATACCGCGTTCCGCGATCAATAATTTTAATTCGCTGTTCATTTTGAAATACTGTCGCAAGAAATGGAAGGAATGGACTTACTACTTGGATGACTTCTAATCGGTACTAAGCTGTTCGCTGCAGCCTCCACGGTAGTCAGCTCCTTCCAGATGCAGTTGATTTTGAATATCGATGAAACTGGATGCAGCTCGGACGTCAGCTTCTCGTGTTGTTACCCTTCCTGATTGAAGGTACTGAGGGCTTGGCTTCCGGTTCGGCTTTTTTAGGTCTCCTTGAGGATTTCGTTCCTCTGCACTAGATTTTAGATCCAACGGTCGTCTCAGTATCTGGCTCGAAGGACCAAATGTTAAGTACACGTCGGCTGATTATGCGTACTTCGAATATTGCACTTCTGATGTTTCGAAGGACTACCCAATGTTTTGAGACTGATTGAATTGAGTTCTATAGCTGGCTGATTCAACTTTAAAATAACTCTTTGACTACTGTGTCTTAAATTGAATTGGTTAATTGCTGATAATTCTTGCAAATTAACTGAACAATTCTGCCTAAAATGTACAAGGTTACGTAATTTAATACTTCGCAGTCCCCACTTCGGGTTTCCCCAAGTGACTGGCCCACGAGGGAGGTGCGAGGTTTCCTCATTAACCAACTCCAAGTCATCTCCTTCCAGCTTGCCCAAAGTGCGTTACATTTGAAAGCGGGAATGATGGGGGTGGTCGCTGATAGACGAAAGTTTCGCAACAGCGTAGATATTCCGCCAGGTCAAGTTTACCTCAACGGTACGGATCCGCGTATTATAATTTTAAAAGTATTTTAAATTCTAAATCGCGCATCTATTTTATAGAGTTTTAATACTGGTCGATTACTTAATGCCACTTTTAGCTGATTAAATGCGTGCCTTTCATTTTTTGCTTATACTGGAAATTTTAAAATGTTTGTCAAAGGCCGCGGGGCCATTGATCATTTATAATAAATTTACGGAAGTATCCCGTCAATCCAGGAAATATTTGTACCTGCTTTATATTGCCAGATTCGGAAAATTTCATTAAAATGACTCGCACATTACACTTGTAGCACTTCACATTTTCAGTCTTCATGGACAACTAGTACTAACATGATTCTCTTTGTCTCAATTATAACACTGCCTCGATGTTTGTGCAGTCTCCTTAATTTCCTTAACTTCTTTTTGTCACTGTTTAAAATTCGTTCCAGTCTTTTTTTCACAACTGCATCTCAATTGCATCCTTTCCTTAAGCGTCGGCTCAAATACTTCCACAAGACCTCCCATCGCTTGAAATCGATGTAAACGTACTCTATCTTGTAAGAAAACATCAGGTATACCATCTACTATATAACTATTAATTTCGCCCTCTGGAAGCGGTACTTGAATTGCTAAAATTATTTTATGGAACAATCCATCCAAGGTGGCAGAATGGGCATCCTAATAAGAAACAATATCACTCTATCCACAGAAAACAACATAGTACTAAAAACAACTTCAATATCACTACCAAACCACAAAAAATTAATGATCACAGCAGTATATGCATTGGAAAACCATAAAAAAGAATTCAGTGCAGAATTGTAAAACACAGTCACATTATTCACAAAAGACCACAACAAAACATATTTTATTTGTTATTAACTGAAGACTCCAATGTGAAACATAAAAAATGGGAAAACGACACTTGAAAACTGGCTCCAACACAACAAAATCAAACACAACTTACAACTCAAAAGTTCGGATCTACCTCATAACCACACAGAAATTCATACATAGGCTCAAGAATACAATTCCACAACACAAATAATTCACTAATAAAAACAATATCATTCAACAGCAAGCACACTGCACTAAAAATCACAATAAGCATACAAAATCTGCAATATAGAAACAAACACCGCAAAAAAAAATATAATTTCAACAAAATAGACTGGACCAACTTCAAAAAATGGCAACAAAAGTAACAAAAAACATAAAAATCCCAAACATCAAAAACCTTACAAACATAGATATTGACAAAGGTATTGAAGCAATAAAAGTAGCACTTAAAGACACTACAGACAATACAGTCTCTACACACAAAACTTCAAATTTGGCAGAAATATACATTAACAGGAGAATAAAACGACTACAAAAAATAAAAAGCTAAACACTAACACAACTAAACAATATCAAACGACCAAACAAATATCATTTAAACCACTTAATGTCCACACTCTCCAGCCTACTAAAAATAACTTAACACAAGATAAACAAAGAATTTAAAAAGTCAACCAGTCATTACTGGGAGGAAAAAAAGCCATGCACAAAACCCTCTTCCTCACATAAAAAATACACATAAAATACACACCAGACACCTAAAACAACATCAACATCTCAGACACAAAACACAAATAGAGTCTAATAGGAGCCCATTTTGAAAGAATACACAAACAAAACGACACTAAAGGAAACAATACAATAAAATAAAAAAGAAAAGAAACAACAGTACTCAAAAACAAATTTATCAGTGAAACAAACACAGTTGCAACAAACACTAACACAGTTCACAAATAATTCATCAGCTCACAATCCAATAGAAGCCCACTAGAAAACTTTTTCATTTCACAACACAAACTCACCACACTCCAGAAAACAATAATGAAAAGAAAATTGTATAGCTTTGACAACATACTCAACATAATACTAAAAAACTTCCACAAAAATAAATGTACCTATATGCAACAATATTCAACAACAGCTTACTTGATAATTACAGACCAATAAACCTCCTACCCAACATCAGCAAATTTTTCAAACGAATAATACTACAATCGATAAACAAACACACAAAAAAACATCAAATAATATCTCCATATCAATTTGAACTCAAACACAAAATATCCACCATACACGCAATAAACACACTAACTTCACACATAAACCATGCACTGAACAAAAACTTATGCATAGGCGTTTGTCTCATTGACTTGAAAAAAATCTTTGATATAGTCTGACTAGATGGACGTTTATATAAACTACGCAAACTCAAATACCCACATCAACTAACAAAATCATCTAGAATATGACACAAGGCAAAACATTCATCATACACGATGGCACACACTTAGCGCACAGAAAATTCAAAATTGAAAATGGATTACAACAAGAAACAATCACGTTACCAACACTATTCAATATCTACACAGCTGCAACTTTAAAACTTTTTTCAACAAACACAAGCAACAAGCTCAAGGCCATCGCCTTCATCGATGACCTAATAATTTTCTCCACCAACAGAAACACAACAACAATTTGAAAAACATTACAAGCTTTCTTTAAAAAAATAGCCATCTACTTCACAAACTGAAAAAATTTTAAATGAGAAATAACGAAAAATCAAACACTCATCCCGCACAAAAACACAGTCAAATACTTAGGATTAACAATAGACACTAAATTCACATACATAAATAAAAACTGTAAAATTCTCTGTTATATGCTAATAAGGCCTGTAATAACATTCCCCTGTCCAATATAGTATAATGTTAAGGCTATTCTAAAGGCAATGTCTAAAAGTATGCTTTAACATGTTCAAAACAGCAGAATCTAATTACACAAAGAATTACAGAAAAAGCACACTACTAAATGTAACAAAAATACCTCGAATAGATACACACATCATAAAACTCTGCAAGAACTGCTTTGTAAAAATGAAAGATACACAGCACATCTCAGAACTTATCAAGAAACAACTAACAAATGTAAATCAAATTATAAAAACAATGAACACGGGATACATCCATCAATAAAGATGGATACATAACAGATACAGACAACATACCAATAATATACCATGCACAAAGAAAAAATAATACAAAGGCCATTAATTGCACACCTTTGAGCAAAAGGACCAATCAAAATAACACGTACCTAAAATATTGCACACAAATATCAAAAGCAAGCAAATCATATTCACCATCTAAAAACACAAAATACTGGTGATTCACAGCAGATGATATTAACACATCTATAAATAATATAAATAGTTGTAAATAATTGTAAATAAAATAGAAATAAGGCTTTAATTGTAAAATAGATTATAAGATTAAATAAGGCTAGAATTAGGACTAGACATAAGTAGACTAAGAAAAATTAGAATAAATCTATTTTTAATATTCATGTACACGCTTTTTTTACATAATTTGCCAAAATTTACACTTTTGGGCGCTACAAAAATACAATGATACAATATAGAACATATTAAGAATATTAAGAAAAAGAAAACAACAATCAACGTGCGAACAAACAGACTAACTCTGATCAAAATCAGGTATACGAAAGCTGGACTAAGCTAAATGACTAATTTAAAGAAAAAAACATAAAATAAGTTAGTTTAGGACGTAAGTTAGATAAGTTTATGTAACTTTATATCCAATGTAATGCCTCATAACTCTGAATAAACGTATCTATAAAAAAAACGTACATACTCTCAGATATATTAAAGCTCCAATAATACTTTGATATTTTCAACTATCATCTGCACTGTGTGGCTCATACTAGAGATCAATATTTTTCGAGCGCTGTTTTCAAATCTGGAAAGAATCTCATTGGAATATGTAATCTGATATAGCATGATTATATTTTTGCTACAATCTTTAGTTACCTCCAGTCCCAGAAAATGATATACTACTTCCAAATCCTTTATTTCAAAGTTTGAATGTAGAATATTCTTATGTTTAAAAAATCAGTAAATCGTTGACATAGACAGGTATATACACAACTTCACTTTGTACAATCTTTGAATAAACACATATATCATGAGGTGACTACTTGAATCCAGCTTAGAGCTTTTTACGTTGTTTTCTTTATCGAACCTTCATCTAAGTCACTATTTAGGAAAGCTGTAGTGACCTCAAAATGATCAATTTCCAGAGCTAATTGTACCGCTCTATTAACAACCTTACTGTACTACGTCTCGCTATAGGTGAAAAGGTTTTATCATAATTTACTCCAAATCTTTGAGTAAACCCTCTGGTTACCAAGCATTATACTTTGTTGGGTTACCATCTGTGTTATGTTTGAGTTGTCTTCTTGTTTGAAAACCCATTTGCAACACTTTAGTTTCTCGGTTTTTGAACTAAAGTCTAAGCATCATTGGTCCTAAAGAGTTTATTTCAGGCATCTGTAAATTTTATTGACTGCGGATCAAAATGTGAGTATTAAGAAGACAGGTCAGTGATAGTTTCATTTTAGAACAGTCGTTTTTTATAAAACGAATAATAAGACAAGTTTTTCCTCTCATAGTTGTTATGGAAACCAATTTACTTTTTAAATTCAATACTTACCCATTTTTCAAGTAATAAACTCTTATATTTGACTAAAAATATCAGTGCCTTTGGCCATGTCATTTATTGAAGTAAGAATGCATAGTTCTTCATTAACTTCCGAACTATTTATTGGTGCAAATCTAGTAATTATTGCAAGCTTAGGTACACACTATTTACATCGGTACTTTCATCGAGTGCTATGCTAGTTCATTAGATAACTAGATAACAAATCACTTTTTGGTCATATCTTCCATGTAATGCTGAATTGTCTTAGCTGTTCTTTATTTATGAAATTATTAAACAAATATTCAGGATAATTTATGAATGCGTCTTTCAAAAAGTGTTTGCCGTCTGTAAATGGTTTTCTATTGGTACCAATACTAAAAGCTGTAACAAAGCTGACAAAAATTCTTCATTTAGCATTTCATTCACATGTATACATTGTGTCATTATTACATATACAGATATTATATCTGTGCATAAAGTACATATCAATTTATCATTATTTTTGATACATCCATATGTTTTTTTCCACAAATCTTATAATAATCTTTTTGCTTTTTATTTATTCGTGGCAATCATTTTTTAAAAATAGTTATTTTTATTGTATAATAGTTGCACTAACATTTTTGAGCTACTCCACGCAATTATAAAATTTCTTCAAACAATGTCGCTGTATTCCATCTATGTTTGCTAACTATCATCTATGTTTGTAACTTTGTAATCAAACTAAAATGTTATTCCTATTATTTATTTTCAGTTTATTTTTTTATGTACTCCTGAAGTGTTTGTTTAGAGTATCTAAGCACACACTTTATACTTGTGACTAATTTAATGGATGGTTTATCAACATACCTACTCGCATTATTTACTGCAACACTAATATCCTAATACTCTATATTTTAATAATAAAAAACTTCCCACTAGTTTTAAATCCAGCATATTGTATTTGTTCAGTAGTTTAATTTTACTCCTTTTTTTTGTTTCTCTCAATTCCATCCCAACAAATTTTGTCGGTTTCTTAATTACCACCATTTGAAATTCCTTTGTTAAATCTTCAATTAAGATCTCTATCTCAGCTTTATCGTTGCCAATCACTAATCCATTGCCTACATTGATAGCTAGGAATAAACTGCTACTCTTTCTTCTAAAAATGCATTGCTCAGTTTTTAATTCTTCTAGCCCTCTTGATTTTAGGAATGTTGAAAATCTCTGATTCCACTTCAGTGGTGCTCTATTGAGTTTACACATATTTCCTTTGTAGTTATATCTTTCCAGGGGATACATGTATATTGTTCCGTGGCACACCCACGAATCTTAGGACGTTTTCCAGACCCCTTTTCTCTGTTCATTTAGTTTCGTTCTGTCATACATTTTTTCATTTCGCCATTGTCAACCGTGGGCATAAATTCTATCCAGGAGTCCGGCAGTGGACCTCAGACCCTATCTGGAAGGTATTTAACTAACGCTTTGGAACCCACGAAACTCAATAACTACCTTCGAGAGGCAGTTCGTTTATTCCATTACACATTGTCTGAGTTCGAGTTTCTGGCTTCAACAAATGAAGACCCACTTAACCCGCATTGGGATTCCTAGAAAAAAACTCTCCAAGCTTAGAAAGACCAGACCTAGCGCCCATTAAAAATGTCATGTTTAACGGCCCATGCCTGACAGAACGTAGACTTTGCGGCCACTTTCTCTTTTTTGCATTTCCACCTCCCAGATACCATACACTCCATGCGGATAATGTTGGACACTCGTCATAGGCCAGTGTCAACGTAGCCACCCCCAAAACAAGACTCACATGGTCGAATTAGACGAAAGAACTACCCTCTCCAAGGTTAGAATCTTTTAAGATCTCCAAGGGAAGTCAGTTGAACTTCAGCTTTGAACGTGAACGTTCATATCTGAACCGAGACTTCATCGAATTCTTACAAATTCATTCCGCCAACTATCAGAAGCGATCAAGAGAAATATAGTCAAGGAGGCACGCACTCTCCAGGAGTCGGGCTCTTTCAGCTTGATTGTCTTGCCACAGCATACAATCCCTGAAAACCCATTGCATACCAGGATTGATCTGCAGTCAACAGACAATCTCTGGGTCAACAGTTAGTCTTTCAATACAGTAGTCTCACAGCAGTATCCCAGTCGCGAGAGCAGCAGTTACTCCTCGCGAGAAGTTGCTGTGACGGTCGGAAGCCCTCAGTCTTCACTACCATGACCTGAGCCCTCACCTGCACCAAAGAAAATCTACTTGCAGTGGATCGACTATAGTTTTCTTCGATTGCTCTTTTACACACCGGTCTCAACAGTCGGATGCACCGAGCAGAGCCTTACAACCTCTGCTGGTCAGTTTACCTGGCCGCTGTTGAATCACGGGTATCGCGTCCCGAATGACGCGAAACATATATATCCTCTTTTATTTTATTGTATAAGTATGATTGTTTGACTATCAAAAAATATTGTGTGGAGCATTTGTACTCACCACATGGGCGTAACCGTTTCTTTGTAATCCAACTGAGATTGTTGTTCAGAGCCTCTGATGAGGTTAGTCGGACTCTGTATCTTTCATCATCTTTTATTTTAGTGGTTTCACTTTTTTGCTTTCTTCTCATCTATCAGTGTCCAAGTCTCATTCACTTTCTTCCCTTTTACTTTGCTCCGAATCTTTCGTTTCCTCTTCACTTATTAAGTCATCCAAGCCTGAGTTTCCTCTGCATTTCTGTCGACTGCTTCTTCTTTGTTTAGTTCTCCAAACTCTCTTATATCTTCTTCTATCATTGTTTCCATATTTGTTTCTATCCATTCCTTTTCACCTTTTGCAGAATTAGTGTTCTCGACAGAATTACTCGTCTTTTCTTGAAATTTTTCAATTATTACTCTGTTACTTTCACTGTCCCGCAATCTATATCCGTTTTGGGCATATCCTATCATTTTGTATCTATTACATCTTTTCCCCAACTTTTTGAGTGGTTGTAACACTTTAGCATCCGATTTTTCAGATAGCAGTGCATCCGAACAATCCGATATTGGATAGGTCTAGCTTTCTGGGTTCCTTCATAACTCTACAGGGCTATTTATCCTCTTAGCTTTTCTATTCAATTGTGGTGTATATGGTATTTTTCTTGTTTCTAGCTTTATTCCACTTTTTCTACTCCTGTATAGAGTCCATTCTCTGTCTTGCCTTCTGCCAATATTATTCTGTTCCCTTGATTTATTAATACTTTGCCCCTTTGAACAATCACATCACCACCATTTCATGTAATTACATTTACACACAGTAAGTTATTGTGCAGTTCTGGTATATATATCACCCCTTTCAGCTTGCACTCTGCGAATGTCAGTGTGCCTTTTTTTTCTGGTTTCATGGATTCGTTGGCCTTTGCCACCCCAATGTCAAGTTTTTTTCCAATCATACTCTCCATTCTATTGTTGTTATTAATCTTGTGTGTTGTAGATCCTGAATTCGC
Source organism: Xylocopa sonorina (assembly GCF_050948175.1). NCBI lineage: Eukaryota > Metazoa > Arthropoda > Insecta > Hymenoptera > Apidae > Xylocopa > Xylocopa sonorina. Next base: position 495,448 of record NW_027490130.1, on the reverse strand, counting down.
TATTCAATCTTTACATTTGCTTTTTGACCAAGCTAGAAAGTTAACTTTATTGTGAGTGATTTTCTTGTTATAATAATTTGTTTTCTTGCAAATCATGCACCATAACTGATTTGACTCATTACACTTGTTAGACTGATTTTGTCTTACTTTGCCATAATTTTTCGTTTGAGCCTTACTTTTTACATGCCCTTGCTATATGGCCCATTTTGTTACAGTTGAAGCATTTTATTGATGCCTTAAATACCAGTAATGCTAAGTCAAGATATTCAACGTCTTATCAAAGATATAAGCAAAAAATTCCACCATTAACTTGCACTTCTGTTCGTTGTCCCTTTCATAAATTGATTGCAGTTGTACCCACATTTCGTATGCTGCGTTGCAATTCAATAAGTGCATTTTTTTCTTCTAGGTACCTGTCACAGTCTCGTGTCCAATTCTTCTTCCTCTTTTTTTAATAATTTTTTTTTTGTGCAGTGTTTTGGGCCCATAACCTGTTGTTTTATTTGTCACAAATATTTTGCAGAACGCTTCGCATATATATCTGCACACTTGTCGCCTTTTTTACCTCGTTTTTAACCTTGTACAAAATTACAAATGCTGTCAACAGCATGTTGATTATTCTGAATCTTTTACTTGTAAATTTATAGTAACACGTTGTAATACATAGAGAAAGGACTTCACTTGTATTTGGTAGAGACAGAACAACACTAATTTTAAGAAGAAAAATACATATGCATGGGCCAGATACATGCATAGTTGATGGACAAAAATTATAGGCCAGTGAAGGATATAATATATTATACACTATGATATAAATTAAACATCTCCAACACATTACAATTGTCATCTTAATTAAGTTATATTAATTGTACGTTATATTAACATAATGTGCAGAAATAGCACGAAACTGTACAAAAAATCTTAATTGGTAGGGAGAAAATAGAATGCGTATAGTTAACAATGCTACAATTTAGAGATTTAAATTATACTACTTTCCTACTATTGGGGAATCGAACTCCGATCTCCCGCGTGACAGGCGGGGATATTGACTACTTTTTTTTGGAAGCGTATGTTTATTATGCCAATAAATATTTCTATAAGCGGTACAATAAACCTAAACATACAAAAAAAGGATTGCAGAATGTCTTAAATTATGTGATTAGATAAAAGACTCATACATCGAGCACGCGCAATCTTTACATTGGTTACATGCTTGCTACACTTAATGTTACAATTGTCATTGTTCTTAAGTAATATCACTTATATGCTAAATTTACATTATATACAGAAATATTACATTATATACAGAATATGAAAACTATACAAACGACCATAATATTAGGGAGGGTGCAGGGGTATATGAGGTTAATGGTTTACTATCGTTGTAAGGTTATGTATATTATTGCTTTTATAGCAGAAGGAGAACGGCAAAAATTTTGTTACTCCCCGGCGGGGAATCGAACCCCGGTCTCCCGCGTGACAGGCGGGGATACTGACCACTTTTTTTTTTTTTTTTTGTAAGCGTATGTTTATTATGCCAATAAATATTTATACAAGCGGTACAATAAACCTAAACATACAAAAAAAGGATTGCAGAATGTCTTAAACTATGTGATTAGATAAAAGGCTCATACATCGAGCACGCGCAATCTTTACATTGGTTACATGCTTGCTACACTTAATGTTACAATTGTCATTGTTCTTAAGTAATATCACTTATATGCTAAATTTACATTATATACAGAAATGGCATGAAAACTATACAAACGGTTGTAATATTAGGGAGGGTGCAGGGGTATATGAGGTTAATGGTTTACTATCGTTGTAAGGTTATGTATATTATTGCTTTTATAGCAGAAGGAGAACGGCAAAAATTTTATTACTCCCCGGCGGGGAATCGAACCCCGGTCTCCCGCGTGACAGGCGGGGATACTGACCACTTTTTTTTTTTTTTTTTTTGTAAGCGTATGTTTATTATGCCAATAAATATTTATACAAGCGGTACAATAAACCTAAACATACAAAAAAAGGATTGCAGAATGTCTTAAACTATGTGATTAGATAAAAGGCTCATACATCGAGCACGCGCAATCTTTACATTGGTTACATGCTTGCTACACTTAATGTTACAATTGTCATTGTTCTTAAGTAATATCACTTATATGCTAAATTTACATTATGTACAGAAATGGCATGAAAACTATACAAACGGTTGTAATATTAGGGAGGGTGCAGGGGTATATGAGGTTAATGGTTTACTATCGTTGTAAGGTTATGTATATTATTGCTTTTATAGCAGGAGGAGAACGGCAAAAATTTTATTACTCCCCGGCGGGGAATCGAACCCCGGTCTCCCGCGTGACAGGCGGGGATACTGACCACTTTTTTTTTTTTTTTTTGTAAGCGTATGTTTATTATGCCAATAAATATTTATACAAGCGGTACAATAAACCTAAACATACAAAAAAAGGATTGCAGAATGTCTTAAACTATGTGATTAGATAAAAGGCTCATACATCGAGCACGCGCAATCTTTACATTGGTTACATGCTTGCTACACTTAATGTTACAATTGTCATTGTTCTTAAGTAATATCACTTATATGCTAAATTTACATTATGTACAGAAATGGCATGAAAACTATACAAACGGTTGTAATATTAGGGAGGGTGCAGGGGTATATGAGGTTAATGGTTTACTATCGTTGTAAGGTTATGTATATTATTGCTTTTATAGCAGGAGGAGAACGGCAAAAATTTTATTACTCCCCGGCGGGGAATCGAACCCCGGTCTCCCGCGTGACAGGCGGGGATACTGACCACTTTTTTTTTTTTTTTTTTTTTGTAAGCGTATGTTTATTATGCCAATAAATATTTATACAAGCGGTACAATAAACCTAAACATACAAAAAAAGGATTGCAGAATGTCTTAAACTATGTGATTAGATAAAAGGCTCATACATCGAGCACGCGCAATCTTTACATTGGTTACATGCTTGCTACACTTAATGTTACAATTGTCATTGTTCTTAAGTAATATCACTTATATGCTAAATTTACATTATGTACAGAAATGGCATGAAAACTATACAAACGGTTGTAATATTAGGGAGGGTGCAGGGGTATATGAGGTTAATGGTTTACTATCGTTGTAAGGTTATGTATATTATTGCTTTTATAGCAGAAGGGGAACGGCAAAAATTTTATTACTCCCCGGCGGGGAATCGAACCCCGGTCTCCCGCGTGACAGGCGGGGATACTGACCACTTTTTTTTTTTTTTTTTTTGTAAGTGTATGTTTATTATGCCAATAAATATTTATACAAGCGGTACAATAAACCTAAACATACAAAAAAAGGATTGCAGAATGTCTTAAACTATGTGATTAGATAAAAGGCTCATACATCGAGCACGCGCAATCTTTACATTGGTTACATGCTTGCTACACTTAATGTTACAATTGTCATTGTTCTTAAGTAATATCACTTATATGCTAAATTTACATTATGTACAGAAATGGCATGAAAACTATACAAACGGTTGTAATATTAGGGAGGGTGCAGGGGTATATGAGGTTAATGGTTTACTATCGTTGTAAGGTTATGTATATTATTGCTTTTATAGCAGGAGGAGAACGGCAAAAATTTTATTACTCCCCGGCGGGGAATCGAACCCCGGTCTCCCGCGTGACAGGCGGGGATACTGACCACTTTTTTTGTAAGCGTATGTTTATTATGCCAATAAATATTTATACAAGCGGTACAATAAACCTAAACATACAAAAAAAGGATTGCAGAATGTCTTAAACTATGTGATTAGATAAAAGGCTCATACATCGAGCACGCGCAATCTTTACATTGGTTACATGCTTGCTACACTTAATGTTACAATTGTCATTGTTCTTAAGTAATATCACTTATATGCTAAATTTACATTATGTACAGAAATGGCATGAAAACTATACAAACGGTTGTAATATTAGGGAGGGTGCAGGGGTATATGAGGTTAATGGTTTACTATCGTTGTAAGGTTATGTATATTATTGCTTTTATAGCAGGAGGAGAACGGCAAAAATTTTATTACTCCCCGGCGGGGAATCGAACCCCGGTCTCCCGCGTGACAGGCGGGGATACTGACCACTATACTACCGAGGAGTTAGACAATGGTTCGGTTTTATGATGTGTACTTAACAGAAATATTTTCTTTGGTTATAACCACCAATATTTATTTGGGTTTAGTCTATGTTTATCCTTTACATCTATTCTGGACAGCTTGCAATTAAATCTCATAATGGGATTGCTGGATTGGATGTTCCTATTGTAAGTGATTTTCTTTTCATACGTTTTTCTGTTTACGTGGTAAATGATTGGAATGTTATCCGCATTCTGTATGTAACCTTCGCTGTCCAGGTAGATAAAGGATTCGGGTGGAGTGTATCCGGTTTCCATTGCCTTTGCAAAGTACAATGGATTTGGATACGTAGCACTGTAGATGAGGCTATTGGACGTTATATTATTGATATTTGACCAGTGGTTTCTTATAAGCTTTAATATGAACAAGTCTATCCTGATAAGTTTTGCTTCTTCGTAGAGTTTGCAGTTGCTGATCATTTTCTTGTAGTTGGATTCCGGTGATCTGTATTTGTTAAGGCAGGCTCTCAGGCATTTCCGCTCGAAGATTCGTAGCTTTTCCATGGTGCCTGCGCTAATGTTGAACCAGATGGGGCAGCCGTACGTCAGGATGGGTCTTACTAGTAGCTTGTAACAGAGAATTTTAACGCATTTATCGAGGTCTTTGGAATAAAAGAGTCTTTTGTGGATAATGAAGGCTTTTTGCGCTTTTTCTATTTGGATTAGGATATGGTCGTTGTAGTTTAATTTAAAATCTAAATGAAGGCCTAAGTAACGAACGATGTCTTTCCGTGGTATTTTGTTGTTCGTGTTACTATTGTCGCGAATGTGAAATTTCGAGGCGTATGTTCTTACGTCTTGGTTCGCGTCCGAGATTTTCGATATATATGGTCTGAACAAGATCGTTTCGCATTTATTTATATTTACTCTTAGTTTCCAGGTTTGGAAGTAATCCTGCAGCTTATTGAATATTTCTTGTAACTGAATCTGTAATTTTGAGACTTTATTATCGCGGATGTAAATTAGGAGATCGTCCGCGAATGCTATTGCCATTTTGTTCTCGCCGTTATTTAGGCCGTATAATCTTAAAAGATCGCTTATGAATATATTAAACAAGACAGGAGAGTTCACCGTGCCTTGTTGTAGGCCATTTTCTATATTGAAGGCTCTACTTGACTTTTGTTGTCCGTTTGTTACGTAAAATTTTTTATCATGTAGCATGTTCCATAAAATTTTTATCAAATGAGTAGGAAAATCCTTCTTGAGGAGTTTGTAAAAGAGTCCATCCAGCCAGACTGTGTCAAATGCTTTTTCTAGATCTATCATCACTGCTCCGACGCAATCGCCCGCGTTCCTGGCCCAGCAAATATCGGAGGTAAATTTCGTGATCGCGTGGACTGTGGAATGTTTATGTCGGAAACCGAATTGGCATTCAGGAATTATATCGCTCGCGTTGCTGAAGTTAACAATCGAATCGTTTACTATGGTTTCGAAGACTTTGCTAATGTTTGGAAGAAGACTGATCGGACGATAGCTATTAGGGTCACTACTGTCTTTTCCTTTCTTTTTGATTGTTATTAATTTGGCAGTCTTCCAAGCTGCCGGAAAATGTGCCGAATTTAGGCAATTGTTAAAAAGAATTGTATAATGGAGTATGTATTGTCGCGGTAAGTGTTTTAATACAATATTCGGAATTCCGTCAAAGCTTGCCGATTTTTTGTTATTTAAATTTCTGAAGGTGTTCTCTAGCTTAACAAATGAGGTGAAGAAGTTGGGAGGGATCGACTTCACGTTTGGGCAGTCTGCTACGTTTGAGTCTGTGAATGTACATACTGTAATGTTCTCGTCTCTGTCTCTTTGTATTTTTTGTCTCAGAGAATTTACTTTCTGTTGTATCAAGTTGGAGAGTTGTGGTTTTCCCATGTGTGCGTTTTGAGTGTGGACCGATTCGAAATGGGTGCCGAGAACGTCTAGCTTGTGAACTGTGTCTGTGATAAGAAGTCTGCCGTGTTCGATCGGTAGATTCTGTGGGCTGATTCTGGCTCTTCTCAGGAGATCTGTGTTGGAGGTGTGGATTTTCAGGATGTCTATTTCGTTGCTGTCTTTTGGTCTGAATATGCTATTTACGGACGGGAATAGTTCGCTGGGATTTTTGATGGAGATTTTACTAACCTTTCTTGACCAGTAATTACTTACTGACTCTTGAAAGGCTTTCTTAATCTCGTATCTAATTATTTTGAGCGTTTCTTTGTACATGCTAACTATGGAGTCGTAGGCTGAGGTATAATTCCGTGGGTCCGTCAATCTGTTAATCTGGGTGATTGTGTAACTTTTTTGTTTTCGGAGGTTTTTAATTTTAGGTGTAATGTATTTGTCTGTGGAGTTTTTGTCATGGTCTATTCGCGGGACAGTGGTTTCGATAGCCTGCAGGATGCTTTTGTTTAGTGTATCAATGTGATTATCAATTTCGTTTGTCGTTAAATTTCTGTTATTGGGGATAATCTGCTGGTCGTGGTTGATTAAAAAGTCATTAAATGTTGTCCAGTCAGTACTGCTGAAGTCATACTTGATTAGTGGGGTTGTCACGTCGAGTAGGAAATACTCTGTCGATGGTATAGATATGGTTAGTATGGAAGCTCTGTGGTCGCTGTCGTATTTGAAGGATTTAAGCAGGTTAGGCCCCTCCGTGTTGAGGAAGGAAATTCTATTATCAGCGAGGCACAGGTCTATGAATGCACCGCTTTTTGGATAGGAGGGGACTGCTGTTCTGTATAGTTCTATTTTATATGCGATTTGGTTTTCTAGGATCCATTTGTTCAGAGAGACCCCGCGTGCGTTATTAATTGAGTTTCCCCATGCATGATGTTTGGCGTTTAAATCGCCGGCTAGTATGTAGTAATTGTCCGGTTTGTTTAGTTCTAAAGTGTCGAAAAGTTCTTTTAGTTCCATCATAAATTCTTTTTTACAATTGCTAGTCGCGTATGCCGCTACTAGGTAAAGTTTGCGGTTGTTTTGAAATTTTAATTCTAATACGGTGGACTCGAAACAGGTACTGTTTTTGATGCAGTATGGCTGGATGTTTTTAAATTTAATGTCGTTGCGGATTAGTATTGCCGTGCCTCCTGCTTGTTTTGAGTTTACTCTATCTCTTCTAATCAAGCTATAATTGTTAAAACTAATTTTGTGTCTCGAATTTAGTTTTGTTTCTGATAACAAAACTACATCCGGTTTGTATTTAGTTAGACAATCCAGGAGAGTGACTCTTCTTTCATTCGTTATTATGGAGTTTACGTTAATTTGTATTATGTTGAGGTCGTGTAAAATCAATTTATTTGTTTGGTTTTGAGTTTGCGAATTGGAAGGCATTTTACCAGTTTATGTCGAGGGCTTCTGCGATAATATCTATTTTGTTCGCGTTTGTTGTGATACTTTCGGCTAATTTCGCGATTTGTGTGCTGATTGTGTGCGCAATAATTTTCTTTATTTCATCTAGGAGCGAGGGTTGATTTGTTGCGTTTGTGTTTGTATTTATGTTTATGGGTGTTTGTGTATTCGGTGTTTCCTGTCGTGCCGTAATTTGGACGGATGGTTTGTTTGATGTGACCGCGCTGTATGAGATATTAGATTTTACTATATTATTGTATGCAATGGCTTTTTTTTTCATTTGGTCAAGTTTTTGTTGATTCCTTTCCTCTATTTTTTGTTTTAATTCTTTTAACTTTGGGCATCCTCGATAGGAAGCAGGGTGTCCGTACTGTTTGCAATTGATACAATATGGCTCTGACGTTTCCCCGCCTTTTACGTCAGTGTCCATTTTACTAGATCGCGGGCATTCTCCTGGATTGTGCGACAGCTCGCATTTCACGCATCTATATTTTAGATTGCAGTTCAATGCAACATGTCCGATACGTTGGCATCTCTTACACTGTATTCGGTCTTTTTTAATTAATTTCTCCCATGTGACTAAGGAGTGTAGCACAGTTCTAATTTGTCTTAAATTGTTTATTTGACTATCCTGTGATATTTGTACTAGGTACATGGGCAGATTTTTCCCTTCGTTTCTCGATCGTTGCGTTGAAAATTTTTTTACTGCTAGGAATTTAATGTTTTCGATTTGTTTATCTTTTAGATTATCTAATACTATTTCGGGTTCGAAGTCGCCTTCTAGATTTTTTAATAATACAGTAACTGCTTTTTCCTCTTTTGGAGTGTATGTGAAATATTCAGTGTTAGAGGACTTTAATAGTGTACATACTTCTTTATATAATGTTAAATTTTCCGCGTATAAGAGATGCTTCGTATTGTTAATTTTCTTGATATGAAAATTTTTGTTAATTTTCGAAACTAATTCTATTGTTTTCCTGCTATTGTCATTATATATTACTATTGGGGGAGGTTTGACAGATTTTTTAATTGGATTGGTAACATTTACCTCATTTTCGAATTTGGGCCTTTTGCTCGTTTGCACTTGTTGGGGGTTGCTGGTTGCTGGGGCCTGTTTTGGCAGGGGGGCGGCCTTGGTTGTCCTGATCGGTGGAAATTCCGTTGTCGATGGTATCAATGATTGTGTAGCTAGGCTGCTCTTTCTTTTGGCTCCTGTCACAGCCGTCCATTGTTGTTGGTGTTTTTCCTGTTCTTTGTCAGTTGTTATGTTCTGATGCTTTTTGGGGCTGTCCTGCATCGGTAGATTTTTAGGTTGATCCGTTACTTCCTTCTTGGCTTCGTCGCTTGTTTTCCCTTTTTCTTCTGGGTGCTTCTTCATGTCTTCTATGGTTTTCTGTAGGTTTTCAATTATTTTTAAAAGTTCCTCGTACGAGGGCTTAACGTTTTCCTCCGTTTTTTGTGATGCTGTTGTTTTGGCTTTGTTTGCCCTCATTTTCATATTCTCCTCCGTCTTTCGCAAACTTCTGGTTATGTTTGTATTAGGCTTTGTAGATAGCCGTTTGGTATGGTGATTGTTTTTTAGCACTTTATTAACATACGTTAATAGGGGTGCGTTACTTTTTTCTAGCAAATTTCTTTGCTTGATAAGTGTTGCTATTGCATTGACGTTGGCACTTTTATTCTCTGTTGAGATTTGGTGACTGGGGGTTGGAGCCCCTTCTAAGATATTGTCTGTGTTTATTATGACACTGGTTTTTTGTCACTTTTTCTTCTCCTTGTGTTTATTTTATTTGACTGAAACACTGGGACTCACTGGGATTCCGTATCGAAGCGATGCGCAAACTGTCACTTGACTAGCACTGGCGTAGAACACTAAGGTTTTGGTAGCGCGGTCAAGAGCGTACGTCCGTCTCCTACGAAGGTCGAGGAACGAAATGGGGATACTGACCACTATACTACCGAGGAGTTAGACAATGGTTCGGTTTTATGATGTGTACTTAACAGAAATATTTTCTTTGGTTATAACCACCAATATTTATTTGGGTTTAGTCTATGTTTATCCTTTACATCTATTCTGGACAGCTTGCAATTAAATCTCATAATGGGATTGCTGGATTGGATGTTCCTATTGTAAGTGATTTTCTTTTCATACGTTTTTCTGTTTACGTGGTAAATGATTGGAATGTTATCCGCGTTCTGTATGTAACCTTCGCTGTCCAGGTAGATAAAGGATTCGGGTGGAGTGTATCCGGTTTCCATTGCCTTTGCAAAGTACAATGGATTTGGATACGTAGCACTGTAGATGAGGCTATTGGACGTTATATTATTGATATTTGACCAGTGGTTTCTTATAAGCTTTAATATGAACAAGTCTATCCTGATAAGTTTTGCTTCTTCGTAGAGTTTGCAGTTGCTGATCATTTTCTTGTAGTTGGATTCCGGTGATCTGTATTTGTTAAGGCAGGCTCTCAGGCATTTCCGCTCGAAGATTCGTAGCTTTTCCATGGTGCCTGCGCTAATGTTGAACCAGATGGGGCAGCCGTACGTCAGGATGGGTCTTACTAGTAGCTTGTAACAGAGAATTTTAACGCATTTATCGAGGTCTTTGGAATAAAAGAGTCTTTTGTGGATAATGAAGGCTTTTTGCGCTTTTTCTATTTGGATTAGGATATGGTCGTTGTAGTTTAATTTAAAATCTAAATGAAGGCCTAAGTAACGAACGATGTCTTTCCGTGGTATTTTGTTGTTCGTGTTACTATTGTCGCGAATGTGAAATTTCGAGGCGTATGTTCTTACGTCTTGGTTCGCGTCCGAGATTTTCGATATATATGGTCTGAACAAGATCGTTTCGCATTTATTTATATTTACTCTTAGTTTCCAGGTTTGGAAGTAATCCTGCAGCTTATTGAATATTTCTTGTAACTGAATCTGTAATTTTGAGACTTTATTATCGCGGATGTAAATTAGGAGATCGTCCGCGAATGCTATTGCCATTTTGTTATCGCCGTTATTTAGGCCGTATAATCTTAAAAGATCGCTTATGAATATATTAAACAAGACAGGAGAGTTCACCGTGCCTTGTTGTAGGCCATTGTCTATATTGAAGGCTCTACTTGACTTTTGTTGTCCGTTTGTTACGTAAAATTTTTTATCATGTAGCATGTTCCATAAAATTTTTATCAAATGAGTAGGAAAATCCTTCTTGAGGAGTTTGTAAAAGAGTCCATCCAGCCAGACTGTGTCAAATGCTTTTTCTAGATCTATCATCACTGCTCCGACGCAGTCGCCCGCGTTCCTGGCCCAGCAAATATCGGAGGTAAATTTCGTGATCGCGTGGACTGTGGAATGTTTATGTCGGAAACCGAATTGGCATTCAGGAATTATATCGCTCGCGTTGCTGAAGTTAACAATCGAATCGTTTACTATGGTTTCGAAGACTTTGCTAATGTTTGGGAGAAGACTGATCGGACGATAGCTATTAGGGTCACTACTGTCTTTTCCTTTCTTTTTGATTGTTATTAATTTGGCAGTCTTCCAAGCTGCCGGAAAATGTGCCGAATTTAGGCAATTGTTAAAAAGAATTGTATAATGGAGTATGTATTGTCGCGGTAAGTGTTTTAATACAATATTCGGAATTCCGTCAAAGCTTGCCGATTTTTTGTTATTTAAATTTCTGAAGGTGTTCTCTAGCTTAACAAATGAGGTGAAGAAGTTGGGAGGGATCGACTTCACGTTTGGGCAGTCTGCTACGTTTGAGTCTATGAATGTACATACTGTAATGTTCTCGTCTCTGTCTCTTTGTATTTTTTGTCTCAGAGAATTTACTTTCTGTTGTATCAAGTTGGAGAGTTGTGGTTTTCCCATGTGTGCGTTTTGAGTGTGGACCGATTCGAAATGGGTGCCGAGAACGTCTAGCTTGTGAACTGTGTCTGTGATAAGAAGTCTGCCGTGTTCGATCGGTAGATTCTGTGGGCTGATTCTGGCTCTTCTCAGGAGATCTGTGTTGGAGGTGTGGATTTTCAGGATGTCTATTTCGTTGCTGTCTTTTGGTCTGAATATGCTATTTACGGACGGGAATAGTTCGCTGGGATTTTTGATGGAGATTTTACTAACCTTTCTTGACCAGTAATTACTTACTGACTCTTGAAAGGCTTTCTTAATCTCGTATCTAATTATTTTGAGTGTTTCTTTGTACATGCTAACTATGGAGTCGTAGGCTGAGGTATAATTCCGTGGGTTCGTCAATCTGTTAATCTGGGTGATTGTGTAACTTTTTTGTTTTCGGAGGTTTTTAATTTTAGGTGTAATGTATTTGTCTGTGGAGTTTTTGTCATGGTCTATTCGCGGGACAGTGGTTTCGATAGCCTGCAGGATGCTTTTGTTTAGTGTATCAATGTGATTATCAATTTCGTTTGTCGTTAAATTTCTGTTATTGGGGATAATCTGCTGGTCGTGGTTGGTTAAAAAGTCATTAAATGTTGTCCAGTCAGTACTGCTGAAGTCATACTTGATTAGTGGGGTTGACACGTCGAGTAGGAAATACTCTGTCGATGGTATAGATATGGTTAGTATGGAAGCTCTGTGGTCGCTGTCGTATTTGAAGGATTTAAGCAGGTTAGGCCCCTCCGTGTTGAGGAAGGAAATTCTATTATCAGCGAGGCACAGGTCTATGAATGCACCGCTTTTTGGATAGGAGGGGACTGCTGTTCTGTATAGTTCTATTTTATATGCGATTTGGTTTTCTAGGATCCATTTGTTCAGAGAGACCCCGCGTGCGTTATTAATTGAGTTTCCCCATGCATGATGTTTGGCGTTTAAATCGCCGGCTAGTATGTAGTAATTGTCCGGTTTGTTTAGTTCTAAGGTGTCGAAAAGTTCTTTTAGTTCCATCATAAATTCTTTTTTACAATTGCTAGTCGCGTATGCCGCTACTAGGTAAAGTTTGCGGTTGTTTTGAAATTTTAATTCTAATACGGTTGACTCGAAACAGGTACTGTTTTTGATGCAGTATGGCTGGATGTTTTTAAATTTGATGTCGTTGCGGATTAGTATTGCCGTGCCTCCTGCTTGTTTTGAGTTTACTCTATCTCTTCTAATCAAGCTATAATTGTTAAAACTAATTTTGTGTCTCGAATTTAGTTTTGTTTCTGATAACAAAACTACATCCGGTTTGTATTTAGTTAGACAATCCAGGAGAGTGACTCTTCTTTCATTCGTTATTATGGAGTTTACGTTAATTTGTATTATGTTGAGGTCGTGTAAAATCAATTTATTTGTTTGGTTTTGAGTTTGCGAATTGGAAGGCATTTTACCAGTTTATGTCGAGGGCTTCTGCGATAATATCTATTTTGTTCGCGTTTGTTGTGATACTTTCGGCTAATTTCGCGATTTGTGTGCTGATTGTGTGCGCAATAATTTTCTTTATTTCATCTAGGAGCGAGGGTTGATTTGTTGCGTTTGTGTTTGTATTTATGTTTATGGGTGTTTGTGTATTCGGTGTTTCCTGTCGTGCCGTAATTTGGACGGATGGTTTGTTTGATGTGACCGCGCTGTATGAGATATTAGATTTTACTATATTATTGTATGCAATGGCTTTTTTTTTCATTTGGTCAAGTTTTTGTTGATTCCTTTCCTCTATTTTTTGTTTTAATTCTTTTAACTTTGGGCATCCTCGATAGGAAGCAGGGTGTCCGTACTGTTTGCAATTGATACAATATGGCTCTGACGTTTCCCCGCCTTTTACGTCAGTGTCCATTTTACTAGATCGCGGGCATTCTCCTGGATTGTGCGACAGCTCGCATTTCACGCATCTATATTTTAGATTGCAGTTCAATGCAACATGTCCGATACGTTGGCATCTCTTACACTGTATTCGGTCTTTTTTAATTAATTTCTCCCATGTGACTAAGGAGTGTAGCACAGCTCTAATTTGTCTTAAATTGTTTATTTGACTATCCTGTGATATTTGTACTAGGTACATGGGCAGATTTTTCCCTTCGTTTCTCGATCGTTGCGTTGAAAATTTTTTTACTGCTAGGAATTTAATGTTTTCGATTTGTTTATCTTTTAGATTATCTAATACTATTTCGGGTTCGAAGTCGCCTTCTAGATTTTTTAATAATACAGTAACTGCTTTTTCCTCTTTTGGAGTGTATGTGAAATATTCAGTGTTAGAGGACTTTAATAGTGTACATACTTCTTTATATAATGTTAAATTTTCCGCGTATAAGAGATGCTTCGTATTGTTAATTTTCTTTATATGAAAATTTTTGTTAATTTTCGAAACTAATTCTATTGTTTTCCTGCTATTATCATTATATATTACTATTGGGGGAGGTTTGACAGATTTTTTAATTGGATTGGTAACATTTACCTCATTTTCGAATTTGGGCCTTTTGCTCGTTTGCACTTGTTGGGGGTTGCTGGTTGCTGGGGCCTGTTTTGGCAGGGGGGCGGCCTTGGTTGTCCTGATCGGTGGAAATTCCGTTGTCGATGGTATCGATGATTGTGTAGCTAGGCTGCTCTTTCTTTTGGCTCCTGTCACAGCCGTCCATTGTTGTTGGTGTTTTTCCTGTTCTTTGTCAGTTGTTATGTTCTGATGCTTTTTGGGGCTGTCCTGCATCGGTAGATTTTTAGCTTGATCCGTTACTTCCTTCTTGGCTTCGTCGCTTGTTTTCCCTTTTTCTTCTGGGTGCTTCTTCATGTCTTCTATGGTTTTCTGTAGGTTTTCAATTATTTTTAAAAGTTCCTCGTACGAGGGCTTAACGTTTTCCTCCGTTTTTTGTGATGCTGTTGTTTTGGCTTTGTTTGCCCTCATTTTCATATTCGCCTCCGTCTTTCGCAAACTTCTGGTTATATTTGTATTAGGCTTTGTAGATAGCCGTTTGGTATGGTGATTGTTTTTTAGCACTTTATTAACATACGTTAATAGGGGTGCGTTACTTTTTTCTAGCAAATTTCTTTGCTTGATAAGTGTTGCTATTGCATTGATGTTGGCACTTTTATTCTCTGTTGAGCTTTGGTGACTGGGGGTTGGAGCCCCTTCTAAGATATTGTCTGTGTTTATTATGACACTGGTTTTTTGTCACTTTTTCTTGTCCTTGTGTTTATTTTATTTGACTGAAACACTGGGACTCACTGGGATTCCGTATCGAAGCGATGCGCAAACTGTCACTTGACTAGCACTGGCGTAGAACACTAAGGTTTCGGTAGCGCGGTCAAGAGCGTACGTCCGTCTCCTACGAAGGTCGAGGAACGAATGGGATACTGACCACTATACTACCGAGGAGTTAGACAATGGTTCGGTTTTATGATGTGTACTTAACAGAAATATTTTCTTTGGTTATAACCACCAATATTTATTTGGGTTTAGTCTATGTTTATCCTTTACATCTATTCTGGACAGCTTGCAATTAAATCTCATAATGGGATTGCTGGATTGGATGTTCCTATTGTAAGTGATTTTCTTTTCATACGTTTTTCTGTTTACGTGGTAAATGATTGGAATGTTATCCGCATTCTGTATGTAACCTTCGCTGTCCAGGTAGATAAAGGATTCGGGTGGAGTGTATCCGGTTTCCATTGCCTTTGCAAAGTACAATGGATTTGGATACGTAGCACTGTAGATGAGGCTATTGGACGTTATATTATTGATATTTGACCAGTGGTTTCTTATAAGCTTTAATATGAACAAGTCTATCCTGATAAGTTTTGCTTCTTCGTAGAGTTTGCAGTTGCTGATCATTTTCTTGTAGTTGGATTCCGGTGATCTGTATTTGTTAAGGCAGGCTCTCAGGCATTTCCGCTCGAAGATTCGTAGCTTTTCCATGGTGCCTGCGCTAATGTTGAACCAGATGGGGCAGCCGTACGTCAGGATGGGTCTTACTAGTAGCTTGTAACAGAGAATTTTAACGCATTTATCGAGGTCTTTGGAATAAAAGAGTCTTTTGTGGATAATGAAGGCTTTTTGCGCTTTTTCTATTTGGATTAGGATATGGTCGTTGTAGTTTAATTTAAAATCTAAATGAAGGCCTAAGTAACGAACGATGTCTTTCCGTGGTATTTTGTTGTTCGTGTTACTATTGTCGCGAATGTGAAATTTCGAGGCGTATGTTCTTACGTCTTGGTTCGCGTCCGAGATTTTCGATATATATGGTCTGAACAAGATCGTTTCGCATTTATTTATATTTACTCTTAGTTTCCAGGTTTGGAAGTAATCCTGCAGCTTATTGAATATTTCTTGTAACTGAATCTGTAATTTTGAGACTTTATTATCGCGGATGTAAATTAGGAGATCGTCCGCGAATGCTATTGCCATTTTGTTATCGCCGTTATTTAGGCCGTATAATCTTAAAAGATCGCTTATGAATATATTAAACAAGACAGGAGAGTTCACCGTGCCTTGTTGTAGGCCATTGTCTATATTGAAGGCTCTACTTGACTTTTGTTGTCCGTTTGTTACGTAAAATTTTTTATCATGTAGCATGTTCCATAAAATTTTTATCAAATGAGTAGGAAAATCCTTCTTGAGGAGTTTGTAAAAGAGTCCATCCAGCCAGACTGTGTCAAATGCTTTTTCTAGATCTATCATCACTGCTCCGACGCAGTCGCCCGCGTTCCTGGCCCAGCAAATATCGGAGGTAAATTTCGTGATCGCGTGGACTGTGGAATGTTTATGTCGGAAACCGAATTGGCATTCAGGAATTATATCGCTCGCGTTGCTGAAGTTAACAATCGAATCGTTTACTATGGTTTCGAAGACTTTGCTAATGTTTGGGAGAAGACTGATCGGACGATAGCTATTAGGGTCACTACTGTCTTTTCCTTTCTTTTTGATTGTTATTAATTTGGCAGTCTTCCAAGCTGCCGGAAAATGTGCCGAATTTAGGCAATTGTTAAAAAGAATTGTATAATGGAGTATGTATTGTCGCGGTAAGTGTTTTAATACAATATTCGGAATTCCGTCAAAGCTTGCCGATTTTTTGTTATTTAAATTTCTGAAGGTGTTCTCTAGCTTAACAAATGAGGTGAAGAAGTTGGGAGGGATCGACTTCACGTTTGGGCAGTCTGCTACGTTTGAGTCTGTGAATGTACATACTGTAATGTTCTCGTCTCTGTCTCTTTGTATTTTTTGTCTCAGAGAATTTACTTTCTGTTGTATCAAGTTGGAGAGTTGTGGTTTTCCCATGTGTGCGTTTTGAGTGTGGACCGATTCGAAATGGGTGCCGAGAACGTCTAGCTTGTGAACTGTGTCTGTGATAAGAAGTCTGCCGTGTTCGATCGGTAGATTCTGTGGGCTGATTCTGGCTCTTCTCAGGAGATCTGTGTTGGAGGTGTGGATTTTCAGGATGTCTATTTCGTTGCTGTCTTTTGGTCTGAATATGCTATTTACGGACGGGAATAGTTCGCTGGGATTTTTGATGGAGATTTTACTAACCTTTCTTGACCAGTAATTACTTACTGACTCTTGAAAGGCTTTCTTAATCTCGTATCTAATTATTTTGAGTGTTTCTTTGTACATGCTAACTATGGAGTCGTAGGCTGAGGTATAATTCCGTGGGTTCGTCAATCTGTTAATCTGGGTGATTGTGTAACTTTTTTGTTTTCGGAGGTTTTTAATTTTAGGTGTAATGTATTTGTCTGTGGAGTTTTTGTCATGGTCTATTCGCGGGACAGTGGTTTCGATAGCCTGCAGGATGCTTTTGTTTAGTGTATCAATGTGATTATCAATTTCGTTTGTCGTTAAATTTCTGTTATTGGGGATAATCTGCTGGTCGTGGTTGGTTAAAAAGTCATTAAATGTTGTCCAGTCAGTACTGCTGAAGTCATACTTGATTAGTGGGGTTGACACGTCGAGTAGGAAATACTCTGTCGATGGTATAGATATGGTTAGTATGGAAGCTCTGTGGTCGCTGTCGTATTTGAAGGATTTAAGCAGGTTAGGCCCCTCCGTGTTGAGGAAGGAAATTCTATTATCAGCGAGGCACAGGTCTATGAATGCACCGCTTTTTGGATAGGAGGGGACTGCTGTTCTGTATAGTTCTATTTTATATGCGATTTGGTTTTCTAGGATCCATTTGTTCAGAGAGACCCCGCGTGCGTTATTAATTGAGTTTCCCCATGCATGATGTTTGGCGTTTAAATCGCCGGCTAGTATGTAGTAATTGTCCGGTTTGTTTAGTTCTAAGGTGTCGAAAAGTTCTTTTAGTTCCATCATAAATTCTTTTTTACAATTGCTAGTCGCGTATGCCGCTACTAGGTAAAGTTTGCGGTTGTTTTGAAATTTTAATTCTAATACGGTTGACTCGAAACAGGTACTGTTTTTGATGCAGTATGGCTGGATGTTTTTAAATTTGATGTCGTTGCGGATTAGTATTGCCGTGCCTCCTGCTTGTTTTGAGTTTACTCTATCTCTTCTAATCAAGCTATAATTGTTAAAACTAATTTTGTGTCTCGAATTTAGTTTTGTTTCTGATAACAAAACTACATCCGGTTTGTATTTAGTTAGACAATCCAGGAGAGTGACTCTTCTTTCATTCGTTATTATGGAGTTTACGTTAATTTGTATTATGTTGAGGTCGTGTAAAATCAATTTATTTGTTTGGTTTTGAGTTTGCGAATTGGAAGGCATTTTACCAGTTTATGTCGAGGGCTTCTGCGATAATATCTATTTTGTTCGCGTTTGTTGTGATACTTTCGGCTAATTTCGCGATTTGTGTGCTGATTGTGTGCGCAATAATTTTCTTTATTTCATCTAGGAGCGAGGGTTGATTTGTTGCGTTTGTGTTTGTATTTATGTTTATGGGTGTTTGTGTATTCGGTGTTTCCTGTCGTGCCGTAATTTGGACGGATGGTTTGTTTGATGTGACCGCGCTGTATGAGATATTAGATTTTACTATATTATTGTATGCAATGGCTTTTTTTTTCATTTGGTCAAGTTTTTGTTGATTCCTTTCCTCTATTTTTTGTTTTAATTCTTTTAACTTTGGGCATCCTCGATAGGAAGCAGGGTGTCCGTACTGTTTGCAATTGATACAATATGGCTCTGACGTTTCCCCGCCTTTTACGTCAGTGTCCATTTTACTAGATCGCGGGCATTCTCCTGGATTGTGCGACAGCTCGCATTTCACGCATCTATATTTTAGATTGCAGTTCAATGCAACATGTCCGATACGTTGGCATCTCTTACACTGTATTCGGTCTTTTTTAATTAATTTCTCCCATGTGACTAAGGAGTGTAGCACAGCTCTAATTTGTCTTAAATTGTTTATTTGACTATCCTGTGATATTTGTACTAGGTACATGGGCAGATTTTTCCCTTCGTTTCTCGATCGTTGCGTTGAAAATTTTTTTACTGCTAGGAATTTAATGTTTTCGATTTGTTTATCTTTTAGATTATCTAATACTATTTCGGGTTCGAAGTCGCCTTCTAGATTTTTTAATAATACAGTAACTGCTTTTTCCTCTTTTGGAGTGTATGTGAAATATTCAGTGTTAGAGGACTTTAATAGTGTACATACTTCTTTATATAATGTTAAATTTTCCGCGTATAAGAGATGCTTCGTATTGTTAATTTTCTTTATATGAAAATTTTTGTTAATTTTCGAAACTAATTCTATTGTTTTCCTGCTATTATCATTATATATTACTATTGGGGGAGGTTTGACAGATTTTTTAATTGGATTGGTAACATTTACCTCATTTTCGAATTTGGGCCTTTTGCTCGTTTGCACTTGTTGGGGGTTGCTGGTTGCTGGGGCCTGTTTTGGCAGGGGGGCGGCCTTGGTTGTCCTGATCGGTGGAAATTCCGTTGTCGATGGTATCGATGATTGTGTAGCTAGGCTGCTCTTTCTTTTGGCTCCTGTCACAGCCGTCCATTGTTGTTGGTGTTTTTCCTGTTCTTTGTCAGTTGTTATGTTCTGATGCTTTTTGGGGCTGTCCTGCATCGGTAGATTTTTAGCTTGATCCGTTACTTCCTTCTTGGCTTCGTCGCTTGTTTTCCCTTTTTCTTCTGGGTGCTTCTTCATGTCTTCTATGGTTTTCTGTAGGTTTTCAATTATTTTTAAAAGTTCCTCGTACGAGGGCTTAACGTTTTCCTCCGTTTTTTGTGATGCTGTTGTTTTGGCTTTGTTTGCCCTCATTTTCATATTCGCCTCCGTCTTTCGCAAACTTCTGGTTATATTTGTATTAGGCTTTGTAGATAGCCGTTTGGTATGGTGATTGTTTTTTAGCACTTTATTAACATACGTTAATAGGGGTGCGTTACTTTTTTCTAGCAAATTTCTTTGCTTGATAAGTGTTGCTATTGCATTGATGTTGGCACTTTTATTCTCTGTTGAGCTTTGGTGACTGGGGGTTGGAGCCCCTTCTAAGATATTGTCTGTGTTTATTATGACACTGGTTTTTTGTCACTTTTTCTTGTCCTTGTGTTTATTTTATTTGACTGAAACACTGGGACTCACTGGGATTCCGTATCGAAGCGATGCGCAAACTGTCACTTGACTAGCACTGGCGTAGAACACTAAGGTTTCGGTAGCGCGGTCAAGAGCGTACGTCCGTCTCCTACGAAGGTCGAGGAACGAATGGGATACTGACCACTATACTACCGAGGAGTTAGACAATGGTTCGGTTTTATGATGTGTACTTAACAGAAATATTTTCTTTGGTTATAACCACCAATATTTATTTGGGTTTAGTCTATGTTTATCCTTTACATCTATTCTGGACAGCTTGCAATTAAATCTCATAATGGGATTGCTGGATTGGATGTTCCTATTGTAAGTGATTTTCTTTTCATACGTTTTTCTGTTTACGTGGTAAATGATTGGAATGTTATCCGCATTCTGTATGTAACCTTCGCTGTCCAGGTAGATAAAGGATTCGGGTGGAGTGTATCCGGTTTCCATTGCCTTTGCAAAGTACAATGGATTTGGATACGTAGCACTGTAGATGAGGCTATTGGACGTTATATTATTGATATTTGACCAGTGGTTTCTTATAAGCTTTAATATGAACAAGTCTATCCTGATAAGTTTTGCTTCTTCGTAGAGTTTGCAGTTGCTGATCATTTTCTTGTAGTTGGATTCCGGTGATCTGTATTTGTTAAGGCAGGCTCTCAGGCATTTCCGCTCGAAGATTCGTAGCTTTTCCATGGTGCCTGCGCTAATGTTGAACCAGATGGGGCAGCCGTACGTCAGGATGGGTCTTACTAGTAGCTTGTAACAGAGAATTTTAACGCATTTATCGAGGTCTTTGGAATAAAAGAGTCTTTTGTGGATAATGAAGGCTTTTTGCGCTTTTTCTATTTGGATTAGGATATGGTCGTTGTAGTTTAATTTAAAATCTAAATGAAGGCCTAAGTAACGAACGATGTCTTTCCGTGGTATTTTGTTGTTCGTGTTACTATTGTCGCGAATGTGAAATTTCGAGGCGTATGTTCTTACGTCTTGGTTCGCGTCCGAGATTTTCGATATATATGGTCTGAACAAGATCGTTTCGCATTTATTTATATTTACTCTTAGTTTCCAGGTTTGGAAGTAATCCTGCAGCTTATTGAATATTTCTTGTAACTGAATCTGTAATTTTGAGACTTTATTATCGCGGATGTAAATTAGGAGATCGTCCGCGAATGCTATTGCCATTTTGTTCTCGCCGTTATTTAGGCCGTATAATCTTAAAAGATCGCTTATGAATATATTAAACAAGACAGGAGAGTTCACCGTGCCTTGTTGTAGGCCATTTTCTATATTGAAGGCTCTACTTGACTTTTGTTGTCCGTTTGTTACGTAAAATTTTTTATCATGTAGCATGTTCCATAAAATTTTTATCAAATGAGTAGGAAAATCCTTCTTGAGGAGTTTGTAAAAGAGTCCATCCAGCCAGACTGTGTCAAATGCTTTTTCTAGATCTATCATCACTGCTCCGACGCAATCGCCCGCGTTCCTGGCCCAGCAAATATCGGAGGTAAATTTCGTGATCGCGTGGACTGTGGAATGTTTATGTCGGAAACCGAATTGGCATTCAGGAATTATATCGCTCGCGTTGCTGAAGTTAACAATCGAATCGTTTACTATGGTTTCGAAGACTTTGCTAATGTTTGGAAGAAGACTGATCGGACGATAGCTATTAGGGTCACTACTGTCTTTTCCTTTCTTTTTGATTGTTATTAATTTGGCAGTCTTCCAAGCTGCCGGAAAATGTGCCGAATTTAGGCAATTGTTAAAAAGAATTGTATAATGGAGTATGTATTGTCGCGGTAAGTGTTTTAATACAATATTCGGAATTCCGTCAAAGCTTGCCGATTTTTTGTTATTTAAATTTCTGAAGGTGTTCTCTAGCTTAACAAATGAGGTGAAGAAGTTGGGAGGGATCGACTTCACGTTTGGGCAGTCTGCTACGTTTGAGTCTGTGAATGTACATACTGTAATGTTCTCGTCTCTGTCTCTTTGTATTTTTTGTCTCAGAGAATTTACTTTCTGTTGTATCAAGTTGGAGAGTTGTGGTTTTCCCATGTGTGCGTTTTGAGTGTGGACCGATTCGAAATGGGTGCCGAGAACGTCTAGCTTGTGAACTGTGTCTGTGATAAGAAGTCTGCCGTGTTCGATCGGTAGATTCTGTGGGCTGATTCTGGCTCTTCTCAGGAGATCTGTGTTGGAGGTGTGGATTTTCAGGATGTCTATTTCGTTGCTGTCTTTTGGTCTGAATATGCTATTTACGGACGGGAATAGTTCGCTGGGATTTTTGATGGAGATTTTACTAACCTTTCTTGACCAGTAATTACTTACTGACTCTTGAAAGGCTTTCTTAATCTCGTATCTAATTATTTTGAGCGTTTCTTTGTACATGCTAACTATGGAGTCGTAGGCTGAGGTATAATTCCGTGGGTCCGTCAATCTGTTAATCTGGGTGATTGTGTAACTTTTTTGTTTTCGGAGGTTTTTAATTTTAGGTGTAATGTATTTGTCTGTGGAGTTTTTGTCATGGTCTATTCGCGGGACAGTGGTTTCGATAGCCTGCAGGATGCTTTTGTTTAGTGTATCAATGTGATTATCAATTTCGTTTGTCGTTAAATTTCTGTTATTGGGGATAATCTGCTGGTCGTGGTTGATTAAAAAGTCATTAAATGTTGTCCAGTCAGTACTGCTGAAGTCATACTTGATTAGTGGGGTTGTCACGTCGAGTAGGAAATACTCTGTCGATGGTATAGATATGGTTAGTATGGAAGCTCTGTGGTCGCTGTCGTATTTGAAGGATTTAAGCAGGTTAGGCCCCTCCGTGTTGAGGAAGGAAATTCTATTATCAGCGAGGCACAGGTCTATGAATGCACCGCTTTTTGGATAGGAGGGGACTGCTGTTCTGTATAGTTCTATTTTATATGCGATTTGGTTTTCTAGGATCCATTTGTTCAGAGAGACCCCGCGTGCGTTATTAATTGAGTTTCCCCATGCATGATGTTTGGCGTTTAAATCGCCGGCTAGTATGTAGTAATTGTCCGGTTTGTTTAGTTCTAAAGTGTCGAAAAGTTCTTTTAGTTCCATCATAAATTCTTTTTTACAATTGCTAGTCGCGTATGCCGCTACTAGGTAAAGTTTGCGGTTGTTTTGAAATTTTAATTCTAATACGGTGGACTCGAAACAGGTACTGTTTTTGATGCAGTATGGCTGGATGTTTTTAAATTTAATGTCGTTGCGGATTAGTATTGCCGTGCCTCCTGCTTGTTTTGAGTTTACTCTATCTCTTCTAATCAAGCTATAATTGTTAAAACTAATTTTGTGTCTCGAATTTAGTTTTGTTTCTGATAACAAAACTACATCCGGTTTGTATTTAGTTAGACAATCCAGGAGAGTGACTCTTCTTTCATTCGTTATTATGGAGTTTACGTTAATTTGTATTATGTTGAGGTCGTGTAAAATCAATTTATTTGTTTGGTTTTGAGTTTGCGAATTGGAAGGCATTTTACCAGTTTATGTCGAGGGCTTCTGCGATAATATCTATTTTGTTCGCGTTTGTTGTGATACTTTCGGCTAATTTCGCGATTTGTGTGCTGATTGTGTGCGCAATAATTTTCTTTATTTCATCTAGGAGCGAGGGTTGATTTGTTGCGTTTGTGTTTGTATTTATGTTTATGGGTGTTTGTGTATTCGGTGTTTCCTGTCGTGCCGTAATTTGGACGGATGGTTTGTTTGATGTGACCGCGCTGTATGAGATATTAGATTTTACTATATTATTGTATGCAATGGCTTTTTTTTTCATTTGGTCAAGTTTTTGTTGATTCCTTTCCTCTATTTTTTGTTTTAATTCTTTTAACTTTGGGCATCCTCGATAGGAAGCAGGGTGTCCGTACTGTTTGCAATTGATACAATATGGCTCTGACGTTTCCCCGCCTTTTACGTCAGTGTCCATTTTACTAGATCGCGGGCATTCTCCTGGATTGTGCGACAGCTCGCATTTCACGCATCTATATTTTAGATTGCAGTTCAATGCAACATGTCCGATACGTTGGCATCTCTTACACTGTATTCGGTCTTTTTTAATTAATTTCTCCCATGTGACTAAGGAGTGTAGCACAGTTCTAATTTGTCTTAAATTGTTTATTTGACTATCCTGTGATATTTGTACTAGGTACATGGGCAGATTTTTCCCTTCGTTTCTCGATCGTTGCGTTGAAAATTTTTTTACTGCTAGGAATTTAATGTTTTCGATTTGTTTATCTTTTAGATTATCTAATACTATTTCGGGTTCGAAGTCGCCTTCTAGATTTTTTAATAATACAGTAACTGCTTTTTCCTCTTTTGGAGTGTATGTGAAATATTCAGTGTTAGAGGACTTTAATAGTGTACATACTTCTTTATATAATGTTAAATTTTCCGCGTATAAGAGATGCTTCGTATTGTTAATTTTCTTGATATGAAAATTTTTGTTAATTTTCGAAACTAATTCTATTGTTTTCCTGCTATTGTCATTATATATTACTATTGGGGGAGGTTTGACAGATTTTTTAATTGGATTGGTAACATTTACCTCATTTTCGAATTTGGGCCTTTTGCTCGTTTGCACTTGTTGGGGGTTGCTGGTTGCTGGGGCCTGTTTTGGCAGGGGGGCGGCCTTGGTTGTCCTGATCGGTGGAAATTCCGTTGTCGATGGTATCAATGATTGTGTAGCTAGGCTGCTCTTTCTTTTGGCTCCTGTCACAGCCGTCCATTGTTGTTGGTGTTTTTCCTGTTCTTTGTCAGTTGTTATGTTCTGATGCTTTTTGGGGCTGTCCTGCATCGGTAGATTTTTAGGTTGATCCGTTACTTCCTTCTTGGCTTCGTCGCTTGTTTTCCCTTTTTCTTCTGGGTGCTTCTTCATGTCTTCTATGGTTTTCTGTAGGTTTTCAATTATTTTTAAAAGTTCCTCGTACGAGGGCTTAACGTTTTCCTCCGTTTTTTGTGATGCTGTTGTTTTGGCTTTGTTTGCCCTCATTTTCATATTCTCCTCCGTCTTTCGCAAACTTCTGGTTATGTTTGTATTAGGCTTTGTAGATAGCCGTTTGGTATGGTGATTGTTTTTTAGCACTTTATTAACATACGTTAATAGGGGTGCGTTACTTTTTTCTAGCAAATTTCTTTGCTTGATAAGTGTTGCTATTGCATTGACGTTGGCACTTTTATTCTCTGTTGAGATTTGGTGACTGGGGGTTGGAGCCCCTTCTAAGATATTGTCTGTGTTTATTATGACACTGGTTTTTTGTCACTTTTTCTTCTCCTTGTGTTTATTTTATTTGACTGAAACACTGGGACTCACTGGGATTCCGTATCGAAGCGATGCGCAAACTGTCACTTGACTAGCACTGGCGTAGAACACTAAGGTTTTGGTAGCGCGGTCAAGAGCGTACGTCCGTCTCCTACGAAGGTCGAGGAACGAATGGGATACTGACCACTATACTACCGAGGAGTTAGACAATGGTTCGGTTTTATGATGTGTACTTAACAGAAATATTTTCTTTGGTTATAACCACCAATATTTATTTGGGTTTAGTCTATGTTTATCCTTTACATCTATTCTGGACAGCTTGCAATTAAATCTCATAATGGGATTGCTGGATTGGATGTTCCTATTGTAAGTGATTTTCTTTTCATACGTTTTTCTGTTTACGTGGTAAATGATTGGAATGTTATCCGCATTCTGTATGTAACCTTCGCTGTCCAGGTAGATAAAGGATTCGGGTGGAGTGTATCCGGTTTCCATTGCCTTTGCAAAGTACAATGGATTTGGATACGTAGCACTGTAGATGAGGCTATTGGACGTTATATTATTGATATTTGACCAGTGGTTTCTTATAAGCTTTAATATGAACAAGTCTATCCTGATAAGTTTTGCTTCTTCGTAGAGTTTGCAGTTGCTGATCATTTTCTTGTAGTTGGATTCCGGTGATCTGTATTTGTTAAGGCAGGCTCTCAGGCATTTCCGCTCGAAGATTCGTAGCTTTTCCATGGTGCCTGCGCTAATGTTGAACCAGATGGGGCAGCCGTACGTCAGGATGGGTCTTACTAGTAGCTTGTAACAGAGAATTTTAACGCATTTATCGAGGTCTTTGGAATAAAAGAGTCTTTTGTGGATAATGAAGGCTTTTTGCGCTTTTTCTATTTGGATTAGGATATGGTCGTTGTAGTTTAATTTAAAATCTAAATGAAGGCCTAAGTAACGAACGATGTCTTTCCGTGGTATTTTGTTGTTCGTGTTACTATTGTCGCGAATGTGAAATTTCGAGGCGTATGTTCTTACGTCTTGGTTCGCGTCCGAGATTTTCGATATATATGGTCTGAACAAGATCGTTTCGCATTTATTTATATTTACTCTTAGTTTCCAGGTTTGGAAGTAATCCTGCAGCTTATTGAATATTTCTTGTAACTGAATCTGTAATTTTGAGACTTTATTATCGCGGATGTAAATTAGGAGATCGTCCGCGAATGCTATTGCCATTTTGTTCTCGCCGTTATTTAGGCCGTATAATCTTAAAAGATCGCTTATGAATATATTAAACAAGACAGGAGAGTTCACCGTGCCTTGTTGTAGGCCATTTTCTATATTGAAGGCTCTACTTGACTTTTGTTGTCCGTTTGTTACGTAAAATTTTTTATCATGTAGCATGTTCCATAAAATTTTTATCAAATGAGTAGGAAAATCCTTCTTGAGGAGTTTGTAAAAGAGTCCATCCAGCCAGACTGTGTCAAATGCTTTTTCTAGATCTAT
This sequence comes from Xylocopa sonorina, assembly GCF_050948175.1. Classification (NCBI taxonomy): domain Eukaryota; kingdom Metazoa; phylum Arthropoda; class Insecta; order Hymenoptera; family Apidae; genus Xylocopa; species Xylocopa sonorina. The sequence goes on along the minus strand of NW_027490130.1, from coordinate 468,703 downwards.
CATCACTGCTCCGACGCAATCGCCCGCGTTCCTGGCCCAGCAAATATCGGAGGTAAATTTCGTGATCGCGTGGACTGTGGAATGTTTATGTCGGAAACCGAATTGGCATTCAGGAATTATATCGCTCGCGTTGCTGAAGTTAACAATCGAATCGTTTACTATGGTTTCGAAGACTTTGCTAATGTTTGGAAGAAGACTGATCGGACGATAGCTATTAGGGTCACTACTGTCTTTTCCTTTCTTTTTGATTGTTATTAATTTGGCAGTCTTCCAAGCTGCCGGAAAATGTGCCGAATTTAGGCAATTGTTAAAAAGAATTGTATAATGGAGTATGTATTGTCGCGGTAAGTGTTTTAATACAATATTCGGAATTCCGTCAAAGCTTGCCGATTTTTTGTTATTTAAATTTCTGAAGGTGTTCTCTAGCTTAACAAATGAGGTGAAGAAGTTGGGAGGGATCGACTTCACGTTTGGGCAGTCTGCTACGTTTGAGTCTGTGAATGTACATACTGTAATGTTCTCGTCTCTGTCTCTTTGTATTTTTTGTCTCAGAGAATTTACTTTCTGTTGTATCAAGTTGGAGAGTTGTGGTTTTCCCATGTGTGCGTTTTGAGTGTGGACCGATTCGAAATGGGTGCCGAGAACGTCTAGCTTGTGAACTGTGTCTGTGATAAGAAGTCTGCCGTGTTCGATCGGTAGATTCTGTGGGCTGATTCTGGCTCTTCTCAGGAGATCTGTGTTGGAGGTGTGGATTTTCAGGATGTCTATTTCGTTGCTGTCTTTTGGTCTGAATATGCTATTTACGGACGGGAATAGTTCGCTGGGATTTTTGATGGAGATTTTACTAACCTTTCTTGACCAGTAATTACTTACTGACTCTTGAAAGGCTTTCTTAATCTCGTATCTAATTATTTTGAGTGTTTCTTTGTACATGCTAACTATGGAGTCGTAGGCTGAGGTATAATTCCGTGGGTTCGTCAATCTGTTAATCTGGGTGATTGTGTAACTTTTTTGTTTTCGGAGGTTTTTAATTTTAGGTGTAATGTATTTGTCTGTGTAGTTTTTGTCATGGTCTATTCGCGGGACAGTGGTTTCGATAGCCTGCAGGATGCTTTTGTTTAGTGTATCAATGTGATTATCAATTTCGTTTGTCGTTAAATTTCTGTTATTGGGGATAATCTGCTGGTCGTGGTTGATTAAAAAGTCATTAAATGTTGTCCAGTCAGTACTGCTGAAGTCATACTTGATTAGTGGGGTTGTCTCGTCGAGTAGGAAATACTCTGTCGATGGTATAGCTATGGTTAGTATGGAAGCTCTGTGGTCGCTGTCGTATTTGAAGGATTTAAGCAGGTTAAGCCCCTCCGTGTTGAGGAAGGAAATTCTATTATCAGCGAGGCACAGGTCTATGAATGCACCGCTTTTTGGATAGGAGGGGACTGCTGTTCTGTATAGTTCTATTTTATATGCGATTTGATTTTCTAGGATCCATTTGTTCAGAGAGACCCCGCGTGCGTTATTAATTGAGTTTCCCCATGCATGATGTTTGGCGTTTAAATCGCCGGCTAGTATGTAGTAATTGTCCGGTTTGTTTAGTTCTAAGGTGTCGAAAAGTTCTTTTAGTTCCATCATAAATTCTTTTTTACAATTGCTAGTCGCGTATGCCGCTACTAGGTAAAGTTTGCGGTTGTTTTGAAATTTTAATTCTAATACGGTGGACTCGAAACAGGTACTGTTTTTGATGCAGTATGGCTGGATGTTTTTAAATTTGATGTCGTTGCGGATTAGTATTGCCGTGCCTCCTGCTTGTTTTGAGTTTACTCTATCTCTTCTAATCAAGCTATAATTGTTAAAACTAATTTTGTGTCTCGAATTTAGTTTTGTTTCTGATAACAAAACTACATCCGGTTTGTATTTAGTTAGACAATCCAGGAGGGTGACTCTTCTTTCATTCGTTATTATGGAGTTTACGTTAATTTGTATTATGTTGAGGTCGTGTAAAATCAATTTATTTGTTTGGTTTTGAGTTTGCGAATTGGAAGGCATTTTACCAGTTTATGTCGAGGGCTTCTGCGATAATATCTATTTTGTTCGCGTTTGTTGTGATACTTTCGGCTAATTTCGCGATTTGTGTGCTGATTGTGTGCGCAATAATTTTCTTTATTTCGTCTAAGAGCGAGGGTTGATTTGTCGCGTTTGTGTTTGTATTTGTGTTTATGGGTGTTTGTGTATTCGGTGTTTCCTGTCGTGCCGTAATTTGGACGGATGGTTTGTTTGATGTGACCGCGCTGTATGAGATATTAGATTTTACTATATTATTGTATGCAATGGCTTTTTTTTTCATTTGGTCAAGTTTTTGTTGATTCCTTTCCTCTATTTTTTGTTTTAATTCTTTTAACTTTGGGCATCCTCGATAGGAAGCAGGGTGTCCGTACTGTTTGCAATTGATACAATATGGCTCTGACGTTTCCCCTCCTTTTACGTCAGTGTCCATTTTACTAGATCGCGGGCATTCTCCTGGATTGTGCGACAGCTCGCATTTCACGCATCTATATTTTAGATTGCAGTTCAATGCAACATGTCCGATACGTTGGCATCTCTTACACTGTATTCGGTCTTTTTTAATTAATTTCTCCCATGTGACTAAGGAGTGTAGCACAGTTCTAATTTGTCTTAAATTGTTTATTTGACTATCCTGTGATATTTGTACTAGGTACATGGGCAGATTTTTCCCTTCGTTTCTCGATCGCTGCGTTGAAAATTTTTTTACTGCTAGGAATTTAATGTTTTCGATTTGTTTATCTTTTAGATTATCTAATACTATTTCGGGTTCGAAGTCGCCTTCTAGATTTTTTAATAATACAGTAACTGCTTTTTCCTCTTTTGGAGTGTATGTGAAATATTCAGTGTTAGAGGACTTTAATAGTGTACATACTTCTTTATATAATGTTAAATTTTCCGCGTATAAGAGATGCTTCGTATTGTTAATTTTCTTTATATGAAAATTTTTGTTAATTTTCGAAACTAATTCTATTGTTTTCCTGCTATTATCATTATATATTACTATTGGGGGAGGTTTGACAGATTTTTTAATTGGATTGGTAACATTTACCTCATTTTCGAATTTGGGCCTTTTGCTCGTTTGCACTTGTTGGGGGTTGCTGGTTGCTGGGGCCTGTTTTGGCAGGGGGGCGGCCTTGGTTGTCCTGATCGGTGGAAATTCCGTTGTCGATGGTATCGATGATTGTGTAGCTAGGCTGCTCTTTCTTTTGGCTCCTGTCACAGCCGTCCATTGTTGTTGGTGTTTTTCCTGTTCTTTGTCAGTTGTTATGTTCTGATGCTTTTTGGGGCTGTCCTGCATCGGTAGATTTTTAGCTTGATCCGTTACTTCTTTCTTGGCTTCGTCGCTTGTTTTCCCTTTTTCTTCTGGGTGCTTCTTCATGTCTTCTATGGTTTTCTGTAGGTTTTCAATTATTTTTAAAAGTTCCTCGTACGAGGGCTTAACGTTTTCCTCCGTTTTTTGTGATGCTGTTGTTTTGGCTTTGTTTGCCCTCATTTTCATATTCGCCTCCGTCTTTCGCAAACTTCTGGTTATATTTGTATTAGGCTTTGTAGATAGCCGTTTGGTATGGTGATTGTTTTTTAGCACTTTATTAACATACGTTAATAGGGGTGCGTTACTTTTTTCTAGCAAATTTCTTTGCTTGATAAGTGTTGCTATTGCATTGATGTTGGCACTTTTATTCTCTGTTGAGATTTGGTGACTGGGGGTTGGAGCCCCTTCTAAGATATTGTCTGTGTTTATTATGACACTGGTTTTTTGTCACTTTTTCTTGTCCTTCTGTTTATTTTATTTGACTGAAACACTGGGACTCACTGGGATTCCGTATCGAAGCGATGCGCAAACTGTCACTTGACTAGCACTGGCGTAGAACACTAAGGTTTCGGTAGCGCGGTCAAGAGCGTACGTCCGTCTCCTACGAAGGTCGAGGAACGAATGGGATACTGACCACTATACTACCGAGGACATTTGACATTTGACATTTGTTTGTTTTGTTTTCTTAGATGGTTACAGAGTATACAATATTTCATCGCTACAATGTTTCTTACTTTCTATTGTCGCGTTCCCTATCCGGAGATATCTGGCGCTTACATTGATAGTGCAACTTTTCAGGTCTTATAAATACGTGTTGTGGGTATTGTTGTGTGTGTCTAGGAAAAAATTTTTAACAATTTTTAAAAACCTAGTTATATGTCGGTTTTGTTTTTGTTGGGGGGGGGGGGGGGGGGGGTTAGTGTGTTAGTGTGTTAGGGTGTTAGTGGGGCTTATTCTATGTTAGTGCTGTTAGTTTTATTTTATTTTACAGGCTATGTACAGACTATTTACAGGATAATTTTAAGTTTAACGGGGAGGGCTGGTGATTTGAGGAGGTTGTAGTATCGGGCGAGGGTTGCTGTTGCTTTTTTGTTTGCTGTTGCTATGTGATGTTTCCATGTTAGTTTACTGTCGATGTGAATTCCGAGAGTTCGCGGCGTTTTAGCACCTGGCCAGTGCCTTGTGGGGGGAAGAGCTAGCAGAGTACAAGGCAATGTCGTCCGCGAATCCTGCAATATTTGTCAGTTTTGGTAGGTTGTGGAAGATGTGGGCAGTGTACAGGTTGAAGAGAGTTGGAGAGAGTACTGATCCTTGTGGAACTCCTGCCTCTATCGTGTGTGTTAAGGATTTTTCGTGGCCGATCCTTACTGCAATGCTTCGGTTTGTGAGAAAGGAGTGGAGCAGTTTGATTAGAGGTTCCGGTATTTTGTTTTCTATTAGTTGGTGTGTTAGTCCTTCGATCCAGATTGAGTCGAAAGCTTTTTCGGTGTCGAGTAGGATTATAGCGGTTGTGTTTTTCAGCGACATTTGCGTTTTTATGTCGCTTGTGACTCGCAGCAGTTGGTGGGTGGTTGAATGATTGTGTCTGAATCCATATAGGGTGGCAGGTATGGTGTTTTGTTTCTCAAGGAGTACGTTGAGTCAGGATAGGATGATTTTTTCGGCTACCTTGGAGAGGGACAGGAGTAGACTGATGAGTCGGTAGCTCGATGGGAGGGAGGGGTTTTTGTTTGGTTTTGGAATGGGGATTATTGTAGCGTGTTTCCAAGTATTGGGGAAGAAGTTGTGTGTGAGGGTGGCATTGATTATGTAGATCAGTCTGACTATTGCTTTTTGAGGTAGGTTTTTAAGCAGGATATTGTGGATGTTATCGTGTCCTGGCGCTTTATTGTTTTTTAGCTTCTTTATTATGTTCCGGATCTCTGTGGGTGATGTTGCTTTGATACGGTGTGTGGAGGGGGGATTGAGTCTGTGAGTATCGTTTAGTAGTTTGCTGGTACGTGCATTTATTTGAGCTGTAAAGGATTGGTTGCCATTGTTACGTGCAGTTTGGTGGATTTTTGCGTAATGTATTGCTAGTGTTTCTGCTTTGTCTCTGTCGGTATACGCTGTGGTGTTACTGGTAATTGGGGGGTTTTGGTGGGGGTTCGGTTGGTTAAAGTATTTGGCTATTTTCCAGAATTTTTCGTTTATGTTTAATGAGCGGAGCTTGTTTTCCCATTGTAGGTTTCTCCATTGCGTTAGTTGGTGATGTACGTGTTTAGTGAGTGCGTTGTATATAGTTTTGAGGACTGGCTCTTGATGTCTTTGCCAGAGTGTTCGGGCCTTGTTTTTAATTCGGATGGCGTGTATTATGTGTGGGGGTAGAGTTTGTGTGCGTAGGTTGTGGCGTTTGTGTGGGATAGTTTGCGTCGCTGCCTGCGTTATGATTTTGTTGAAGGAGACTATTTCGGGATCGATGTCTTCAGCAGAGTGTATAGTGGCTTTCGTGTTTGGGATTAGGTCGTTGATTGTTTTTCTGAATTTTTTCCAGTTTGCTGCTTTGAATTGTGGTCTGTTATGTTGAGGATTTAGTGGAGGGGGGCGGGCTGGAAGGTCGTAGATGACTGGTAGGTGGTCCGAGAAGCCGGCTGTAATAGCACAGTATACAGTAGCGCAACTTGCCCGATTTTGTGTTACAAAATTTAATGTGTCAGTGCCATCTGAACTTCTGCCTCACTTGCTCTTTAGTTTTTCTTTCTCTCTCTTTCTTAGCAAACAAAAAGACGATTGAATATCTAACCAAACCTGAAGCTGAATTTGGAGGGAATTCAATATCTGTTGAAAGCTGCTTGAAAGCGTTGAAGCACGTTCAAACTATTTCGAAGATTTTAGGAGAAAAAGGAAAGGAAGCAAAAAAGAATCAATTTAAAATAGTTGTTAATTTCTAAAAGTATTTTGATTAATAATTTAAGGAAATTGTTAATTTATATAAATATTTTAAATTATATATTCTCTTTGGAAGCACTTTGATCTTAGCTTTGTTTCAGATGTTGCTGCATTAATTTTATAATTAAAAAATGTGACATAAGAAAGAAGTCAAATTGTGCAATACTGGGATGCTTAAAACAATTCAACGTGAAGCAACATTATTTTAAATTTCCAAAGGAACAAGACAGGTATAACATGTCTTATAATATGCCTTATGATTTTTTGATGCCATGCTTCTTTTGAGTAGTATAATATAAATATATGTAATTAATAAAGTTAAAGCTAGCCTTCATCCAGATGCTGTTCCAACACTATTATTGGGACGTGATACTAAACAACAGTAAGTTTAATAATAATTGTTAGTTTGACATAATTTCATTTAATGATTAAATTATTTGACACAATTTAATTTAATAAATAAATTCTTTTCAGAGATAATACAAATGTAATTGCAAAACAAAATGTAGCTACAGAAAAAGGAGAACTATCTAGGTATGTGAAATTGTATTTCATATTTTTTTGTTATAATTTTATATACAATTTTATAGTTCTATAATATATATCTCTTTTGTTGTAGTAATACATATGCAGAAGAGGCTGTAAAAGTTGAAGAAGAGAATAGGTAATATATACTAATAGAATAATTAAAATTATATTTTATATTGTTTTGTAATTTTCTATACATATTTTTTTGTTTTAGTAATACATATGCAGAAGGGGCTATAAAAGTTGAAGAAGAGAATAGGTAATATATATTAATAGAATAATGAATTTATGTATTTTTAATTAGTAAATTTATAAATTATATCTAAATTATTTTCAGGAATACAAAAACCTCTAAAATAATTCTGCCAACTTGCCATTCTGCTGCTAGTAATTTCGAGACAGAAGTAATGAAACCTTTTTCACGCTTTTATTGACTTTCTTTTCTTTGATTTGTATCGAGGTGGATCGAGTAGCTAAGATATAAATCAATCAAAAGATTGTACAATGAAAGTATATGCAATTTTATTTTTTGTTTTTTGTCTCCTCTTTTGGTTTGTATTGAGGTGGATCGAGTAGCTGAAATATGAAACAAGAAAGGAGTTGGAAGAAATGAAAAATAGGTTGCAATTTTTATTAAAAATATGATATCTTCGTTTTTTTCATTAATGAAACCTTTACTTTTAAGATATTATATGTTTGTTACCGATATATTTGTATACATAGGTATTAAGTATATATAAAATAACTTTAAAATAAATTTTAAAATAAAATATACAATGTATAATATATTTTTTGTATTTTTCATTATATTTTTTCTTGTTTATCTTGTATAATATTTATGTTCTTACATTTTTATAGTTATAGTAACATGTGTATTTTATATTTTTTCGATTTTTGCTTTCTTTCCTTGTTTTTCAGTGTATTAGAAATAATACATTTATTATTTTTATTAAATTTTGATTAACTAAACGTAAAAATAAGTTGGGCAGATAGAGAGTAAAAAAATGCAAGTGAGATTGAAATCCAGGTGGCACTGCGATTTGGTTCATATAGAATCTTGCCATTGTGGTTTTGGGACTGGCAGTGCCAGAGCCTGTGTCTTGCATTGAGGTCCCCTATAAGTACTGTGGGACCGTTTCGTAAAAGAATGGTGATGGTTTGTGTTGTGAGTTTATTTCGTGGTGGATTGTAGATTCCTATTATTGTGAGGTAATGTTTGTGTAGCCTGGCTTTAATGGCTGTTAATTCTATTGTGGTGCTGTCAGGGGTTGCGATAGGGATTGTGTGATGTTGTAGATGATTTTTAATTAAGATAAGTACGCCTCCCCCCTGGGAGGGTCGGTCGTACCTGTGTGTGTTGTCTTGGGTGTGAGGTGGGTTTCAGTGATGATGGCAATGTCGATCTGGTTTGCGTTGAGTAAATGACGGAGTTCGAGTGCATGACTGCTTAGTCCCTGTATGTTGTAGGTCATGAGTTTGTATGTGTGATGTGTTTTAGGGGCCATTGTGTTCAAAAATGCGTGCGTATTTGATTAAAATTTGCGCCTTGTCAATACCTGATGTTGCCTGTTTGAATTCGCTAATTAGTGTCTTGATGTCGTGTATAAGTTGGTATATATTGAGCTCTTTCAGTTCTTCGTAAAGTTCCCTCAGGTCAGCTGCGAGTCCGGTGGTAGGTTGGTTGTTGGCCTGAGTGAGCCTCGGAGGTTGGGCTGCTGTTGACCTCGGTGGCGGGGAGGGGGGGGGGGGGGGGGGTATCCTTCGCCTTGCAATGTCGGCGTAAGATACGCTGGTGATGGTTCTGCTGGCGTATTGGGAAGCAAGGGGTGTATGGTTTGTGATTTGTGGAAGTCTGGATGGAAGACGCGTAGTCTTTCTCTCTGCGTAGGCTGCACGTGCTGGGCATTGTCTGTAGCTGGCCACCTGTGCGTTGTTGCAGTTTGCGCACTTGACGGTGTTGGATGTCCTGTTGCAATCCTTACTGCTGTGATTTTGACTACACCTTACACAGCGTGTCTTAAGGTTGCAATGACTGCTAGAGTGTCCGAAAAGCTGGCAGCGGAAGCACTGGGTTACCGTGCTTCTCGCTGTGTACTTCTCGAACGTATACTTATGGTGTAGAATTGCATTTATTGTGCGTAGTTGGCCCAGCGTTATATCTTGGTCCGTTACGACTATGTACAGAGGGAGAGCAGTTTTTGTGCCTTGTTCGCTCGTTCTTGTCATTTGGTGCACTGTGACTGTTTTATTAAGAGTCTGTTCCAGGTCAGCTTTAATGTCCTCCGCAGAGAATGTACCTGGTAGTCCCTGCATAACATATTTTCTTTTTTGTTCGTTCTTGTATCCATAGGTATGGAATTCAGTGTTTTTTCCCTTCAATAGTTGTGTGATTTTTTGGTGGTTGTATATCGTTTTTACGTGGATTTGGGTGGTTCGTCCAGTATTTCTTAGATAGTACTGGTTAGTTATTTTGTTGAGCTCGCCGATGAAGGATTTGATGTCTGTCGGCGTCCCATTCAGAACTAGCGGCGGTGGTCTTTCCCTGATAGGGGCTTCCGGTGGATTTTCGGGTGCCTGGCTAAGCAGTGCGAAGGAATTGGCTGTGGGTACATTGGCGATGGTGGCTTCAGTTTCCATGGGTGCTGGGGAGGCTGCTTTCTTTGTTGACTGAATTTGTTTCAGTACTTCTTTAGCTTGGGCCGGGGGGATGATATGGACCTTGGTCCTGTATGAAGGTTCCTGGTTTCATTATGCTTGAGCTGGATTGTGTGGCGAGGTCCGCATTCTTAATAAGTGGCGTGTACTTGGTCACTTTATATCCTGTTTTGCACTATTTTTATAATGTCTATGTAGTTTTTTATTCTACTTCTTTGCGTTCACTTCCTGTCTTAGCACTACACTTCGCGTCGCTGGTAGTCGCGGCGCGCTTAACTGTGAGTTGACAGTGCGTATCGCATTTTATGACTTTGTTAGCAGTTTTCGGGAAGGCAGCCGATTTTTGGACAACCTTACGCTTCGGAGGTCAGGACGAGAATGCCATGCTACCGAGGAGTTAAACAATGGTTCAATTTTATGATGTGTACTTAACCGAAACATTTTCTTTTGTTATAACCGCCAATATTTATATGCGTTTAGTCTATGTTTATCCTTTACATCTATTCTGGACAGCTTGCAATTAAATCTCATAATGGGATTGCTGGATTGGATGTTCCTATTGTAAGTGATTTTCTTCTCATACGTTTTTCTATTTACGTGATAAATGATTAGAATGTTATCCGTGTTCTGTATGTAACCTTCGCTGTCCAGGTAGATAAAGGATTCAGGTGGAGTGTATCCGGTTTTCATTGCCTTTGCAAAGTACAATGGATTTGGATACGTGGAACTGTAGATGAAGCTATTGGACGTTATATTATTGATATTTGACCAGTGGTTTCTTATAAGCTTTAATATGAACAAGTCTATCCTGATAAGTTTTGCTTCTTCGTAGAGTTTGCAGTTGCTGATCATTTTCTTGTAGTTGGATTCCGGTGATCCGTATTTGTTAAGGCAGGCTCTCAGGCATTTCCTCTCGAAGATCCGTAGCTTTTCCATGGTGCCTGCGCTAATGTTGAACCAGATGGGGCAGCCGTACGTCAGGATGGGTCTTACTAGTATATCTTGTAACAGAGAATTTTAACGCATTTATCGAGGTCTTGGGAATAAAAGAGTCTTTTGTAGATAAGGAAGGCTTTTTGCGCTTTTTCTATTTGGATTAGGATATGGTCGTTATAGTTTAATTTAAAATCTAAATGAAGGCCTAAGTAACGAACGATGATGTCTTTCCGTGATATTTTGTTGTTCGTGTTACTATTGTCGCGAATGTGAAATTTCGAGGCGTATGTTCTTACGTCTTGGTTCGCGTCCGAGATTTTCGATATATATGGTCTGAACAAGATCGTTTCGCATTTATTTATATTTACTCTTAGTTTCCAGATTTGGAAGTAATCCTGCAGCTTATTGAATATTTCTTGTAACTGAATCTGTAATTTTGAAACTTTATTATCGCGGATGTAAATTAGAAGATCGTCCACGAATGCTATTGCCATTTTGTTGTCGCCGTTATTTAGGCCGTATAATCTTAAAAGATCGCTTATGAATATATTAAACAAGACAGGAGAGTTCACCGTGCCTTGTTGTAGGCCATTGTCTATATTGAAAGCTCTACTTGACTTTTATGGTCCGTTTGTTACGTAAAATTTTTTATCATGTAGCATGTTCCATAAAAGTTTTATCAAAGGAATAGGAAAATCCTTTTTGAGGAGTTTGTAAAAGAGTCCATCCAGCCAGACTGTGTCAAATGCTTTTTCTAGATCTATCATCACTGCTCCGATGCAGTCGCCCGCGTTCCTGGCCCAGCAAATATCGGATGTAAATTTCGTGATCGCGTGAACTGTGGAATGTTTATGTCGGAAACCGAATTGGCATTCAGGAATTATATCGCTCGAGTTGCTGAAGTTAACAATCGAATCGTTTACTGGTTTCGAAGACTTTGCTAATGTTTGGAAGAAGACTGATCGGACGATAACTATTAGGGTCACTACTGTCTTTTCCTTTCTTTTTGATTGTTATTAATTTGGCAGTCTTCCAAGCTGCCGGAAAATGTGCCGAATGTAGGCAATTGTTAAAAAGAATTGTATAATGGAATATGTATTGTCGCGGTAAGTGTTTTAATACAATATTCGGAATTCCGTCAAAGCTTGCCGATTTTTTATTATTTAAATTTCTGAAGGTGTTCTCTAGCTTAACAAATGAGGTGAAGAAGTTGGTAGGGATTGACTTCACGTTTGGGCAGTCTGCTGCGTTTGAGTCTGTGAATGTACATACTGTAATGTTCTCGTCTCTGTCTCTTTGTATTTTTTGTCTCAGAGAATTTACTTTCTGTTGGATCAAATTGGAGAGTTGTGGTTTTCCCATGTGTGCGTTTTAGGTGTGGACCGATTCGAAATAGGTGCCGAGAACGTCTAGCTTGTGAACTGTGTTTATGATAAGAAGTCTGTCGTGTTCGATCGGTAGATTTTGTGGGCTGATTCTGGCTCTTCTTAGGAGATCTGTGTTGGAGGTGTGGATTTTCAGGATGTTTATTTACGGACGGGAATAGTTCGCTGGGATTTTTGATGGAGATTTTACTAACCTTTCTTGACCAGTAATTACTTATTGACTCTTGAAGGGCTTTCTTAATCTCGTATCTAATTATTTTGAGTGTTTCTTTGTACATGCTAACTACGGAGTTGTAGGCTGAGGTATAATTCCATGGGTTCGTCAATCTGTTAATCTGGGTGATTGTGTAACTTTTTTGTTTTCGGAGGTTTTTAATTTTAGGTGTAATGTATTTGTCTGTGGAGTTTTTGTCATGGTCTATTCGCGGGACAGTGGTTTCGATAGCCTGCAGGATGCTTTTGTTTAGTGTATCAATGTGATTATCAATTTCGTTTGTCGTTAAATTTCTGTTATTGGGGATAATCTGCTGGTGGTGGTTGATTAAAAAGTCATTAAATGTTGTCCAGTCAGTACTGCTGAAGTCATACTTGATTAGTGGGATTGTCTCGTCGAATAGGAAGTACTCTGTCGATGATATAGATATGGTTAGTATGGAAGCTCTGTGGCCGCTGTCTTATTTGAAGGATTTAAGCAGGTTAGGCCCCTCCGTGTTGAGGTAGGAAATTCTATTATCAGCGAGGCAAAGGTCGATGAATGCACCGCTTTTTGGATAGGAGGGGACTGCTGTTCTGTATAGTTCTATTTTATATGTGATTTGGTTTTCTAGGATCCATTTGTTCAGAGAGACCCCGCGTGCGTTATTAATTGAGTTTCCCCATGCATGATGTTTGGCGTTTAGATCGTCGGCTAGTATGTAGTAGTTGTCCGGTTTATTTAATTTTAAGGTGTCGAAAAGTTCTTTTAGTTTCATCATAAATTCTTTCTTACAATTGCTAGTCGCGTATGCCGCTACTAGGTAAAGTTTGCGGTTGTATTGAAATTTTAATTCTAATACTGTGGACTCGAAACAGGTACTGTTTTTGACGCAGTATGGCTGGATGTTTTTAAATTTGATGTCGTTACGGATTATTATTGCCGTACCTCCTGCTTGTTTTGAGTTTACTCTATCTCTTCTAATCAAGCTATAATTGTTAAAACTAATTTTGTGTCTCGAATTTAGTTTTGTTTCCGATAACAAAACTACATCCGGTTTGTATTTAGTTAGACAATCCAGGAGAGTGACTCTTCTTTCATTCGTTATTATGGAGTTTACGTTAATTTGTACTATATTGAGGTCGTGTAAAATCAATTTATTTGTTTGGTTTTGAGTTTGCGAATTGGAAGGCATTTTACCAATTTATGTTGAGGGCTTCTGCGATAATATCTATTTTGTTCGCGGTTGTTGTGATACTATCGGCTAACTTCGCGATTTGTGTGCTGATTGTGTGCGCAATAATTTTCTTTATTTCATCTAAGAACGAGGGTTGATTTATCGCGTTTGTGTTTGTATTTATGTTTATGGGTGTTTGTGTTTTCGTTGTGCCGTAATTTGAACGGTTGGTTTGTTTGATGTGACCGCGCTGTACGAGATATTAGATTTTACTATATTATTGTATGCAATGGCTTTTTTTTTCATTTGGTCCAGTTTTGTTGATTCCTTTCCTCTATTTTTCGTTTTAATTCTTTTAACTTTGGGCATCCTCGATAGGAAGCAGGGTGCCCGTACTGTTTGCAATTAATACAATGGCTCTGACGTTACCCCGCCTTTTACGTCAGTGTCCATTTTACTAGATCGCGGACATTCTCCTGGATTGTACGGCAGCTCGCATTTCACGCATCTATATTTTAGATTGCAATTCAATGCAACATGTCCGATACGTTGGCATCTCTTACACTGTATTCGGTCTTTTTTAATTAATTTCTCCCATGTGACTAGGGAGTGTAGCACAGTTCTAATTTGTTTTAAATTGTTTATTTTACTATCCTGTGATATTTGTACTAGGTACATTGGCAGATTTTTCCCTTCGTTTCTCGATCGTTGCGTTGAAAATTTTTTTACTGATAGGAATTTAACGTTTTCGATTTGTTGATCTTCTAGATTATCTAATACTATTTCGGGTTCAAAGTCGTCTTCTAGATTTTTTAATAATACTGTAACAGCTTTTTCTTGTTTTGGAGTATATGTGAAATATTCTGTGTTGCTGAACTTTAATAGTGTACATATTTCTTTGTTTAATGTTACGTTTTCCGTGTATAAGAGATGCTTCGTATTGTTAATTTTCTTTATATAAAAGTTTTTTGTCAAAGTTGGCGAACGTTAACTATTGATGGTAAAAATATTAATCTCAAAAATAACCGCTTTGTTATAAACGCATTATAAATTCAGTTTTCGAAGTCCCTACATTTATTGTTACTCGGTGTCAGTCGGAACAGATTGTTCGATGTATTGCTACTAATTTTATCATGTGTATCTTATCTCGCAAATTGTAATTGTTATAATACCCTTCAAGCAGTGTTTATTCACACTGAAGTAAACGGTAAATATTACGCATTCCTCTACTGTTTAAAATACGTATGTTTCATTTACTACCAAAACCGTAAATGTTATCGCCGTTCTCTACTTTCTATGACCTTCAATGGCTTTATGTTACTGGTGACTGAACTGGTTTTAAAATGCTCTATCGTAATACGGAAGCAAAAACATACCAATTCATTTAGAAAAGTGAAGGTGACCTTCAAATGTCCGACATACCTCCACTTACAAAAAAACTATTTTCGCCAACGGATGACCTCCTTCTTACTATGCAATTTTATATCAGCAAAAATTTCTGTAAGCCTTATAGTTTCAAAGATATCTGAAATGCTAATAGTTACTACTCCACCCTGTATAAAAGAGATGATACTTCATAACTATAAGGATAATACACAGTGGTCTAATTTTACAGCAATAGTATATTTATTCAGCTCTAACTAAATCTACTCTCTTCCAGGTCTTTCTAAAATCTGCTCGTCTCCTTTCGCCTACGCTTTTTAATTCTCCGATAGCCGATTCTCTATCTAGGATAGGCGTTGTCCTTCCTGGCGAATTAGGTGCCTCTCGAAATTTCAACACCTACTTTCTCATCCCCGTCAAAGAACTCTGTTCTTATCCCTTTACGGGAATTTCCTGGCTCTCTGACGATGACCAGGTTTTATGGTACACGCTTCACTCGGATTCCGTCTTGGTCTCTTTCGACAGGTCAAGTATTTTAACCATCCTGGCTAAATTTATACACAATACAAAATTTAAGTTCAATCTTCACAATCTGTTTGCTAGATAATCTGCACTCTTTCCCATATTCTTACATATAAAACACACATACAATCATTATAACATTACATCCTTCACATACACCCCTAATCAATTAGTTAAGTTAGCTTTCCTCTTTCTCTCTTTTTCTTCTTTTCGCTATACATGGTTGCACTTCGTCCACTGCTACTACTTCCTTATCTGGTATTTGTATTATTTGAAATCCTTCGCTGCCTTCAATAACATACCTATTGCAGTCAAGGCTCTTCGTTCTTTGAAAGAAGTTTTCTATTAACGCCCGCGGTTGTTTCGGTGTTACGAATCCTATAATCGGCCTCCTTATACACTAAGGGATCTTTTCTTTTACTATTATAATGGGCTCCGTTTTTTTTCTGATTCTTAATGGTGTGTCCCTAATTTTTTCTAAATCCCTTTTGTCGTCTATTCATCTAAAATAGATCGCGGTTTTTCCTTACTTGTAAAGGAGAGTTTGCTGGGTCTAAAACTAATTGTTTGTTCGTGCCTCCGGACTATTTTTATTCCGTACTGTATTTTTTTTCTTCTCTGACCGCGTTGGTCTTGTTTATGCTTTTAATAGTTAATATTTGCCTCGATGGTACAGTCTAAATTTTCGTTTTCCAATTTCGCTCCTTTCATCGTAATTGTTAGATTTACGTCCCACCCTATTTTTATGGATGAATGCGATACAAAATCCCTGTCCACTAAGATACAGCATTGAAGTTCAGGTAGCGCTGTCAAGAGCGTACGTCCGTCTCCTACGCAGAATAAGGAATGCTACATTATGTTCAACTTAAACTAGACTTAATTGTTATATACATTGGATTTAGAATATGTATAGAAAATGGCAGAACATAAAGTAAATACAATTAATGTTGGGTCAGGGTAGAGATAAGGTAGAAGAAGGAGGATAATGTAGAAAGGAAGAAGGTTGACGGTGGAGGAAGAAAGAAGAACGGAGCGAGAGGAAGGAAAGAAGTCGATTTATAACGTGTGGTGGCTATTTAGAAATAATATGGGTAAGTGAAAAAGAAAGAAGAATTGCGGATTTGTAGAATATTTTACATTGACTTTGAAAACAGGCTTTGGTTTTAGTTGTTTATGTTATAGCTATCAATATTTTGTTGTATTGTGTCTATGTTTGTCCTTCAAGTCTATGCTGGATAGCTTATAGTTAAATCTCATGATGGATTTCTGGAAATCTGTATTCCTGTTATAGGTGATGGTTTTATTGGTAGCTTTCCTAAATGCGTGGTAAATTAGTGGTATGTTTCTTAAGTTTTGTACATATTCTTCGCTGTTTAACCCTTTAACCTACAACTACGGGCGTAGCCCGTACCATGATCGGACCAAAAGTAAATATTATGGGCATAGCCCGTAGTACAATGATCGGGCCAAATATAAATATTAGCGGCGGTGCCCTCCTAAAGTTATAAATATCTGTAGAATATTTGATAAGTAAAAACAACCTGATGCAATAATAATGGTAGATGCAAATACTACAAAAAATTTATTTATACAAAAATCAGTAATACAAAATTAATAATCTGCAGTGGTGTGATACAATTCGAAACATTTTGGTAAATGAAAGGGAACTTTGCATTTCTTACACTCCTACGTTGTTTATTTTATTGGCAAACTCTACAAGGTTTTGACGGTCTTAATTTTGATGCTGTTGGGTCAATATATTTTGTCTTCGTTCTTTATAATTCGGCTTTGGCATATTCTCTAATAGTGATTCGGCTATGTTGATCCTATAGTCAACATAACATTGTTTCTTCCCGTTATTTATTTTGTTGCATAAAATGTATGAATTAAAAAGACCAATATTAAACAGATAAAAAAAAATTTGTTTATATCCTTTCATGTATTTCCTCATTACTGGAAAGCATGCTAATATTTGGTCTTGGAGATCAATTCTATTCATTCCTTTATTGTACTTTGTAATACAATTTGGTTTTGGAGTACAATTGGATCCTTGTGTAATCATTTTTGTCTTTCCATTTTATAGCGAGTATTCAGTTGCAGCTTCTTATTGCGTATTCCCCCCTTTTTAATTTTACATTACACAAATCTTTTGGCATATGCTTCGTATTTCCACGTACTATGTCAATTACATTTGTTTTATAATTAAACAATAATGTCATAAGCAATTTGGGGGAAGAATACCAGTTATCTATGTATAAAATATGACCCCTGTGCAACACTGGCTCTTTCACAACACTTTCCGAAGCGCTATCATCACGGTTTATTTTACCATAGCAATAGCCTGAATTGGACTCACACAATTTATAAAATTTAACGCCAAACCTTGCCCTTTTTGATGGGTTAAATTACCTATAGGGTAGGCTTGGTAGGCCCCTTGAATTTCATGAGCGATTCATCAATAGCAATGTCTTCTTTCATTATATATACCACTTTAAATTTTTGGTTCAAAAAATTGATCACAGATTTAATCTTACTCAATTTATCTGTATTGGCAACCAGATTATTGTTTGCGAAATGCAAACACCTTGTAATTTGTAGATATCTTTTCAAAGGCATTGATTTTCTAAATATCAACGTTTCAATAACAGCCCTCTTCGACCAATTCATTTGTATTCTTGGTTTTCTTACCTGTGCCATTATTATGGACAATGCGAAATATCTTTTACTTTCGTTAGAATCTATAGGAAACCAAGTTTCATCGATTTCTCGTGTTCTGCGTGGATTCGCTTGTATTTGATTTGTATACCGGTTAGTTTCGATTACAATATTTTTTCAGAAGATGTCATCAAATATTATATTAAATATATCTAATTCTCATCTACTTCCTCGTAATTAACGTAAGGCCTCTCTTATGCCAGGAGTCATTGTACAGTCCCAGATTTTTGAACTATTTCTTATTTCTTTCTAAAGCCAGGGCTCTGATAGTTGATCGTCGTCAGAAGTACCATCAAGAACTAATCGCATGCATTTTTCTTGAACAGAACGTATAATATCACTACTGTCACTTTCGGTACAGAAATTTTTAGCACAATTCTCACTGCTCTCATCACAAAATCTTTTTCTTGAAAACATCTTGTGGGAATGCTTCTCTAGAATTTATGAAAATAAATTTCGATGTGCGAATGTGACCAAGAATAACTTCTGACTGATCACGATATGAAGAGATAGTAAGAATATATCACGAGCCTTGTCTGTGCTATTTGTAGTGGGGCAAATTACAAACCGCGACCGTCGTACCACGAGCGATGCCCGTAATATTTAAGAATGGTCCGATCATCGTACTACCACAGTATACAGTAGCGCCACAGTATACAGTAGCGAAACTCTCTGTCGGCACCTTTGATGTCGGTGTACCATAAAATTGAGTACGCATGCGCGACAGAAGCAACCAAATCGCAGTGCCACCTGGATTTCAATCTCACTTGCATTTTTTTACTCTCTATCTGCCCAACTTATTTTTACGTTTAGTTAATCAAAATTTAATAAAAATAATAAATGTATTATTTCTAATACACTGAAAAACAAGGAAAGAAAGCAAAAATCGAAAAAATATAAAATACACATGTTACTATAACTATAAAAATGTAAGAACATAAATATTATACAAGATAAACAAGAAAAAATATAATGAAAAATACAAAAAATATATTATACATTGTATATTTTATTTTAAAATTTATTTTAAAGTTATTTTATATATACTTAATACCTATGTATACAAATATATCGGTAACAAACATATAATATCTTAAAAGTAAAGGTTTCATTAATGAAAAAAACGAAGATATCATATTTTTAATAAAAATTGCAACCTATTTTTCATTTCTTCCAACTCCTTTCTTGTTTCATATTTCAGCTACTCGATCCACCTCAATACAAACCAAAAGAGGAGACAAAAAACAAAAAATAAAATTGCATATACTTTCATTGTACAATCTTTTGATTGATTTATATCTTAGCTACTCGATCCACCTCGATACAAATCAAAGAAAAGAAAGTCAATAAAAGCGTGAAAAAGGTTTCATTACTTCTGTCTCGAAATTACTAGCAGCAGAATGGCAAGTTGGCAGAATTATTTTAGAGGTTTTTGTATTCCTGAAAATAATTTAGATATAATTTATAAATTTACTAATTAAAAATACATAAATTCATTATTCTATTAATATATATTACCTATTCTCTTCTTCAACTTTTATAGCCCCTTCTGCATATGTATTACTAAAACAAAAAAATATGTATAGAAAATTACAAAACAATATAAAATATAATTTTAATTATTCTATTAGTATATATTACCTATTCTCTTCTTCAACTTTTACAGCCTCTTCTGCATATGTATTACTACAACAAAAGAGATATATATTATAGAACTATAAAATTGTATATAAAATTATAACAAAAAAATATGAAATACAATTTCACATACCTAGATAGTTCTCCTTTTTCTGTAGCTACATTTTGTTTTGCAATTACATTTGTATTATCTCTGAAAAGAATTTATTTATTAAATTAAATTGTGTCAAATAATTTAATCATTAAATGAAATTATGTCAAACTAACAATTATTATTAAACTTACTGTTGTTTAGTATCACGTCCCAATAATAGTGTTGGAACAGCATCTGGATGAAGGCTAGCTTTAACTTTATTAATTACATATATTTATATTATACTACTCAAAAGAAGCATGGCATCAAAAAATCATAAGGCATATTATAAGACATGTTATACCTGTCTTGTTCCTTTGGAAATTTAAAATAATGTTGCTTCACGTTGAATTGTTTTAAGCATCCCAGTATTGCACAATTTGACTTCTTTCTTATGTCACATTTTTTAATTATAAAATTAATGCAGCAACATCTGAAACAAAGCTAAGATCAAAGTGCTTCCAAAGAGAATATATAATTTAAAATATTTATATAAATTAACAATTTCCTTAAATTATTAATCAAAATACTTTTAGAAATTAACAACTATTTTAAATTGATTCTTTTTTGCTTCCTTTCCTTTTTCTCCTAAAATCTTCGAAATAGTTTGAACGTGCTTCAACGCTTTCAAGCAGCTTTCAACAGATATTGAATTCCCTCCAAATTCAGCTTCAGGTTTGGTTAGATATTCAATCGTCTTTTTGTTTGCTAAGAAAGAGAGAGAAAGAAAAACTAAAGAGCAAGTGAGGCAGAAGTTCAGATGGCACTGCGATTCGGTGCCCTGTTTCGCGCATGCGCATTAAATTTTGTAACAAAATCGGGCAAGTTGCGCTACTGTATACTGTGACCCTAGCCCGATTTTTACCACGGATGCAGTTCCAGCCGTTGCCATTGGCTCTCCATTCGTTGTGTTCTCTATGATATTATAACATATGTATTTTGTTTTTTATTTTTTTTTACTTTTGCTTTTTTCCCCTTATTTTTCAGTGTATTAGAAATAATACAACTATTATTTTTATTAAATTTAGATTAACTGGATGTGAAAATACGTCGAGGAGACATAGAAAGAGAGCCTAAAAGTAAAATGCGAGTGAAACAAAAGTTTAGGTGACGTTACGGGACAATCGTAATGATGTACCTGTTACTGAAATTACGTGACAACTTACTTATCTCGCACATGCGCAATCCATTTTGACCAACAGTAACATCAAAGACGCTGGCATAGAGTTGTCCTATTGTATGGTGCACAGTGAGGTTATATTGTAATTTTAATGATCACAGATGGCTCACTAAACAGTCGAAGCAAAACGATTACATACATACTTATCAATCGGCCATGGGTCTAAGTTTGTTTAGTGTCACACGTAACAACAGAATCAATGAGAATCAATATACGTATATTATTTACAAGTTATTTTCAAAGATACCCCAACATTATTAATAAACAGTTTTCGGTTCATTATAGAGTAACAACGGTACAAATATATTGTGAGAACTATATTGATAAGTAAGTATGTAACTTTGGAGGTTAGAAAAAGTTACAATTGACTTTTATAATGTAATTTAATTAAATTTGACTAAGTACATATTTGTTATCTTTCATTATCCGTATCAGTATTTCATTATCAATTGTATGTTCATTGTTATTAATTGCACCTATCTTTCATACCTTATCAATATGCTGTGATATGCAAAGACTATTTCCACCTTGTACTTATTTCCTTCATAAAATGTTCCAATGCTAAAATAGATTCTTCTGAACGTATGTTTTTGTGCTGTTATTGTTACATCAGTGTATTAAACTTTATTAAATTATGTTTGCAGATTGTAATAAATTTACACATTAAAAAAATGAAACGAGCACGTATAAAGGCTATGGTCACAGTTCCAGCCCGAAGAAAAGCAACACAAGATATACCTGTTACTGAAATTACTAATTTCACTCAACAGAATGAGAAGAATAAAAGTATATCTGATAATATCTGTACAACAACACAACAAAATGTAGAAAATGTTTTTCAGGAAAAACAAATACAAAATGATTTAGAGTTAGCAGAACAAATACAAGATGAATGCAAGGATATTGATCAACAAAGTAAGGAATGTCAAGTTAAATTTATGCAAAACTTCGAAGATCCAAAAAAAAATGCTGTACAGCCAGTAGAAAGTACAAACACAACAGAAATTAGTGAGTATAATGTGTTATTGTAACCTGTTCTGCATTCTCTGTGTTTATATTATGTAGATTGGGAAGATGTGTTGTATTGCTGCAAACAGCTAAAATATTATGAGAATGATTGGAATAAATGTTCTGTATTATTAGACTTAATTGTATATTAAGTCCTTTACATTTTTTCTGCTTCCTAACCTTCTAGCCTTTTTCATTTCTGTTTTATTGGTTCTCTATTCCTTGTTTTTCTGTTTCTTCTTAATCCTTCTAATAATACTATAAAATCTTTTTGTTTTACTAATTGAAATTAATATTTTCTCCTCATCCCTCCTCCCTTCCCCTTTTTTTACCTATTTTAGTAACCTTTTTCAAATTTAGCAGGTAACAAAAATAATGAAGAATAACAAAAACATTTCTTAATTTTTTAGATTTTCCCACAAAATTAACACAAAATCGCTGCAGTTTTGTGAAACCAGCACCAAAATTTGATTGTGACAGTAGTAGAATAAGAAGAAACAGTATACAAGGGTGTGGAATAAGTACAAATGAATTTGAAGATGATAAAAAAATGCCTTCTACCATTACTAATAATATAAGAAATGATTCAGTGCAATCAATGCAAAATACAAAAGATGTTGCTATTAATAATATCAAGAATAATTTAACGTCAAAAATAGGACAGAAGAGACGTATTTTAGTTTCAGAATCTGCAAGAAAACTAGCAGAGGCTAGAAGAGAATTTCATTTAAAGCATGAAAATAAAACTCCAGACAGAAGTAAACTTACAATGTACGATTTAATATATTATAATCCTATTACTAATCCCATGAAGAAGACTAAAGAATCTACAATGACAACAAGAAAATTACTGGAATGTCAGTAAGTAATTAAGTACTGTTACTGTAACATTAAAGACAAGACTGTCACAAGTGTATTGCTTCGAATTATTAAAGAAATTGTATGGATTCCTACTCTTTTAAAATGTTAAAGCAAATATTTAAAAAATATAAAAAAATGTTTCAAATTCTGTAGCATTTGATAATATCCAAATAAAAAGAAAAGATAACCTGATCCTTAAGAAAAAAATAATTGAAAATAATAGAAACTTCAAACAATAAACAAATATTGATTTTTGCAGATCAGAAGAACTTCAGGAAGATGAAGAAGAAGATGAAGATGATCCATCATCCGCAATGCCAGTACCTCAAGTGAAAGTTGGGCCAAATGGTGAATTAATAATAGATGAACAAAGTCTTATTATAGAACAAACTAATGCAAAGAAAAGTAGAGAAGTACTAGCAAAAGAAGCAATTATAGATGATGATAATAGTGGAAATGGATTTTATAAGCGGCGTAAAAAAAGTAAAGAATGGTCCAAATGGGAAACTTTAAAATTTTATAGAGCATTAAATACAGTTGGTACAGACTTTCTATTGATGCAAAGTCTTTTTCCAAATAGAACAAGACAAGAAATTAAATTGAAATTTAAAAAAGAAGAAAAAATAAATAGAAATTTGGTTGAAAAAGCACTTGCACACCATCAAGAGTTCAATACTGAAGTACTAGAACAATCAATAGGTAAATTTAATTTTAAATTACTTCACATCTCTTTATGTTTCTTTTTTAGAACAATGAAACTGAATTATATTATTTTATACAAGATATCTTTTAAAACGTTGGATGAATGAATTACATAAAATAGATAAAGAACATGTAGGTAAAGAAGAATATAGCGAAGCTATCTATTGTGTCTTTATTTACAAATATATCCTGATCTTAATGTTATCAAACTGCGTGTACACTTATCATATATGGTATGCCAGAAGGATTAAATATGTCATTATTCAGTAATTATCAATTGAAAAATATTTGTAATGAAATTCTATGCAAGGGAACTCACTAGATAATTACATTTTGGTCTTTTTATCTATATTTACGTGTCACTGTTTTAAGATGAAATTTATATTATTAGTATGCAGTTCATCTATGGATTATAATGTACTATATTTATTTCCTCACTAACAGCTTCAGAAAGAGAGTATTTCAATGCACAAGAGAAACAGAAACAGCAAAGAACTAAAGAAAAGAAACGTACAAAATCAAGTAAAAAGCGAAAATGCAGTAAGTTAGAAAATAAATATGAATACTGGATTTTCACTGCACTTAAAAAAAAAGATATTTTAAATATTTTTAACTAATTTTACTAACATATATCTATCAACTTATATACTGCATTATGTCTAATAAATTTAACATTTGTTTATTAATTAATTTTTAGGAATTGTGGCATCCAGTATTGCAGAAATGGATGCATCTGATAAAGAAGAGGAAGAACAAGAGGAAAGGGAAGAATATGATTTAATAGAATATGAAAAAGATACAGAAAAAATGATGGATGTCAACAAATTGTAAGTAAAATAAAATTTAAAAGTGTAAAAAAATGAGTTTTTTAAACATTAAAAGAAAAGTTTCATTAACTGCAACAAATGATGCTGAACCATTAAGTAAGTTCGTGTAACAATTTTCATAGTGATGCGGAAGTTTATCGCGTGAGACCAACAAGATCTGGAAGATTACCAAAAATAAGAAAATTGCAAGGACCAGATATAAATACGCTTGATAGTGAAAGATTAAATGATTGTCTCGATGATCATGAAATTGCAGTTTCACCAGATGATAATTCGAAAACTACAGAAAGTATAACTATCGGCAGTAGTACCAATCCTGATTCGGAAACTCATCACCCAAATTCCCTTAAAACAGTTATACCAAATATTGGTAGTGTAGAACCAGGATCCTTAGTTATTCTATCAAAGGAATCTTTGGAGGAACCTGGTAAAAGTGTCTTGCAAGTTTACATGATTAGTTCGGACGTTAATTCTCAAAGTCTTGAAAAATCCAACATCACACCTATGAATATATCACCAGAACTCTTAGCAACTGTAACTGCTAAACTGTCCGATGCTGAGTCAGTTGCAGTAAAAGAGTTTGAATAGTTTATTAAAATTGACTACTTAACTTAGTGTACATTGTGATTAACTGATCTGTATATCTTTATCATCTAAAATAACTTTGGTATTTTTGAAAGTAGACTGAAATGCTTTAATAAAATTAAATTAGCTTTATAGAAGGAATTCCTTTAAAAGAAATATTTTTACGCTTCAAAAACATCAACGTTTTTTTTCATAATATAATTAATTTACTTGTTTTATATAACACTATAAATAATATAATACACAGGCAAAAAAATTTTGATCACCTACATTCTTTGACTTAAACATGGAAAATTGCATTTTTACAAATTTTAACTTTTCTGAAAATTAAAAATGTTTTACGTTATTTGCTCATATAAAATAGCATAAAATGTATGATGCTAGAGTCGCTTGCATTATTTCTTGTTAGTGTAGTAAGTGTTCAAAGCTATTACCGTAAATGTAAATATGTAACGCCCCAGAAATATAATCAATGTAAAGGAAGGTGTTATTTGGAGCTTTTGGTTTCACGCCTATCAATATGATTTCAGTGCTTGGATTTATGGCACTAAAAAAGTATGAGAGATGTAAATGTCGAAAAATACAGATGCATTTTATCCTAAAACCCTAACTAAACTTATCAATAGGATTGCAGGTGATATTCTCTATATTATATACATATATGAGGCGAAAAAATGTATTCAAGTACATATATACAAAAATAAGAATACAAGCGAAAATTTACGAAAATCAGAGAATTTTTATAGAGTTCTGTTATAAACATTTATGTACATCCAATAAACTTCAAATATTATAGAAAAGATGGAAAGTTCAGTAAATCTTTTTTTTTTATTCAAATTATTAAGAGAAAAATATAAAAAGATAAAAATATGATGTAACAAAAGTGTACGTATAGTTTAAGCAAATCATATAAATTATAAAAATACAAAGGACCCTATTCAAAAACCATATGTTTTCGCTCCCAACCAATTTTCTTTAAACTTTGCATATTTGTAGATCTATTGTGTCACCAATTGTCAGTGTCTCCATCTGTCGGGCTCTTTAATGGGGGGGGGGGGGGGGGGGGGGGGTGTCAAAGTATACATTTAACGAAATCTTTCGGAGGCTATTATTTTCGACTGAAAAAAGTTATCGACCTGAATTTTATGTCAAAAAATCACAAAAAAATTAAGCTTTCGAAAGCTATATCATTTTTTCTTTTTTCAGAATTTTTAAGTCATTTTTTATGCATATCTCTAGTTTCTGGATTAGTGAAAAATCGAGAAAAATTGCTATACCAAAAAAAAAAATTTCCCCAGATTTTAACGAAAAATTCAGTATAGGAAGCTCATTTTATGCTCTTTAAATGGTATAAATCTTACCCTGGGGAAACTTCTTGTTTAAAAGTTATAACATAAAATTCGTGTCGATGCCCAACCCAGACAACACAAGATAAGATCACAGTATACAGTAGCGCAACTTGCCCGATTTTGTTACAAAATTTAATGCGCATGCGCGAAACAGGGCACCGAATCGCAGTGCCATCTGAACTTCTGCCTCACTTGCTCTTTAGTTTTTCTTTCTCTCTCTTTCTTAGCAAACAAAAAGACGATTGAATATCTAACCAAACCTGAAGCTGAATTTGGAGGGAATTCAATATCTGTTGAAAGCTGCTTGAAAGCGTTGAAGCACGTTCAAACTATTTCGAAGATTTTAGGAGAAAAAGGAAAGGAAGCAAAAAAGAATCAATTTAAAATAGTTGTTAATTTCTAAAAGTATTTTGATTAATAATTTAAGGAAATTGTTAATTTATATAAATATTTTAAATTATATATTCTCTTTGGAAGCACTTTGATCTTAGCTTTGTTTCAGATGTTGCTGCATTAATTTTATAATTAAAAAATGTGACATAAGAAAGAAGTCAAATTGTGCAATACTGGGATGCTTAAAACAATTCAACGTGAAGCAACATTATTTTAAATTTCCAAAGGAACAAGACAGGTATAACATGTCTTATAATATGCCTTATGATTTTTTGATGCCATGCTTCTTTTGAGTAGTATAATATAAATATATGTAATATATAAATTAATATGTTATTGATAAAACTAATACAATTTTATATTACAGATGGTTGAAATGGGTAGATGCATGTAAAAGATATGATCTATTATCTAAAGGTCCACAATATTCATTTAACAATATTCGTCTGTGCCATTTACATTTTGTGGAAAAATTATTCAGAATTAATAAAGTTAAAGCTAGCCTTCATCCAGATGCTGTTCCAACACTATTATTGGGACGTGATACTAAACAACAGTAAGTTTAATAATAATTGTTAGTTTGACATAATTTCATTTAATGATTAAATTATTTGACACAATTTAATTTAATAAATAAATTCTTTTCAGAGATAATACAAATGTAATTGCAAAACAAAATGTAGCTACAGAAAAAGGAGAACTATCTAGGTATGTGAAATTGTATTTCATATTTTTTTGTTATAATTTTATATACAATTTTATAGTTCTATAATATATATCTCTTTTGTTGTAGTAATACATATGCAGAAGAGGCTGTAAAAGTTGAAGAAGAGAATAGGTAATATATACTAATAGAATAATTAAAATTATATTTTATATTGTTTTGTAATTTTCTATACATATTTTTTTGTTTTAGTAATACATATGCAGAAGGGGCTATAAAAGTTGAAGAAGAGAATAGGTAATATATATTAATAGAATAATGAATTTATGTATTTTTAATTAGTAAATTTATAAATTATATCTAAATTATTTTCAGGAATACAAAAACCTCTAAAATAATTCTGCCAACTTGCCATTCTGCTGCTAGTAATTTCGAGACAGAAGTAATGAAACCTTTTTCACGCTTTTATTGACTTTCTTTTCTTTGATTTGTATCGAGGTGGATCGAGTAGCTAAGATATAAATCAATCAAAAGATTGTACAATGAAAGTATATGCAATTTTATTTTTTGTTTTTTGTCTCCTCTTTTGGTTTGTATTGAGGTGGATCGAGTAGCTGAAATATGAAACAAGAAAGGAGTTGGAAGAAATGAAAAATAGGTTGCAATTTTTATTAAAAATATGATATCTTCGTTTTTTTCATTAATGAAACCTTTACTTTTAAGATATTATATGTTTGTTACCGATATATTTGTATACATAGGTATTAAGTATATATAAAATAACTTTAAAATAAATTTTAAAATAAAATATACAATGTATAATATATTTTTTGTATTTTTCATTATATTTTTTCTTGTTTATCTTGTATAATATTTATGTTCTTACATTTTTATAGTTATAGTAACATGTGTATTTTATATTTTTTCGATTTTTGCTTTCTTTCCTTGTTTTTCAGTGTATTAGAAATAATACATTTATTATTTTTATTAAATTTTGATTAACTAAACGTAAAAATAAGTTGGGCAGATAGAGAGTAAAAAAATGCAAGTGAGATTGAAATCCAGGTGGCACTGCGATTTGGTTGCTTCTGTCGCGCATGCGTACTCAATTTTATGGTACACCGACATCAAAGGTGCCGACAGAGAGTTTCGCTACTGTATACTGTGCAAGGGTAATGCTCGTCCCCAGCTTCCACAACGGCACAATTGTGCCGTTATATAGTAGTATTAATACCAGTATTGAAAGCGTGTCAGGACTATCGTACTAACATCGTAATATGCGCTAACTCAATACGGCGATTTTTTCCGCAAAGTCGTTAATTACTTTTTCGTAAGAATGTATACACTTATTTTATAAATATTTTTTTTTAACTCATCGTTAAAAATTCATGCAACAGAGGGTTATATTACTTTTAGTAATTTCTACAAACGATAAAACCATGTACCACAAGAATATATGTACCAAAGAAAGAGAAAT
The DNA here is from genome assembly GCF_050948175.1 of Xylocopa sonorina. Lineage (NCBI taxonomy): Eukaryota > Metazoa > Arthropoda > Insecta > Hymenoptera > Apidae > Xylocopa > Xylocopa sonorina. Next base: position 440,091 of record NW_027490130.1, on the reverse strand, counting down.
AATTACGTTCATTATTTCCACCTGCAAATAGTGATACGCTAGTAAAGTAAACGTAACTTAATTAGTTCAACATTTTATAAGTAAATGTATCATTTATTACATTTCTTTAAACAATATGCTGTCATCGTATTTAATACTCTCTATTGGCATGAATTTTCCTGACGAATTGAAAAAATATATATGGCTCTCTCAGTAACTATAAATGTTGGCAAAGAACTACCAAAACGTCTGTCAGTACTCGTATGCGGATATCTAAACTCTGACGTATTTAATTTGTACGGATAACAGGTGGTTCCCCATTATCAAATGTGACGCTTACGCCAATACAAAAAAAATTTTTGAATGGAACGATGACATGCGTGTCACGCTGGTGCTGGCGCAGTGTCATCCGCACGCGTGCTACGCTGGTGACTAGAACGTGCTGCCACTGCGTGCCTGCATTTTAGCTAACAAGTGCGGACGTAGATGACTACGGATCTGCTGACACTCCTCGGAAGTGTCGCTACAGTGTATGGTGTCGCCACCATCTTATCATTATTCATATGTATATATATATATATATATATATATATATATATATATATATATATATATATATATTTCTATAATTTAATTCAATATTGCTGTCTATTAATATTAAATTATTATATAAATTTTTAAAATTATATTTAGAGGGGATATTTAATCGATTAGCTGTTAAATTATGTATTAAGTGCAAATAGGTGATAGTTTTAAATTTATTATTAGTTAAATTATTTAAATTATATAATATTAATGACATATTATATAAATTAATATTTAAAATAATTTAAGTAATATGTAATAATTAATATAGAATATTATAAATATTGATAAAAGTTAATAATAGAAATAAATTTTATTAAAGATAAAATTAGTGGTAGCAATAGCGGTTGAACTACTTTTTGCAATTAATTTTTTGTAATATGATTAAAATTTAATTATATATTAGTAATTAAACAAATTAATTTAAGGTGAAATAATGAATTAATTTAAAATATAAAGTTATTTTTCCAAATTAGTGTGGCGTCTACGATTCCGCGTATTTCCAGCTATAAATGTTCGAGTTAAATAACAATGCGTTCCCACGACTCAGCGTAGGTCTGGTCACTGTGGGTTAGCGCTTGGCGACCAGGCCCGCGCGTTTCCCAATCCCGACATCCGTCTGGTTTATGTCCATCATTCAGGCCAAGCAATTGTGTTCCTCAAGAGTTCGTCGCGACTGAGCATTAACCAGTTATGTACGGCAGATCCTTGACTCCGGTATAAACCGGAGATAAATAATTATGACCAATTTCCGTCCCTTGCGTTTTTATGGAAAGCGTTCGCTTTCCACGTTCGCGCATCCATCCTTTTCATTCTTGGCTTTTCCATCCTTTTCTGTACTCATTTTTAAGGGGTGACATTTTCGCCCACGTAGCAGTTCGTTTAAAACACCCAGTTCGGCTAGAACGGTTCGTCTAGAATACAGTTTGGCTAGAGCAGTTCGTTTAGAACAACCTTCCCATTCGTTGAGAATTGTGAATTCGATTAGAGTTTTAGAAGAGTCGCGTAGCGACGTGAAGGAATCGTGGTCATAGCACCGCTCCCGCGATAAAGAACATTTTGTAACACATACACCACTATTGTTACTGTTTTTTGTTCTATTAATTGTTATATTAAAATTGAGAGCGAAAGGTCAAGTAATATCTTTCCTCCCGTACGCCTCAATTATTGGTGACCCCGACATGACTACCGGACGTGTAGTGCGGTAGAGATCCGTCGTAACATAAAGCAATAGTGCAGAACGAGTTTTGGTGCGATGTATAATACCATCATGGCTACACTATCTTACGCCGGTGTCTCCGTATCTCCGTCGCAGGAGCAGAAGACCCGGCGCCTCCTGGAGCACGAGGAAATGGTAGCGCTAACGCTCCGGTCCACGAGTGCATCAGCCAGCTGACAGAAGAAATCGCGACCCTCCGCAGAGAAGTGAACCGAGGTAGACCTTCGTGACGTGACGGTGACCGAGAAAGATCACCCCTACGTGCACGATTCAGTTCGGGTTTCCGACGACGTCTTAAGGTACGAGGTGGCAAGGGTACCTATCACTGGAAATTCGGCTTGTAGACCCATCGATGCGCCCCGCCATGCAACTGGCACTCTACGGGAAACGACATGGGCAGTCGTTAATGACGGCGGACGACGGTGGCCCGACGAATCGCCGTCTATTTGTAGCCGATTACGCGACGAAAACGCAATTTTTGGTCGACACAGGCGCCGACCTTTGTGTAATCCCGAAAGCGATGGTTCGTGGCAATCGGGAGAAGTCGCAGTATATGCTCTACGCGGCGAACAGGACGGAGATCCCTACATACGAGACGGTAACGATAACATTAGACCGCGGGCTACGCCGCACATTTACCTGACGCTTTGTGGTAGCCGAGGTGAGGAAATCCATAATCGGTGTGGACTTTCTCTACCATTATGGGTTGCTAGGGGATGTGCGAAATCGTCGTCTGTTGGATCAGACAACGTTAATTTCCGGGTGGACTACGAAGCAGGTCTCGTCGACCCTGAGCACCAAAACCGTGCATGGCGGTTCGATGTTCCATGAGGTGCTGTAAAAATTCCCGGAGATAACTCGGCCAGAGGGATCACCATCGCAAGTCTCGCACTCAACGGTGCATTACATCCGCACGACACCGGGGCCGCCAGTGACTAGCAAACCCCGCCGACTCGCACCCGATCGGCTGAAGGGGGTGAAAAAGGAGTTCGAGACCATGATGCAGTTAGGCATTGTTCGACCGTCGGAGAGCAGTTGGTCTTCTTCCTTGCACATGGTACCGAAGAAGGGAGAGGACGAATGGAGACCCTGTGGCGATTACAGGGGTCTCAACGCACGGATGCTGCCCGACAGGTACTAGGTGCGGCATATTGAGGATTTTGCGCAGGCATTCCATGGTAAGATAATATTTTCTACCATCGATTTAGTGCGCGCGTATAATCAGACTCCCGTTGCCGCTGAAGACGTGCATAAGACCGCGATAACGACACCGTTCGGACTGTTCGAGTTTCCGTTCATGTCGTTCGGATTACGCAACACGGCACAGACCTTCCAACGATTCATCGACGAGGTGTTACGCGGTTTGGATTTCTGCTACGTGTACATCAATGACATCCTCGTCGCCTCGTCGTCCGAAGAGGAGCACCGACAACACCTGGAGGAGCTGTATAAGCGATTAAAACAGTACAGCGTGGTGGTTAACCCGTCGAAATGCCATCTTGGGAAATCCGAGGTAAAGTTTTTTGCCTACCTTATTAACGGTGAAGATTCTCGGCCATTGGAAGACGAGGTGGAGGCAATCGCGAGGTATCCGCAGCCTACCACAGCGAAGCAACTACGGCTGTTCCTAGGTCTGTTAAACTTTTACAGAAGGTTTATTCCTATGGCCGCACAGGTGCAAGCGCCCCTAAACGACCTGCTACATGATAGCGTCAAGGGTCGGACGCCGGTTAACTGGACCCCCGAGGCAGCCGCAGCTTTTGAAGAGTGCAAGCGAGGCCCTGCACAAGCCGCGCTGTTAGCTCATCCGAAGGCGGACGCGCCTCTGTCGCTGACATGCGACGCTTCTGATTTCACCGTTGGGAAGGTCCTCCAACAACACAACGGCGACCATTGGGAGCCGCTAGCCTTCTTCTTGAAGAAACTCAGCCCCACCGAGAAGAACTACGGGTCCTACGACCAAGAGCTGCTGGCGAATTACCTGGCCATCAAACATTTCCGCCACATCACGTTCGCGTTCAAACAGAAGTCAGAGAAGTGTACGTCCTGGCAATTCCGCTACCTGGACTTTATAAGCCAGTTCACGACGGACATACGCCATATCGTCGGAAAGGATAACATCGTCGCCGATGCCCTGTCCAGGATCGAAACGCTGGAAGAAACGCTGAATTATGACTCGCTAGCGCAATCGCAGAGCAGCGATGAAGAGCTGCAAGCATATTTGCGCAATCACACCGGGACCACGCTCCGCCTGAAGAAGGTGACGCTACCAGGGACGAACACCAGCGTCTACTGCGACACGTCGACGGACACTATGAGGCCTTATATCACCGGACCATTCCGACGAGTGGCCTTCAACGCCGTCCACCGCCTAGCGCATTCCGGGATCAACGCAACGGCCAAACTCGTAACCGCACGTTACCTTTGGCCGTCTATCAAGAAAGACTGCGGAGAGTGGGCTCGGAGTTGCCTGGATAGTCAACGGTGCAAGATCACGCGACACGTGCAAGCACCTCCACTAGAAAAATTTATTAAAAATGTAGGATTAGATCCCCCATTATAAAACTAAAATTAAATATTGATGATTAAATGTAAAACATTAAACTGTTAAATTTGGTGGCTATATATTTTTATTAGAGAAGTTTGTATATTAATTTGATAATGCACGATAGGAGTTACTTACATTATTTTTGTGTATTGTTTTAAGATTGTAATTAGATATTATGGTTAAGAAATTTTATAAATTATAATTCATATTAAAATATAGAATGTTTAAGATGACTATGAGTTTTAATTAATTAAATTATTGAATAGTTATTGTTAATAATAATTTGAAATTAAATGTAAAAGTAAATTTCTTAAAAATTGTTAAGATTGAAATTAATTTTATTTGGCGTATAAATTGCCGGTCAATTTCATTCTAAGTGAAATAAGTCGTAACATAGTAAACATATTGGAAAATGTATTTGGAATTTAAGATTTTAGTTTAAGTATTAAAATATTTCATTTGGAAAGTTTTGAGATAGTTGAAAATTCTAATTATTTTTAAAAATATTATTATAATAATAAATACAATTTTATAAAAATGTTATACTTTAGTATTTATTAAGTATAAATAAATAAATTTATATAGATAGTAATGTGAATGAATTAAATAAGATGTTGAAGGTATAATTATTTTTGTACCTTTTGTATCAGGGATAATTAATATAAATTTAATTAATTTAAATACCTTGAAAATAAAAGAGTTAATTATATATAACATTTTTTGTTGAATTAAAATTATAAATATATAATTAGAGGTTAAATGCTATTCAATTTTTTCGATATATAGTTTACTATTAAATGAATTTAATTCAGATAAACATAAATGTATTTATTAATAAATTAAATTCTTAGTAAGTTACATTTATTAATAATTTATGGGGTAAACTATAGATTAACATATATAATTAATATAATGAATGTAATAATAATATGACCATAAAATTTGATATTATAAACAAATATTTTATAATTTAATTAATAATGTTAAGAATTTAAATAATTAATATAAACTTTTAATAAAAATATATTAAAAATATAAATAATAATATATAATTAAATATTAACATATTAATTTTATTTAATATGATATAATGATTAAATTAGTAATATAAATAATATTATATATTGTAACGAGGTTCCGGCGTATCCTTGCCCGGCGAGCTCGGAGAGGAATTAAATACGTGAATACAGGGTTACATATTGGTTAAAATGAATATAATATTGATTAACACGGATTTTAATATAACTCGATCTCTCACTACGAGATACTCGCCTACGTACAAGTTGGTTATGTTCGCGGGCATAAATTAGCCGGCTTAATGACAGAACTTGGAAGCTGCAAGGTAACTCAAAACGCTAGGGCGCCAGCTACACGGATTGTCAATTGTGAAATTGTCTGGCCGAACCTCAAAAATGATGATTCTCTTAAAATCCCACTAAATACAGAGCACTACTTTTTTTTATGAATATCGGCTTTGGAAATTCTTTGAGCTGGTTGATCTTTTATGACTGCTTGCGTTCCACATTATTGTAAACAATTCATTTTTCATCACCAGTTATGATTCGCTTCAAAAATGAATAATTTTCTTGATGTTTGAGAAGCAAATCACAGATGTCAATTCGACGGAGCAAATCTCGTTCTTTAAGAGCGCGAGGTACCCATATATCGAGCTTTGAAATGTAACCTTATCGTTTCATGTGGTCATGAACGATTAAATTCGACAAATTTAATCTCTTAGCAACATCTTTCGTCGTGATTCGGCGGTTTGCTTCAATCAATGCCATTATTTCACGTTTACTTGATATAAAAGTTTTAATTGCTATATCATCAGTTGTTCATATGGGTTTATTATTAATGGGAATATTTATAAATATAAAATTAAATTATATTGGTAGATATTTAATAATAATTTCTTATGGTTTTAGATCATCAGGTTTATTTTTTTTAGTAAATGTTATTTGTAAAGAGACTAATAGTCGTCTACTATTAAAGGTATTGTGGAGGAGGTTGGTTATTTGAATGATCGGACTAAGTCGTAGGTTGTTCACTTTTCTCTTTATTCTGGAGCGACTGCACTCGGCAAGTTCTCGAGATCAACTGTGTCTTTTTTGGTTCTCTCGTGTGCAGCCGCGTTTGTACAAATCTTTCCGTTGCATGATTCACAAAGCACAATGAAGCACAAGTCGGTGCTTCGACCTTAGCCAATCATGTATTTGTTTATTTAGGTGCCGCCTGTTCTTGCGCCCTTAGCGCGTTTGCTTGGAAGGGCAGCAGCAGGTATAGTGGGGGCATTTTGTTATTTTAACATTTGGCAATGTAGCGGGGTTTCCGCTGGGTCTGGTTCCTCTCACGTCAAGGGTGTAGCCTCTTGACCGTAGGCCTAGACCCTTTTTGGAAACCCTCGGTTTATGGAGTCCGCGTGTGTTACTGAGGTCGTCGACTACGATTTACAAATAACATGTGGAGAAAGTTCGCTAAGGACGTCTTCTCAAAAGTAACTTATTTGTGCGCATACCATAAATCGTTCTAGCTGCTTGTAGCGAAAAAGGTCTTCTATTATACCTCGATGCTAGCCGCTACAGTATGTTCAACTAATATAGCAGCTCCTATTTAATTTAAATTTTAGTTAGTGAAATTATCTTAATTTTAGGTCAATTATATGGTTAATATATATATATATATATATATATATATATATATATATATATATATATATATATATATATATATATATAGTTTTAAGTACATATTGTATTTTTAGATTTTTATATTCATTATATTGATATTTATTTGTTCAATATGGAACAAATATATAATGATTTAATTAGAGAATATTTTATTGTTTTGATGCATTGAATTTCTTTGAATTTATTTATTTTAAACTTAGAAATTTTAATTTATTTAAATAGTTTGAAATAAAATATTGAATTGTGATTTCAATGATGTTAAATAACATTAGATTATTTTAAAAATAATAGTTTTTGGAGTTATTTTATATTTTTTGGAGTAATTTTAATATTATTATCTTTATATTATTCAGGATGGGGCAGTAACCTCAGATATCTTCGAAACTATAAGCTTCACAGAAATTTTTGCTGATATAAAATTGCACAGTACATAGGGACCCATCCGTTGGCGAAAATAATTTTTTTGTAAGTGGAAGTACGTCGGACATTTAAAAGTCACCTTTATTTTTCTAAATGGATCGGTATGTTTTTGCTTCCGTATTACGATAGAGCATCTTAAAACCAGTTCAACGACCTGTAACATGAAGCCATTGAAGGGCATAGAAAGTAGAAAAAGGCGATAATACTTATGGTTTTGGTAGTCTTTTGTGCCCGAAGCGGGCGGAAAGACACATGCACAGACCTGGGACCTTCGAAATCCGAAGACTGACATACATTCTCTTGTTTCCAACATTCGCATTTACATACATACATACTCCTAGGAAAATTCTCGAATATATTAATTATTTGAGACACGTACACACATATTCTTAAGAATTGTCTCAAATATTGATCTTTCGAGAATATTCCTCATTTCGCAATTACATCTTAAACTTTCACGCATACTAAGTCACACTCAAGAAAATCAATAACTCGTTACACGTTATTTTTATTTCAAACTCCGATACTATAGTATATTTTCCAGTATAAAGTAATTTGAAATAGAAATTTAGCAGTAGCAATAATAATAATAATAATAAATAACTTAATAATAAGTTACTTACTTAAATTTTTAGACTATTTTTGGTTCTTTCTATTTACTAACGAAGAATAAATATTCGTTAGTAAACCTTAAAATCGTGTCGTTGCAACACGTTAATTTAACTTTGTGTGTGTTAGTGAAGATATGAAATCTTCGGTTGCTTTGGACTTTTAGGCTTTTCCTTTAATTGTATCGGTGATATGATATTTATTCTACTTGGAAATTTGAAATTTCACAACAGCGTTAAGGCCTGTAGCAGGCAGAATGAGACACACTATAATGCGCATGAGAATTTTACGTGTCCGAAACATAGCGTAGCGAGTAATAAACCCAAGGATCACAGAATGAAGTTATAAACTATCGATCTGTTTACATGGAAATTTTAACGAGAATAAGCTTGTTAGCTTGTATTATTGTTACAGTTAAATTGTATTTAAAAAAAAACTTTGACAAAAGTCACGAGGACAGACGAAACGAGTAATAGATTTAGATTTTATTCTTTGAAATAACTAATAGATGCGTGCATGCTTGGATAAGTAACAGAAGCATTAAACAAATGGGTTATAAAATAGGTTATACATGCGATTCGTGTGTAATTCAGATTACGATATTAGAAGTAGTTCGTCGTAAAGAAAGTGGATTATATCCTGCGTTTGTTTGCAGGCCGTAGCGTAGACATGCGAAGCCAACCGAGTAGAATACAGACGTTATATATGTAGCGTGACAAGTAGCATAGATTGGCGTAGTCGAACAAATAGCATCGTCATCCTTTATAGTAAAGTGGGAACACTCTTTAAGCAGTGTGATTGCTAATTTACATCTTTTCTAAAACACTCTTTTATGGTAATTACACGAATTTTATATTTGTCTCTGGTTTAATTTGAAGCGGCGTTGCTTCGGTTTGCTGTAAAGATGGAGGAAAGAAGGAAGGAAAAGAGAGGGGAAGAACGTTTCGTCCTGGGCCTGCTGGTGGACTCGTCAGTAAGGCTACCTAGTAGGCCCTGCCTTAGACGCTGGGATATTAGGGACAGGTCAGAACTTCTATATATTGGAAAGGATGGGTCATCGAGTACTTTCAGGAAAGTGTAAACAGTGCTGTCCCTCTAGTGGCGAGTGCCGCCACAAATTTCATTTCATCATTGTAAAATTGTAAATTCTGCTCCACGCAAGATTCATTTCAATTATTTTCATTTACAGAAATTCGAACTTCAGCTTTCTTCATAATTTCAGCGATATTAATAATTTTCCTTTTCTGTAATTAAATGCCATTAAAACGATCTTTTCAAACTTGTTTCAGCTATAGATCATATTATTACCAGAACGATCAACTTTTACCTTGATCGACTATAATCCACCTATTTTTTAAGCATGAAATATTTATTTTTTGTATATTTCTCGAATTTTACGTTTTTCTTACTTATTTTACGTAACCTTTCAAGTTAAGGAAAATATAATATTTATTGCTAGAGCATGTAACTGTATAAAAAGCTTCATGTTTTGTCAGAGTACATTACAATCTCTCATTTCTCTACTACATACATGGTTTAGCATCCTTTTAGATCAAGGATTTCCATTGTCCTTCTTTATGAGGGATGCACTCCTCAAACAGCCTTAATTATGCCTCGTCTGAAAGCCAAAAATGTTCCAAAGATATTTCAATATTTTCTCTTCTTCCCTCCTCATCTTCGCACTTTCATAGAATTAACCCTTTGCGCTCAATTGCCGGATGTCAAATCTAGGTATCAAACCGTTCTCGGGATCGCTGAATCTAAATCTGGAATCGTCTGCGTTATGCGGATTAAGAGAGTGGAATTATGAAGGGGAAAATGTAAAACCTCGTGAAACAAGCCAAGTTTCAATTTCTTATGTGCTATTAATATTAAAAGATATGATGTCTGATATTGTTACTGTTCCTAAAATCTGTTTCTAACATGCCCAAAAATCTGTTTTGAACGTGTCGACGTAATCTCCGAAATTAGCAGAGATAGTGATTTTGTATATTCGCGCGTTTAAATTTCCCATCCAATGACGTAAAAGACTTGATTAAATGATTTTTATATTTTTTTTATACCCTATTTTCATACATAAAACGAAAAATAAGAGTGAATTATTCACTTCTAATTTGTTAGACTGCCAGATAAGCTGAATGGTACACAGAGAAGATAGTTACTGATTAGAAATAAATAGTTTTCCACTTACGGTCAGAACGTTGAGTTTATTCATTTCCACTGTTGCAGGTGATCCTTCGAACATAGGGAAAGGAAGCACTCGACAAAGAACGAACATCCATTCTTGAGGAAGCCCCGTAGGCGGGTACAAGATCTAACGGGCTTTACAAGGTCTCCGAATCCATGTGATGGTTTCGTACAACAAATTATAATAATTGTTCCGAATCGATTTGGCCAGAAAGTTTGTAGGTATGGGAAAAATCGGGAAGTGAAAATTATCCTCCCATTGAGGTGTTCTTAAGAATTTGTGAATTTCGAATTCTTGCGTGGTCGTTACCACTTACGTCTCTGGTTATTCCTCGTTGAATCGATCAGTTTTACAAATGCTAGCGTCCGAGACTTTCTTTCCTCAAAATGATGTACGTTCTTCTTCATATGAAATTAGGAATAATTTAAATAATTTCGATGGCTAAAAATATATAAGCTTTAAAAAGCTTTACTGTTCTCATTGATTTTTCTGTAAATTACATTTATAAAAAATCTATAAAAAGAATTTCAAAATTAGACAAACTTCGGCCTATAATGGTAAATAGAATTCAACGTATTTAATTTCTAATAAAATCTCAATTTTTACGTTTATCTTATTCCTGTAATCGTGATATCAGTTTAATTATTGTAATATAATTGAAAGTTTGTTATATTTTCGCGAAATCAAATTAAAATGAAGATGCAGTTACTCAAGTCGAACTATTTTTGTATTATAACATATGACTAATACCAAGAGAATCATTGCTTCCAAGATGCAAGACCTATCATCTTTAATATTTATGATAAAACTGACACCAACAACATAATGGTGGACTAGCATAAAGATTACATCTTTTCATACTTCGAAATATATATAAACAATATAACGAAATATTAATAATCTCGATATTAACTGCACCAAGCATAGAACTAATTTCTCAAAATCTAACTTTTTCAACTAAACTAATCACCCCAAAATGGACGTAAAATAGACGTTTCCAAGATGGTGATCCAAACCAATAGTCGGTCCTTACCTATTTTCTTCATCACTATAGTTAATTACTCGAAAGGCGATTAGGAATTCCATCGACTGGCAAGTCACGAGAGAACTCGCGCATCCAGGAACGAATCCATCAGAACAAAAGAATGAGGTGGGGGTTGATTTACTATCGTGCATAATTTTTGTCGTAGCATGAAATTATTAATAATAATTCTCGCCTTTTGTCCGATGGTTTTCCAAACCGTTCGATTATAGAAAGGTCACCAACATTCTTATAGTCAACTCGTTTTTTTTTCTCTCCATTGGGAGACGCCGTGATCCTGGTGAAAGAGTCCTTCTGGAAAGGGACGCGCATTCCTCGACACCGTTTTATTCGGACGCTATGTCTCGTATTGGTTTCTTTAACACACTGAATCTACAAGATAATAATAACTATTACATCACAGCAACCGATGTAAATGCCACACATAGCTCCGTGGACAATCCTATAAATAATGCAAATCAGATAGAGTATAAAGTGGTACATTCATTGATATATGTTTAGCTGATAATAGATTACAATTTCACGATGCCAAATTTAAAACATATCTAACAGAAAGTAGCAATACAGACATACCAAAGGAACCTTTCAACAAACGAATTGGATGATTTCCTACGGGTACTTGACACAAACATCACAAACGCAATAAAACATGCAGTGGCATACATCACGAACAGCTACAACGCTACAAATAGATACATAACACCACTAATAAAAACAGTTGAAAAGAAAGTAGCACAACTTAAAGACATTTTGAAAGTAATAAGATATGAAAAAAACCAAATTTCTAATCAAATTTCGAAAAATAACAAACAATTATTCCCATCAATAAACAACATCTTCAGAACTGAAGAATAAAACTCTGTAGACACCTTAAAAATCCCGCAATCACACACAGAACTAAAAAAAAGCAGAATTAGATCCAGAACACACAAAAATATAATTAAACAGAAAGTAGACATCCTAAAACAAAATAAAAGCTACACCACCAAAACAAAATAATTCCTAACATAGTTTTAAAAAATTTACCACCTCTATACACATTCAACTACGCAATATTATTTAACACTGCTTAAATCACTCATACTTCCTCAAAAACTGGAAAATAATAAAATTTAATAACAAAAAATTAATAAAATGAAAGGGAAAAAATACCAACAACCCAGTCAGTTACAGGTCAATTAGTTTCTTTTTTCAAAATATTTGAAATTATTATAAAAAAATCATGAACCAATTCTACCCTAACAACAACCAAATCCCAGAAACTCAATTTGGATTCAAATACAAATTCTAAACGCTACATGCATTATTCACTGACTTAGAAAAAGCCTTCGATAAGGTATAAACAGTTCTACGTAACAGAAAACATAAACACCTCCAGCAAAGCATTTAAAATAAAAGAAGGTCTGCACCAAGGTATCGAAATCTCCCCAAATACTATTCAGTATAAGAAAAAAGCAATCGCGTTTGCAGATGACATATTAATTTATATGTATAAGGAGCAACAAACTCACGGAATTAAAAACTAACCTACAAGAAACTTTCAATAAAATTTCTGACGCAAACCGAAATGTAATGATACTCTATTCGAAGAATGTTTTCTTATACGAGCAACGTTTTCTTATACCTAAACTTCCACCTCAATTACAATAGACATGTGGATAACCAAATTGCCAAAGTACGAAAAGCATTCGCAATCAACAAAAGACTCTTTTACTCTAAGCAAGCAAGCAAATAATACTTAAGTATAAACTTTTAATACGGCCAATCTTAACCTATGGATCCTAGATGGTTCAATATCAGCACCATGGAAAAACTAAGTTTGTTAAAGCGTTTAAGAGAAAAAAGAATAAGTAACTATAGATTATACATACAAGAATTGACCTCTTTAGTTCAATATACCCTAACCCGCAATGTCACGAAAACATGAAATATACAGGTTACACTCGAATCATCCATTTATTTAGACAGCACAGGACTTATAATACTATATAATACATAATATATAGATACGATACAATAAAAAACTATAACAGTAGATAAAAAAAATACTGGTGGTTATAGTTCTGCACAGACATTCAGAAACCGGATAGGTCCAGCCAACTAACGCTACCTATACGTAGAATAAGAATAACAATACTCTTGTATACTTAACGCAGCGAAAATCGTCAGAAAGTAATTGTATAGAAATTGTTACACCTTGTATAATTAATACAGTCATACTAACAACTCAACACGGTCATACTACTGTAAATAAGTAGAAAGTAAATGGAACTAAACCACTAGCAGGTACAAATTAATTGTTAAATAAAAATAGCTAGGTACACAAAAATGATTAGATATGCATAAATCAAATAAATATGTTTAACACATAATAAAAATACATAATAAAAAATTATTAAATAAACGCATAACCCACATAGCACAACCACCATAGTAATATTAATAGTAATAATAATAATAATAATAATGAGAGAGAGAGAGAGAGAGAGAGAGAGAGAGAGAGAGAGAGAGAGAGAGAAAGAGAGAGAGAGAGAGAAAAAGAGAGAGAGAGAGAGAGAGAGAGAGAGAGTTTGGAACGTTGAGAAAAATCATTTTTAATAATAGATTGTTTAATTTGATCTAATAAATTCACTGATCATTTTGTTGGTTTTTATTAATAAGTTTTGCGGAAATTTATTATTAAATTTCGTGAAAAAAATTTTTTGTATAATTTTGTCTTTTCTTTTTCAAATAAATGTAAAGTTCCCATACCAATACGTTCAAATAAGAGGAAAATATTCTATAATTTTTCAAGTTTTTCAACACCTTCCATCAGAAAGCAAAAGACACACTGATATGATCTTTATTTAAATTTAAAGAAACAACAAATATTCCAAAGTTATCTCTAATTTATCTGTTGTTGATAATTAAATATGCTCGAAACAAAACTGAAGAGGTTGGCAATTTTTGCAACTAGTGGAAACTACGAGAAACTTTTCGCGGAATTTAAAAATAACTTTCCACAGAACTTGGTGATCGTAATATAATCAAGCTTTCATTCCAATATTGTATCTCTGATCGACATTCGATAGAGGACGAATTTGTATTTTTTACTGCGTTAAGTGTGAATAGCAAATGTTTAAAAGAATACTTTATAACTAAAACACTTGAAACAAATATGTTGTAAAAATGATATAAGTTTATTTTTAATAATATAATACATCGTTTCTTTTTCCTTAAAGAAATACATGCATTGTTTATATAAATTTACACATCGAACATTCTCGAAATTGTGCAATGTCCTATTTTCAAACATACATTCTGTTCCGACCGAAGGAACAATTAAAACGTGGGGTCTTCGAAGGCTTCGTTTCTTACACGTACGTGACGAAAAAGGCTATTTTCGAGATTAAGACGTTTTAAGTAATTTCGTAAACTTTTGCGATTTTCAACACAATAGTCTTTAGAATATTTAATTTCGACGTCCTCAATAGAAATCGCGTGTTGTAAACGAGGTATTTTAAAAGGGTCGGTCCAACATATGCATGCAACGGGACATCGAATAGTGCACTTAATGAGACCGGACCGAAATCTTGACTTTTGGGAAATTCCCAAAACATCACCGAGGGACTTTGAAGATTCCATGTCCGTGCAGGTATTTCCCATCCTTTTGAGATGAATGCGCGTCTCGAGCGCACAAGAGAGTGTGGACGATACTCAAAGGGGAACACTGATTGGTAATTTGCATCGAACGAACAACTTCTCACAAAAACGGTCGAATTGTGAGAGAAACGTAAACGAACGAACATTTAATTAGAACAAGACGCCTAATATTAAGTTGGCAGACAATTCCACTTGATAACAGCGACACATTCACACACGTATATACTCTTAGGAAAATTCTTGACTATATTGATTATTCGAGAATACTCCTAATTTCACAATTACATCTTAAACTTTCACGCATACTAAGTCACACTCAATAAAATCAATCACTCGTTACACGTTATTTTTATTTCAAACTCCGATACTATACGTATATGTCTTCTCCCCCTTCCTCTATAACATTCAGCAAAAATTTACTTTAAAAAATAATAAGAATATATCAAACGCAGCATAATCCCCTTATATTACAAATATTTGTTTCATTACGTATTATAAAAAATTGTTTACTTAAAATAGTAAATATATACACAAGTATATCAGAAGCAATTTGACGGTTCTTCTTAATGAAAAAGAAAAAAAAGATAAAATAAAATAAAATAAAATAAAACGCAAGTATGACGTTCTATAATAAATGGGTTATTATATAATTATCAGTTTTTCATTTATATAAAAGCTATTTTACAGTTTATTATGTCTCTGTTAGAAAAATGTATCTGTACACAATTACAGAAACACAAAGTCGGAAAAATTCTAATGAATTTTGTGAAAAGTGTTTATGTTCAACTTTGGCGTACTCTTCTGATAGTCAAATCGATGACTCCGCCGAGCACTTTTGCTTGATTAGTCTTTAAAATACTTATTACAAGTTAAATACGTCGATTGGTACTGCGCGAAAGTATTGGGCGCATGGAAATTGATTAATAGACATTCGTCCGTTGTATCGCGGCTGTCCCATGCGATTTCGACTGACGCGCGACAGTTGCCGCCTTTGAGGCGCGATGTTCCTTTCCTAACGTCATTTTAGACAATTAAACGCAGAAGCGGAAAACCGTGAATTGCGTTTTTGCAGATTACTATGCAAATTAATAACACTTGTTGTCGCGCTGCTACCATGCGGAATTTTCGCGTCGTTGATTCCCCTCCGAGGTTATAAGGCTCAGAACGAACGCGGTTGCTCGCGACGCTGTCCGCCAACTTGATATTAGACAACCTGTTCTAATTAAATGTTCGTCCGTTTACGTTTCTCTCACAATTCGTCTATTTTTGTGAGAGGTTGTTTGTTCGTTGTTCGATGATCGTGAATAACCGACAGACTGTTCGACACACTAGTTTTCTGGAAGTTTGTCCGCTGCTTCCTCCATCGTGTTCAAAGTCCCTTGGAGACGTTTTGGAAATTTCCCAAAAGTCGAGATTTCGGTCCGGTCCCACTAAGTGCACGGTTCGATGTCCCGCTGCGTGCACATGTTGAACCGACCCTTATGAAATACCTCGTTTACAACACGCGATTTCTATTGAGGACGTCGAAATTAAATATTCTAAAGACCATTGTGTCTAAGGTCGCGAAAGTTTACGAAATAACTTAAAACGTCTTAATCTCGAAAATAGCCTTTTCGTCGCGAACGTGTAACGTTCCCGCGTTTTAATTGTTCCGTCGGTCGGAACACTTGTTTTACGTTCTTTGAAAGACCGTAGTTGGGATAAAAATTTGAAATGTAAAGAATTTCTTATTAAAGAAAAAAAAGAGGAGTGTATAAAACATTTTAATAAAGTATTGTGGTTGAAAGGGAAAATATTGTAGCTTAGGAGAAAAAACGATGATTCTGAACTTTGCGAATGGTACTTTTCTCTATCCCTCAAAATTTCTCGATATTAACTAGGAAGTACAATAAAAAGTGTTAAAAATTGCAATTGCAGTTCGTAAAATATGAGAAAAAGATAGCATTGGCAATTTAAATGTTCAAGAGATAAAATTTTTTAAATGGTTGCAAACTTAGCGCTAAATGAAAACAGTTCAACAGCTTGAATATTCGAAACGAGCTTTTTGTAGAACGTAAGTATATAATAGCTATAATTAATACTTCAATAATGTTAAAAATGATTCTTTCCGAAAAATATTTCGAGACAAGGGAGCGTTTTAAACACTTACGCATAAAACGCGTGTTAAACGTGTAAAACATCTTGAATTACAATGCGATGCATTACAACACGCCACGGTGGATATCCCAAAAAATTCCACAGAAGAATAGAACGATACGGGATAAAGAAAATTTCATTACGCGAGCGTATTCGAAATGATCGAGAACGGATTTATGGATTGGAAGCTTAACGGTTTAATTTTTTTATCGCAGGAATTACACGGCTGTGTGCAACAGTAACGGCAAATTTCCACCGAGTCTCATTACTTTCGGAGCATTAATCACAGCTAATTGCCGCTTAAAGAATTTTTTGAATCACCATCTGAACAATTACTCACATTCCTGCAGTTTCTGTGTAACGCTACGGCGATATTATATTCATGATTGAACTATTTCTTTCGTAACATATATTTGTGAAAATACTGTATGCAATAATACATAATAAAATTATTAAATAAAAATTAAATAAACATTTCTTAACATATTGAAATTCCAAATATTTCGTAATATTAATTCCAATTCGAAGATTAAACATTAATGACGTAACATTTGATAGGTTTTAACCGCCGATTATTATTTACTCAAAAGTTATTAACATAGAAATATCGATGTATGCGCCGCGGCAAAACAAATAATATTATAGAAACAAACGTCATATCTAGAGAAATGTTTAGATTTCTGGGAACACTGCAGCGCATACATCGATCTTTCTTTGTTGATAACTTTTGAATAAACAATAATCCAATTGAATGTTACTCGGAAGGGTGTTTTTTCAAATTTCTCACGACGGCAACCGTCCCGTGCACCCACGTCTCCGTTTACGCGTTTGCATGCAACCGTGGCCATAATCTTGCATGATAAATTACCGGCCTCGCACCTGAAACTATCACGGCTCCTGTGCTGGAACATCTACCGTCGAGTTAATATCTCTAAGTACATGAAACTTTTGAATTTGAAGGATCGTCACGGAACGCCCCATACACCGCGAACTATCGATTCCCGCTCGACGTATTCGCCTCGCACGGAAGGTCCGAGTGATGATTAACGAACCTCCCGCGAAGACAGGATGGGAAACAGTCTCGTGGTGTACGAAGAAGGCAACTTGGCTGGGTTATGAGTTTACGACTGGTAATACATAACGTGCGACGAAGAAAATTAAATATAACCACCGTCGAAAGTGCAAACAAGCATTAATAAGTGGAATAAAATTTTGTACGGATAAATTCCACGTTTCATGTTTTCTGTGGATTTCTTGGAATTTTCAAGCTTCAATTTTCTCGGAAAGGGAAGTTCAAATGGAAAAACGTTATTTTACGCTTTCGTTATTTTTTTTTTCGTAGATTGGTCCTTCCTTAGACCGAACCATTTGTTTATATATCTCATCGGTTGTATTCGCGTACAATGAATGTTCGCAGATTCGTCACCGCTTTTCTGATGCATTAAAATTGAAATTAACAATTTATTCTTTATCTGCGCAGCGTAATTATTTGATTTCCATGTATACAATATGTATGTCGCAGCGATTTTTTCGTATTGTACAAAAAATTATAAGTGAAACAGATCTTATAATTTATTTTGTTATGGTATTTTAAGACATAGATTAATACGGTATTATAAGACATAGAAGGGTTAAAATAAACAATGATATAAAGCAAATAAAATTATTAGTTTGCGGAGAGTTTGGTTAAAATTTGCTGGATTTATTTACGCAGTTAGGTAGTACCCGTATGCACATAGTTAATAGATAGACTTTTGATAGTTTCTTGCTAATTATTCTTAAATACTACATATGATAAAAGTTAAATTTTAGCTATAAATCAGTCCCAGTAAAATTTAAATTCAGTATTTCAACCTTTCTTCTTGTATCAGATAAATAGATGTAAAAATATTTCTTTAAAATTTATTACGATCAAATAATCTTTAAATAATTTATAAACGTTATATCCAATTCTTTACAGTTAAAAGTTCTAAAGTTTTCAAAGAATGAAATATTCGAAAAATATTACACAATTATTTATTTCCTCCTACGAAATAAGTAATTAAAAAATGAGCAGAAAAATTTAAAAACCCTAGTAACCTAAATCGTGTTGGCGCTGTTCGGACCGACGGAACAATAAATCGTGGGATCTTCGAAGGCCTCGTTCATTAGGAATATTTAATTTCGATGTCCTCATCGCGTGTTGCTGTTAAGGATCGGTCCGATATGTGCACACAGCGGGGCTTCAAACCGTAAACCGTGCACATAATGGGACCGGACCGAAATCTTGATCTTTGAGAAATTCCAAGATACGTCACCAAGATACTTCGAACTGTTGAGACGAACGCGCGCCGTGGTGGGAGCAGCGGACGAGCTCCCAAAAGGCTACCAACGATCGAGTTGAGAGCAGTCACGTTGAGAACACTAACGAATGAACATTATGAATTGTAGAATATAAAAAGATGCGGAACACTGATTTGTATGCATCTCTGTTTTAAATTCTTCAGGATCTATCATTATTTGTCGATATTTTTAAAGCTACGTTTACGTCAATCAAGTTGTATTTATATGGTAAAAAAATTTTGAAATAATTTTTTATTATACACCAAAAGAATTCTCTAATAAAAATTCTATTTGTACTATGTGTAATTATGCTATACACATATTACGAAGAAATTAATTTGTAATCGTGAAAAAATATAGTTATCGATGTATTACGAATCTGTTGCTAATTTACGACGTTATAGATAAAACTGACTTAATCAGGAAGGCGAGCATGTTGTGATTTACTTATTAATAATTCAATATGCAAAACGTTAGAAACAGCAACTTTTTATTTTGCAAAGAAATATATCGTATATTGTACAAGTAACGAGGTTTTCTTCCAATTGGTCAACGGAACATAAATAAGATCACCTCATCTGATTTTAAGAGAATGAAACGTTTTTCCGTTATTCAATCCAATAACAATAAAATACGTCACGTAACATAGAATGTTAACGAAACGAATGCGACAGAGTGCTATAAAACGATGATTCCCCTTTTCCATGTGGCAGTTTAGATTGCTAGTGAGTCAAGTGCTAGTGTCTCGTTTTTAGGAACATAAGTGTACAAGCAAGTGTTGATCATCGACATAATTTACATATTTTCCTACGTGCATCAAGTACATCATGGAGACAAATAAGGCTGAATTAGTATAGTATCCGAACTATAAAATATGTAGTTAAGTGTAAGACGAGGCTGCTTAGGGGTTCTTAAAAGTAAATAGGAGGGTCGTTGTTTCTTTTTCTTTTTTTTTTTTAAAAGATGTAAACCTTTGCGCAAGGTGTCCAAAACTCGACGAGCAACGCTTAAGAGATGATACCTAAGGTGACGTTAAACAATTCTCTGTTCTTTACGAGATTTTTCATTTCCTAATGTGTGTGTAGAGCTCGCGTATAAGGTCGTAGTGTTGGTTGTGACGGATATATCCTGTAAATTGTTCGGCTTGAACAAGTAAATCGATTTGTTGAATCAGGCAAAGTTATTATATTATATTAGGTAAAATTTCTATCAACTCATTCTCAATATTTAGTATTTTTGCTTCCGTCTTACCGTTGAAAAGCTCTTAAAATGTTCACTTTGAACAATGACTAAACTGGTGATCGTATTATTTCGTTAATAATTTGAAAACAAAGTCGAAAGCAAAACTTTTTGGCAAAGGTAAGAACCTCCTAAGCATTATTTGTCGAGTTTCAGACCACTCGGAGTAGGTAAATATAGCGTCAAGCTTTTTGTTAATATCTCGAAAACTATTGTAATATACATATTATAAGCGTTTTTACACGTGTGTGTGTTAAGCCTGAAAAAGAAAGTACGATTTGCCAAAAATATCTGTGCTTCAAAATCTGAATCTGATAGTCAAATGTCCATAAGAAAAAATGACTCCCACTTTCGATCTTAAGGACCTCGAACGCCTCCCCGAAGACGCAAATTCAGATAAAAGAAATGTTACAGATTCAACGCTCTACTATATCTGACATTATTCGTCTAGCAAGGAACGCACATAACGAGGAGGAAAAGGTCAGGTTATACTTGATTACGAATCCATCGTCTTATAATGGATTTGAAAATTTCAAACATGTTTACACCTCTTTTTACAGATATTAATGGAACCGTATAACCATATTGCTCGAACATCTGAATCTGAAAAGATGTTGTGTGTCAGATTACCGAAAATTCTTAATTATTGGTTTAAAATACCGCAAGATAAGTTCAACATTATCGAGGATATTATACGGATGATTTGGATTGGATTCCTTATGTAAGTTTTCCAGATCCCATTGTTACACACTTATTTTGATGGTAGAATTTCTCAATACGTCGAATGAGAAACAAACGGTTTATTTGATTATTACATACAATTATATACAATTAATATTACATACAATTATTTGCAGAATTGATGATATTCAAGATAATTCGATTATGAGAAGCGGTATATCTGTAGCTCATAATGTTTACGGTATAGGAGGTGCATTAAATTCTGTGCATTATGTCACGTCAATTGCTCTAGAACGGGTGCTACAGTTAAATCATCCAGAGGTGAAAATAAAAATTTCGAATAACACTAGGTTTCCGGACATTTCTTATATACCTACTTCTACGATTGCTAAAGAGCAATCTAATTTTACGCTATAAGCTTAAAAATGAAAATGATAATATGAGACATAGATTTATATTACAGAAAGCATAGAAAGATAATATTTTAGTAGTAGGATCATTTCTATATTCTACTACGTAAGTGGCTAAGTGGCTAATATGTTCCAATCGTCTTTAAAAGCACGACGCGGTTCTCTGCTGGGGTAGAACATTTTATACATATATTCTATCATTTTATTTGGTTAGAATCAAATATTGTAGCAAAGATCAGGCTTCATTTTGCATAGCCAGTAAGCTCAGCGATATCTTTGAAGATTTTGGACAGATGATCGATCACCACGACCACCTATTTTCAATTTCATCGAAATTTTAAAACGTTTTGGAAATATTATATCTGTCTCATTCTCGGACTAGGTATCCTTTTTTCTGCATTTGATTCGTTTTCATTCTCTTCTTCTCGCGTATACTGTCTATATTTTAAACTTGTTAAACAGACGTATATCAATAGAGAAGGTAAAAGAAAAACGCAGTCGATTTTTGTAGTTTTCGTAATGAAATTCGATATGTAAACTTAGTCGTAATGTTAATTACTTATTACATTTCAAGTTTCGCTCTTTGTTAATACCGATCAAAATTAATATACCAGGCTGTACGAATATTCTCAGAACAAATGATACAGATTACCAGGGGTCAGGGTATGCATATTTATTGCAAGGACAATTGTATTTGTCCAACCGAAACAGAGATTAACGTAACGGCATTACAGAGTAAGTCTTTGATAAGAAACCTCAATTAACTTCGTAATTAATCGATCCTACTTATCGATTTCTCCACGTAGGATGCGGTGCTTTTGTTATGACTGCAAGACTGATGCAACTATTCTCTAATTATAAAAAGGATATTACGTTCTTGAGTGAAATGTTAGCGTTGTATTTTCAGATTCGTAACGATTATTACGATTTTTATGTAGACAAGGTAGGGCTATCTTTAATAGCTTCAGAATACATCGACACGATTTTTCTGAAGAAATCTGTGTATCGATATCAGACTTACGGTATTAATTAATTTTTATAGTGTGCAGAAAGTACAGCTTACAGTGACCTTACCGAAGGATATTTCAACTTTCTCATTGTACATGCCATTCGAACGAGTCCAGAAGGCAAACAGCTAATGAGTATCCTTTATTCGAATGAGTAAAAAAAATTACAAGAATATTACAAGAAAACATTTTTATGCAATATAATATTAGTGAAATATTATCTCTTAATTATTTACATAAAGATATTATTAAACATAAAACCAAAAACATCGAGGTGAAACGGTATTGTGTTGATTTATTGAAAAAGTGTGGAACATACGCTTATACAAGAACTGTACTCGAAGAATTGGATAAAAAAATAAGGGAAGAAGTTAAACGTTTAAATGAAAATCCTTTGTTAGAAAAGATATTGGACGAAACATACAGTTGGAAGCACAAAGATACTTGGTAGGAACAGAATACGAAAGATGCACTTTAACTTTATACCACTTTGTAAGTATAAGGGATGTTGCAATGCAATATTTAACAGAATAATTGAAGGCTTTCATTTCTTATGTTTTAACGATTTTTTAATAACCAAATTTTAATAATATCGTTTAGTTATAAGAACCAATGTACAAGAAAACAAGGCCAATCGCAACTCTAAAATACAATGATTTAATGGATTTATTATACACTATTATTATACATATTATACCATTTCTACGCCATAATTATGTTAAATCCCTCCCGTAAATTGAAGAAGAATAAATAATTAAATTATTTTGGAAAACATTATTATTAATTTTAATGTAAAGTTTCTCTTTAACAGTGAATAAAAGTTGAATATTACTTTACTTCATATAATAGAACTCTACATATCTGTTTTTATTTCAAGGGAAATTTATTTTTTCCATAGACTTGTGCCTTTTTTCAAGATTAAGAAAAGTTATTTCAGTAATTTATTATGAAAATGACTCGAGTTATGATAACAATTTTATAATAATAACGATTTTATTATAATATCATAGTTACATACTCCGCGAAGCGACCGAAATATAATAAATATTGCGGCTGTAAAACCGTCCATGGGACGAACGACGAGAATGTTGAGTGCGATAATATCCAAGAAATTATTATCTCTGAGAGGGAGATTTAAAAAAAAGGGGGGTATTCCATCATGATTTGTGCAATTATGAGGTGGAACAAGCTTATAGAAGAATTGAAGCGCTGAGCTTCAATTTCGCTGTAGAATGAAAGAGGAAAGAGGGAAGGAAAAAGGAAAGGGACGAACGTCTCGCCCTGGGCCTGCTAAGTGGACTCATCAGTAAGGCTACCTAGCAGATCCTGCCTTAGACACTTTTTTTTTTATTTTTTTTTTTTGTAATAATGCGTTTATTGTGCCAAAATTAACAGTATTTACAATGAGTACAATAAACAAAAACGCACAACAGTTTCCTATCTATAACTTACAACTAGATTAATGACTTTGTTGTTCTAAAGCACTCGTAATCTGATCGGTAGCTTGGGATTTAATGATTGCACTTAATGCCGCTTATTTTCTATCTGTTGGTTGTAACCTATTTGGTAAGGGTTTCTTGAGATTTTTTTTTTTTTGTAGATTCCAGCACGCGATCGTACAAAAGGTCGATTACATATGTTTTTGGGTATAGCTGTGTGTCATTTGGGATTAGCCGAGGTAAACTACTATGATGGTACTTTTATTGGAGCCACCAATATTTTTTAGTGTTGGTTCTGTGTTTGTTTTTCGTGTCGTAACTTGTGAGTTTGCTTATGAACCGTAAATCTTTGTGCGTGTCGCTGATTTTGCTGTTGTAATGGTATATTAGGGGTAGTTTGTTTCTATTTTGTATTAGTTCTAAGCTGTCCAGATGTATAAATGCCTGTGGTGGGGCTAGTCCTGTAAATCTAATTCTATCATAGTATAGTGGATTTGGGTAAGTGGAGCTATATATTAGGCTGTTCTCTGTAATAAGTGGGATGTTTGCCCAGTGGTTTCTGATTAGTTTGATTATAAAGATGTCTATTCTTTCAATTTTTGCGTGTTCGTATAAGGTTTTGTTGTTTATGTATTTGGTATAGTTTGTTTTGGCCGATCTGTACATGTTTAAGCACGCTCTTAGACATCTTCTCTCGAATTTCCTAAGTTTTTCCGCGGTGGTTGCGTTTATGTTAAACCAGATCGGGCTTGCGTATGTTAATATGAGGCGAATCAGCAGTTTCTAACAAAGGATTTTAACTGCCTTATCTAATTTCTTCGCATAGAAGAGTCTTTTATTAGCTATGAAGGCTTTTTGTGCCTTGTTGATTTGAATTTCGACATGTTTATTAAAGTTTAGTGGGATTTTTTTATGTGGGTTATTTGTGTCGTGTAGATGAAAATGTTTTGAGTGCGCTCGGACTGCATGGTTTGCGTTGGATGTTCTTGAAATGTATGGTCGGAATAAAATTGTTTCACATTTTTGTGTTTACTTTGAGTTTCCTGGTTCTTAAGTAGTTTTGTATTTTGTCGAATAAGGTTTGGAGAGTGTTTTTTTATTGTTGCCGGGCTGTTGCATTGTGTGTAAATTACTAAATCATCCGCGAAGGCTATTGCTTTTTTGTTGTGTGTTGTGTTTAATCCGAACATTAGGAGCAAGTCACTGATGTAAATGTTAAAAAGTAGGGTTGAGTTTACCGTCCCTTGTTGTAATCCGTTCGTCACTGAGAATGTTGTTGTCGATGTGTGATGTCCGTCCGTTACTATGAATTTTTTGTCATGTGTCATTTTCCATAGGATTTTTATAATGTGTCTCGGGAAGTTTTTTTTAATTAATTTGTAGAAAAGTCCGTCTAGCCAGATGGTGTCGAAGGCTTTCTTCATATCTATTAAGACTGCTCCTAAGCATTCGTCTTTGTTTCTCGCCCAGTAGATGTCGTCTATGAATTTAGTGATTGCGTGTATTATGTGTTTATGTTTGAATCCGAATTGGTGTTCTGGTATTATGTTGTTTTTCCTGCAGTGGTGGGTTAATGATTCGTTTACAATGATTTCAAATATTTTACTAATGTTGGGTAAGAAGGAGATTGGTCTGTAACTTGACGGATTGCTTCCGTCTTTGTTTTTCTTTTTTATTGGGATCGTTTTTGCAATTTTGCAATCCTGTGGGAAATGTGAATTGTGTAGGCAGTTATTGAAAAGTATTGTATAGTGTTTTGTATAATTGTGTGGTAGGTTTTTAAGTGCTATGTTGGGTATTTGGTCGAAGTTAGATGATTGTTTGTTGTTTAGCTTTTTTAATATGACCTGTAGTTTTCTGATTGTTGTGAAGAAGTTGGGTGGTGTTTGTTTTTCGCCTGGGTCGTCGGCGGTGTTGGAGTTTGAGAAAGTGCATATTGTGTTTTTTTTTTGTCGAGTCATTATTTATTTCTTCTTTGAGTTGCATGATTTTTGTGTTTATGATATTGTTTAGTTGTTCCACTCCCATTTCGTTGTTTTGTGAATGTACTGCCTCGAAGTGTAATCTTAGTATGTTTAGTTTTAGTGTTGCGTCTGTGATGGTTGTGTCCGAGTTGGTTGACGTAGGTAGAGTTTTGTGGTTATTGTTAACTTTGTTGAGAATTTCTGGATTACAGTGTGCTATTTTTAGGTGTTCTATAGATGATTGCGTCTTTTCTTTTGAATATTGAGTTAAATGCTTTGAATGGGCTGTTACTTTTGTTGTTTTTTAGTGTTATGTTTCTGATTTTGTTTTTCCAGAATGTGCTGACAGAGTTGTGAAATGCAATTCTTATTCGTTTTTTTATTTCTTTCAATTGTGTTGTTAATGTCGTTATAGTTTGTGCTTTGTTTGGTGTATAATTTTGGATTTTTTTTAAATTGTGTATTTTTGTGATAGTGCGACTTTTTATTTTCCGTAAGTATTTAATTTCCTCTGTGACGTATTTGTCGGTAGTGCTTATGTTTGAGTTTATTTTGGGGGATGCGTGCTCTAGGGCTTTGGTTATACTATTGTTTATTAGATGGAGCTGTATATCTATTTCGTTGTTTGATATGTTTTTGTTGTTCGGTATGTTTGTGTTATCGTTTTCGGTGAGGTATTTTCTGTATTTGAGCCAGTCTGTTTTGTATAGGTTTATTCTTGGTTTTTGTTCTTCTGTATCTATTTGTAGGTTGTTTGAATTTTTTATTTTAATTCGAAACATGGCTGCTCTATAGTCGCTGTCGTAGTATTGAGATTTTAGGTGCTGGTTGTTTGTCAAGTTAATGATGTCTAGCCTTGTGTCAGCTAGGCATAGGTCTATATATGAACCTGTTTTTGGGAATGATAGTTTGTTTGTTCTGTATAGTGTGACACGGTGTTTCATTTTGTTGTTGTGGACCCATCTGTGTAAGTTTCTTCCTCTGTTATCGGTTGTGGTGTTGCTCCATTCGGTGTGTTTTGCATTTAGGTCGCCTGCTAGTATGTAGTAGTGTTTTAAGCTTTGTAGGTTTAGTGTGTGGAAAAGATGATCCAGTTCGGGTGTGAATTTTTTGTTGCCTGTGCTAGAGACATATGTAACATGACAGATGCTAGTGACGTATGTAAAGTTATTTCGATTTGCGTGGACTCGAAATGGGAGCTTGGTGATATATTTGTTATTTGTATTTCTCTGTATTTTAGTGGTCGTTTAATTATGATAGCGGTACCTCCCCCCTGTTTTGAGTTTGGCCCGTCCGTGCGTATTATGTTGTAATTTTTTATTTGGAATGAGTGTCTGTGGTTTAATTTGGTTTCTGCTAGAAGTGCTATGTCTGGTTCGTATTTGTATAGGAATTCTTGTAGTGATGCTCTTTTGTCGTTTGATATTATGGAGTTTACGTTTATTTGTATTATTTTTAGTGAGTTTTATAATTTTTTGTTATTCTGCTTGTCAGTTGTGTGTGTGTTCCAATTCATTTGTGGGTTAGGAAATCTAATCCCAGTGCCTCCGCGATTAGGTTGATTTTGTTCGAGTTTTGTTCAATGTTATTTGTGATATGTGTTATTTGTTGTTTAATCGTGTCTTCTATGGTGTTTTTGATTTCCTGTAGTATGTGGGTTGATTCCGATTTTGTTGCCGTGGTTGTGCTTGTTTGTTGTTGTGTTGGGTTCTGAATTTGATTGTTTTTGGATAGGATCTCGCTGTAGGAGGTCGTAGGGTTTGTGTATGTATTTATTAGTTGGATCTTTTTTTCCTTATCTACTTTAGTTTTCCTTATTTTCTCGTCGATTTTTTGTTTTGTCTCTTTTATCTTTGGGCACCCTCTGCATGATGCCGGGTGGCCAAAGTTTTTGCATATAACGCAGTAAGGTTTATTATCGGGGTTTTCTTGGTTGGTGTAGATTTTGGCGGCAAGTGGGTACTCCCCCGGTAAGTGGGGGGTGTCGCACTTCACTCACCTGTATTTTAGGTTGCAGTTTGCTGCTGCATGGCCGATGCGTTGGCATCGTTTGCATTGCAACCTATCTGTCTTTATTATTTTTTCCCACGTGATCAGAGAGTATAGAAGGACTTTGATGTTTTTTAGTTCTTGTACTTTGCTGTCTGGGGTGACTTGGATTATGTATATGGGGAGTGATTTGTTTAATTGTTTTGATCTTTGTGTTTGAAATTTTTTCGCTGTCAGGAATTTAATGTTAGGGGGGTTTATGTTTTGCAGTTCCTTGAGGACGTGATCCGGTTCGTATCCGCCCTCGAGGTTTTTCAGTAGGATTGTGATTCTTTTGTTTTGTTTAGGTGTGTAAGTGAAGTATTCAATATTGTTTTCTTTTAGTGAAACAC
Source organism: Xylocopa sonorina (assembly GCF_050948175.1). NCBI lineage: Eukaryota > Metazoa > Arthropoda > Insecta > Hymenoptera > Apidae > Xylocopa > Xylocopa sonorina. The sequence continues at coordinate 411,593 of NW_027490130.1, read as the reverse complement.
TAGAAATAGTATGACGTTATAATTTTCAATTTTGTTTGTTTGTATTATGTGTTTTTGGTTATTTATTTTTTTGGTGTAAAAATCTTTTGTGTGTTTCTGTAGTGTGTTGATCGTGTACTTACACTCTACGTTAAAAACTATTATTGGTGATGGTTTGCTTAGGTTTTTCGTTGACGTCGCGGTCAGTTCTTCCTCGGTGACCCTCGGTCTTTTCGGGGCGGCCATGGGTCCTCTTTGGGGGGTGGTTGCCTTGTCTTCTTGTTTGCTCGTACCTGGTTGTCCTTTTTCGTAAGGTCCACTGTTTTCTGTGTTTTTTCTTTTGTATGTGACTTTAGCCCATACCTGGTCCTCCATTTGGTTTGACACGTGTACTGTAGGTTCTGTGCAATCCATGCCTTCTTGAGTTTTTGCAGCCTTTTCTTCTCCTTGGTTCTCAATTTGCCCCTGTCTTGTCTGTTTGTTCGCGAGAGCTTTATTTTTCTTTTTTTCTGTTTCCAGCTCATTTTTTAGTTCTTCAATTTTTCGTTGTAGGATTTCTATAACTTCCATGAGGTTTTTGTCGTCTGATTCCTTAGTTTTTGTGGTGTTTGTTGTATTTGGCTTATGGTGGGTTTCTTTGGCTTCCTCTTCTGCGTTTTTTTTCAATTCGGGTGATTTTTTTTTGTTCATCTTTCCTGGTTATCAGGTTAGGTGCCGGATTTTGTTTTTTATTTGTAGAGTCCAATATTGGTTTTATCGGTAGATATTTCCGCACGTTCTTTTAATTTGTAGAGGATTTTATTTAACTTCTTCTTCCATTATGGATTTTGGTTTGTTTACTGCGGTTTAATACAATTTTATTTCGCCCGCCTCCCCAGACTGCGGGGCTACGTGGCATGGGGGCGGTTTTCCATGCGAGGACGACGTTGCCGTCTTTGTTTTCGGGTAATGCTTTTTTTTCACCGTCACTGTTTTTTCACTTGTTAGGTGATTGAGGTTTTATATTTATAATTTGATTTTTAATCTACTAAATCACTATCGGCACCGTCACCGACGCTTGTTGAGCACTTTGTTAAACCACTGTGGATATAACCGCTGTTTAGGGGGTCCTAGACACGTCCGCTCCGTACGGAGGTCACTGAAGGAATGGTGACCTGCCTTAGACACTGGAATATTTGGGACAGGTCAGAACATCTATATATTGGAATAGGTAGGTCATCGAGTACTTTCAGGAAACTGTTGGCGGTGCTGTCCCTCTAGTGGCGAGTGTCGGAAGGCCGCCACAAATTTAACAATTTGAGGGAATTACCAGAAGATTTTAATAGCTAGACAAATAGACGCACAATGTAAAAGTAAACGTGGCAGAAGATATAATTCACAGTCTAAAAAATTTGCCTTGTCATTATTTTTTTCTAGCCCACGAACTTACGAGGAATTACGAGAATCAATGACATTACTTCAATCCATACTTTGCAGTTGTTTACATCGGGTAGCTGAAATATGAAATATGAGAGGAGTTGGAAGAAATAAAAAATAGGTTGCAATATATATAAAATAATAATATCTATCTATTTTAATGCAAAGTATATTTTTATTCAAAATATATCTTCGTTTTTTTCATTAATGAAACCTTTATTTTTAAGATATTATATGTTTATTACTGATATATTTGCATATATAGGTATTAAGTATATATAAAATAACTTTAAAATAAATTTTAAAATAAAATATATAATGTATAATATATTTTTTGTATTTTTCATTATATTTTTTCTTGTTTATCTTGTATAATATTTATGTTTACATACATTTTTATAGTCATAGTAACATGTATATTTTATATTTTTTCGTTTTTTGCTTTCTTTCCTTATTTTTCAGTGTATCAGAAATAATAAATTTATTATTTTTATTAAATTTTTATTAACTAAATGTAAAAATAAGTTGGGCAAATAGAGAGTAAAAAAATGCAAGTGAAATTGAAATCCAGGTGCCTCTGAAAATTGGATTTTTATAACGCACATGCGCACTCAATTTTTTGAAACACCGATATCAGAGTTCCCGACAGAAGGTTTCGTTACTGTATACTGTGATGGTACGCGGTAATCTATGTCCTCGCGTTTAATGAAACTTCCATTCTATCTACTTTACAACTGAATTTCTCTATCTTATTTTTATTCTGTCTTCTTTTTTAATTTCCTTGGGGGTAAGAGTTTGTTAGAGAATGTTTATTAAACCTTAAGTATCTTAACAAACAACTTCAAAAAACACAGACTGACAATAATACAAATAAAAATAACTTTGATGTATTTAATAATCCATAATCCAAATATCCATCTATCTAAAATAACTCGACTGAGTAATAATATTACCCTGGGGGGTAATATTACCCCCACTTAGTAAACATTGATAATAAGCACGCAATCCTACACAAAAAAATTCACTCGTTAGACTTCCAAAAACTTAATGTACATCACACAAATCAATGTTATCTGAACCCGTACCGTCAACCCCCCGTAATTCTTCCTTAAACGGTATCACCTCTCTCTATTAAATACTTTATACAAAATCTGTCTTCAGTCAGTAGGAACAAGTTAATCCAACGAGGCAAACGGTGGTGAATTTACAAAACATCTCAGTAGTGGCTGTTTTGTCGCGTTGCAAAAAAAAAGAAAGAAAAAGGAAGAAAAAGGAAATGAAAGGTGGCTGGTGTGTTCGCAGAAGCGGAGAATAAAGCGAGAAGGTGAGATAAATCTGGCCGGCGCTGGAATAAATGCTGTATACCATGTACTCACGGAGAGTCGATCGCGTATCGATCAGGATCAGCTTAGAATTTCCCACGTCAAAGTTCTCTTTGGATCGATGTACAGGGTATCTATTTCGACACGAGAAACGCAATAAATTTTAGAAAAATTTGTAAAAAGTTCAGATGAAATGAGGTAATTTAGGAAGTTGTCGTATTTGTTCGTTTTGTAGTAATTTTTATGTAAGAATACGCGATGGAGTACAGATAGGAATGTTACATTTCTGTCGTGTGGTCAGTAGATTTAATGTAATTGGTGGTTAAGGAGAACTTGCTAATGGGTAATAGTTAACATACTGAGGGCAATGTAACGGGAGTAAGAAACCACACTCGACCTTTTTGCCCACAATTTAATATATAATAATCGACAATAGTCAACAATAGCGAAACAACAATAAAATAACAGTTCTTAATGTTGGGGGCGGTGCTATGGCTACGATTTCTTTTACGTCGCTACGCGATTCTAGTGAAACTCAACTTGACCTCACAATTCTTAACGAATATGGAGGTTGTTCTAACGAACAGGGTGTTCTCACCGAACTGTTCTAACCGAACTGTATGCTAGCGTTGTTCTAACAGAACTGTGTGCTTGCGTCGTTCTAACCGAACTGTCCGAATCGAACTGTCGCGAGGACGAAAATGTCGTCCCTTAAAAATGCGTATGGAAGAGGATGGGAAATCTCAGAATGAAAAGGATAGATGCACAGACGAGGAGAGTGAACGTTTCCACGAAACGTAACAGACGGAAATTGGTCATAAATAAACCAAGTTTAAGGATCTGCTGTACGCGACTGGCAATGCTCAGTCGCGACGAAATCTTAAGGAAAACAATTGCTTGGCCCAGATGATGGACACAAACCAGACGGATATCGGGTTTAGGAAACGCGCGGGCCTGGTCGCCAAGTGCTAACCCGCGGTGGCCAGACCTGCGCTGTGTCGTAGGAACGCATTGTTATTTCTTTAGAAAATTTACGACTAGAAAATACTAGGAATCGTAGCCGCCACATCACCCCCCTGCCAGTGATTGATCCAATCACGATATTTGTAGACGATCGGGGAAACGAACACGTCTCCCGGATCGTGTCGTCCTGTGTGGTGCCTCCGGGGTGGTTACCGCTGACGGGGTCCGTGGTTCTTCCGGCGGCGTGTGGTATGTTGGCCTATCATCCGCGTCCTGGATGACGTAGGCTGGCTTCAGGCGGTCAATACTGACCGTTGACCGCTTGCCCCTGATGTTCAGGGTGTAGAATTTTTCGGTCCTTGACAGGACCTTGAACGGTCCATCGTACGGCGGTTGCAGGATCCCTTTAACCGCGTCGTTGCGTAAGAAGACGTAGTCCGCCTCCGGTAGATTTTTAAAGATGAATGTACGACGTGTGCCGTGTCGACTGCCAGCAGCCGGAGCGATGCTGCGGAAATGCTGGCGCAGTCGTTGGACGAAGTCCTCTGGACGGTGGTCCGCTGCTTCCGGATGTGGGGCGAGGAATTCGCCGGGCAGGCGTAGAGACTCGCCGTAGAGAAGGTCCGCCGATGTCGCGTGGAGGTCCTCTCGCCATGCTGCCCTGATGCCCAGAAGGATGGTTGGTAGTACCTCCGTCCATGTGGTGTTGGCGTGGCAGCGGATCGCTGCCTTCAGTTGTCGGTGGGAACGTTCCACCATGCCGTTGGCTGCCGGGTGGTAGGCCGTGGTCCTCCAGTGGGTCGTACCTGTCAACTCAGTAAGGTTTTTAAAAAGGTGCGACTCAAACTGCCTACCTTGATCGGTGGTGATCCTCGCGGGCGTGCCGAACCGGCTGATTCAACCCTCGTAAAATGCCCGCGCCACGGTGGCTGCCTCCTGGTCCCTCAGAGGTATCGTCTCAGGCCAACGGCTGAAGCGGTCGATGCAGGTGAGGCAATACCTGAAACCTTCAGACATCGGTAAAATTACAATGTCTAAATGTACATGCTCGAACCTCCCTGAGGGCGTTGCGAAGTTGCCTGGTGGTGCTTGCACGTGCCGTGTCACCTTGCACCGTTGGCATTCCAGGCAACTTCGAGCCCACTCTCGGCAGTCCTTCTTGATGGACGGCCAAACGTAACGCTCCGTTACGAGTTTGACCGTCGCGTTGATTCCGGGATGCGCCAGGCGGTGGACGGCGTTGAAGGCCGCTCGTCTGAATGGTCCAGTGATGTAAGGCCTCATGGTCTCCGTCGATGCGTCACAATAGACGCTGGTGCTGGTCCCTGGCAGGGTCACCTTCTTCAGGTGGAGCGTGGTCCCGGTGTTGTCGCGCAGGTATGCCTGCAGCTCTTCGTCGCTGCTCTGCGATTGCGCTAGCGCGTCGTAGTCCAACGCTTCCTCTAGCGTTTCCACTCTGGATAGGGCGTCGGCGACGATGTTATCCTTTCCGGCGATGTGACGTATGTCCGTCGTGAACTGGCTTATGAAATCCAGGTAGCGGAATTGCTTGGGCGTGCACTTCTCCGGCTTCTGTTTGAACGCGAACGTGATGGGTTTGTGGTCGGTAAACACCGTGAACGTTTGCGCCTCCACCATGTGGCGGAAATGTTTAATGGCCAGGTAGATTGCCAGCAGCTCTCGGTCGTAGGCCCCGTAATTCTTCTCGGTGGGGCTGAGTTTCTTCGAGAAGAAGGCTAACGGCTCCCAATGATCGCCGTTGCGTTGTTGGAGGACTCCACCAACGGTGAAGTCTGATGCGTCGCATGTCAGCGACAGAGACGCGTCCGCCTTAGGATGAGCCAGCAGCGCGGCTTGTGCAAGGCCTCGCTTGTACTCTTCAAAAGCCGCGGCTGCTTCGGGGGTCCAATTGACCGGCGCCCGACCCTTGACGCCATCGTGTAACAGGTCGTTCAGGGACGCCTGCACCTGTGCGGCCCTAGGTGTGAACCTTCTATAAAAGTTTAGCATACCTAGGAACTGCCGTAGCTGCTTCGCTGTGGTAGGCTGTGGGTATCTCGCGATGGCCTCCACCTTGTCTTCTAATGGCCGAGAACCTTCGCCGTTAACAAGGTAGCCCAAAAACTTAACCTCGGACTTTCCAAAGTGGCATTTCGACGGGTTAACCACCACGCCGTATTGCTTCAGTCGCTTAAACAGCTCCTCCAGGTGCTGTCGGTGCTCCTCTTCGGACGATGAGGCGACGAGGATGTCATCGATGTACGCGTAGCAGAAATCCAACCCGCGTAACACCTCGTCGATGAATCATTGGAAAGTCTGTGCCGCGTTACGTAGTCCGAACGACATGAACGGGAACTCAAACAGCCCGAACGGTGTCGTTATCGCGGTCTTGTGCACGTCTTCCGCGGCGACGGGAATCTGATTGTATGCGCGCACTAAATCGATGGTAGAGAATATCGTCTTACCATGGAGTGCCTGCGCGAAATCCTCGATGTGCCGCACCGGGTACCTGTCGGGCAGCGTCCGTGCGTTGAGACCCCTGTAATCGCCACAGGGTCTCCATTCGTCCTCTCCTTTCTTCGGCACCATGTGCAGGGAAGAAGACCAGCTGCTCTCCGACGGTCGAACGATGCCTAACCGCATCATGGTCTCGAACTCCTTCTTCGCCGCCTTCAGCCGATCGGGTGCAAGTCGGCGGGGTTTGCTTGTCACTGGCGGCCCCGGTGTCGTGCGGATGTAATGCACGGTCGAATGTGTAGTCTGCGACGGTGATCCCTCTGGCCGAGTTATCTCCGGGAATTTTTGCAGCACCTCGTGGAACATCGAACCGCCATGCATGGTTTTAATGCTCGGGATCGACAAGGCCTGCTTGGTCGTCCAACCGGACACTGATATTGACGTCGTCTGATCCAACAGATGACGATTTCGCACATCGACTAGTAACCCATAATGGTACAAAAAGTCCACACCGATTATGGGTTTTCTCACCTCGGCTACCACAAAACGCCAGGTTAGCCAACGTAGCCCGAGGTCTAAGGTTATTGTCACTGTCCCGTACGTAGGGATCTCCGTCCCGTTCGCCGCGTAGAGAAGATACTGCGACTTTTCCCGATTGGCACGAGCCATCGCTCTCGGGATTACACAGAGGTCGGCGCCTGTGTCGACCAAAAACTGCGTCTTCGTCGCGTAATCGACTACAAATAGACGGCGATTCGTTGGGGCAGCGTCGTCCGCCATCATTAACGACTGCCCGTGGCGTTTCGCGATCGTAGCCGCCACAATACTATAAGAGGTACTGAAAAAGTACTCAAGTTAATAAGTGGTTTATACAATTATATTATGATGGCTAATAAATAAATAAATAAATAAATAGATAGATAAACAAACAAACAAATAAATAAATAATCTTATAAACCAACTCGTCGGTACAGGAATCGCATGGGAACAATTCTTTAATAAATGTTATAGTTTTTGTACGGAGTCGTGCCTAACTTTAACATCTTAAATATTTATTAATAATTTAAAAAATAGCCAAAGAAAAGTATTATTTGGTTCGAAGAAGTAAAACCTATATGCAAGCAATTTTAATAGAAATTATAACGTTGAACATTGGGCATGTGTAATACCATGGCCAATTAGTAATGGCAAAGAAACAGTTATCGGTTGTGGTAGACCAGACGATCGATAACTACAAGCAGTCAGATAGTAGTGAGAACTGTCAGAAAGCAGACATGTTACGAATTGCTACAATAGTTGTGTATTAATAGTTGATTAAAGTGTTCTAAACAGTTATCAGTTATTTTATTCTGTGTTATAATGACCGAGGAGCGCCTGATTCGCAACAATATTTTTTTTTAATTTTCATGTCATCGACACTTTTTAAATAACATTTCTATCATTATAGTACAATAACTAAGGTCAAAATGATTTTAAATACAAAAATTCATAAAAGTTTGATGATTGATGTTGTGGCGGCCTTTCGACTATCGCCACTAGAGGGACAGCACAGCCTACAATTTTCTGAAAGTACTCGCTAGCCTCTCCTTTCCAATATATAGAAGTTCTTAACTGTCCCTAATATCCCAGCGTCTAAGGCAGGGTCTGCTAGGAAGCCTTACTGATGAGTCCACTAGCAGGCCCAGGACGAAACGTTCTTCCCCTCTCTTTTCCTTCCTTTCTTTCTTCCTCCTTTATTCTATAGCTACATGAAGCATGCCGCTTCAATGTAAACAGTGAAATATATATCTACATATTATGGAAAAATGAATAAATAATTTTCAGTGATAAAATTATAAGATGATTAAATAAGTCCAGCCACACTGTACGATATTATTAGAACGAGCTTAAAGACAATCTACACATATTATAATATATTGAATCGAATTGAACTACATCGTTTCGGTAACCTTTTGTGGCGGCTTCCCGACACTCGCCACTAGAGGGACATCATCGCTTACAGTTTCCCGAAAGTGCACAATTACCTATCCATTCCAATATATACAACTTCTGACCTGTCCCTAACATCCTCGCGTCTAAGGCAGGGTTTGCTAGGTAGTCCACTAACAAGCTCACGACGAAACATTCTTCTCTCTCTTTTCTTCCTATCCTTTCTTTCATATAGCGGTAACCCTCCTATAACACAGTAGTTAGGTTCCTAGAAAATGCCGTGTTGTGTGAAACCGTATTGTATGAGATTCAGAGCTAGTACAAAAAGGCTGGTTACGTTCTAAAAACTTATTAAAAACAAAAATTATTTTTTATTCTACAGTTTAAAGACTACAAAGTTTTTATAAAAAAATCCACTTCGATTAATCGTTGATGTATGACTAGATCAGGGCTGAACAAATAGCGGCCCGCTAAAACAGTTTTAAAAATTTCAATTTTGTCTCTGCAACTGTAAGTATATAAATTCCCAACTTTAGTGGAACCATGAACAAGTGAATTTATTTAATTTATATTTATTGATTTTTATGGTAAAATTTATGGTACCTTTTCGAAAATACAAAGTTAACTAATAAATGGTATCACCTTAAAAGATGTGGCCTCCTCAGTGTAATATTAAATAATAAGGAAATTAAATAAAGGAAAAATTACATTTAATATTTTGTTTTCAAGTGTTGTTTTATTTGTCACACGTGTTTTACAGAACGCTCTACATCTATATCGACATGCTTGTCTTCTTTTTTATTTTTTCTACCAATTTACAGTAGTGCTACAAATCATCACAACATTGATACGCAACGACCCCAACTTAATTGTAGGTGATTTCAATGCCAAGCATAGACTCTGATACTGCCAATCCCAAAATTACAACGGGAAAGTCTTGTACGAAATAGCAACGAACCGTAACATTCAAATACATGCATTTACAGATCTGACCTACCAACCCACCACCCAAATCAAGCACCCAGCACCCTAGACTTCCTCATTACAAATAAAGCCAATGCAGAGTTATTGTCTGCCCTACACCAGAACGGTGGTCGGACGTGATTCCTCACCCATACGGGTATACCCAGACGGATCTACCCATCTACCAACCAGTTACACCCACCTCACTGAAAGGGGCGATGGAAAAATCCAGATGTGCCGCGGTGCCTTTCCCACGGGTGAGCCCTTCAGAGGGGACGAATCCCAACCGCCGGAGCACCTACGGGGAACCTCGGGGAGGCGAATTCACTACGTGTAAGCGAACACGCTCACTCTGACCCTTTTTGAATTAGGATGGATCAGTTTGGCCAAATTTATAAATGATCCAGACTGCCAGCCTCAGTCTTATTCAATTTTGCTCTATGAATGTGGCTCGGACTAATTTGGGCAAATCGATAGATGCACCAAACCCCGGAGTCGCAGTATTATTCAATAACCCCAGAGCCCCGTTAGCCGCCAGGCAAACCCGACGACCAGGTTCCACCACGAGGAGGTGGGGATGGGTACTTCCTGGACACCCAGGTTCTGGAACCGATAAAGCTAATGCAGTCTACAACCACCACACTATTACGGCAGGCTCCTCAGATCATTACCCAGCCTTTTTGTCGCCACTTGACAACGACGAATCCCTACCGAGACCGTTGTCATTTCGCACCTCGAAAAGTCTCGGTCGGGGTACTTAGTATACTTAGTTATACTGATAAAAATCACGTAGGCCAAAAAAAACCCCTACGACGCAGGCCGAAAAGAACCCTACGTGGTAGGAATGCAAGCAGAAAGCGACACAGTCGACGACGATCACGCGAACCGAGAGCACGAGCTCGAAAGCGAATTGAATAAAGAAAAGACGAACAACAAACTCTGTGTGGTGATTAGTCGATTATATCCCAACTATCCCACACCGCAATCCTCGGTTGGCCTCCCGTCTCACTCGGCTTGACTGTCATATAACAAATTGGAATAAATACAGAAACGTAATTAACAAGCATGTACCACACACAAAGCCAAAAATTAACACAACAGAAGACATTGATACAGAAATAGCCAACATCAACAGAAACATTACGCACGCAGCCTCACAGGCAATATCACACAAACACTACGTCTCATGCCAGAATAACCTGTTTCCTCACATAACCCACACGATCCGCATAAAAACAATACTCGTACGCTCTAACAAAGGTACCAAACACCGACCCTGAAATATATTCTAATCTCACTCACCAGACACGTCCAACACATATCAGAATGGAGAAATACACCAAGGGGTAAAAAATTACGCAAACTGTACCTAAAAGACAAATCCTACTGGAAATAGTCAAATTCTTGAATTTGTAAAATCAATACACAAACGCACCACTGATCTTAAATAACGTCACCGTATACACCGACGAAGAAAAGGTGGAAGCACTGGCAGCTTACTATGAAAGTATCCAACAAGCAACACGAAGCAATGACAATCCGTCCTTCACTGCACAAATTAATCCTTACATAGCTCATGTCTTTCTAAACCTCCCAAAAAATATAAACATAGCAGGATATGCGGGACGATATTGCACTTTACTCAGCAAGCCTATTGCCTCATAAAGCCCTTATTAGATGTCAAAACGCTACGAATTTAATAATAGCCTGACAACGGAAATGGAAACTTCACAAACGCCGATAAAACAGAGGCAATACTTGTAACACAAAAAAACATTGCCTACCTAGATACAAAACAGAACGTCATCATTAAACTACAAAAAAATACCTTGGAATACACGTAGATACCAAGTTAATCTGGAAACATCACATCACAGCAGCAAATAAAAAAGCAATAGTAACCGTCTCCCGATACTACAATCTCCTCAAGTCACTAAATCTCCCCATCAAACTCAAGCTCTTACTATAGCCCGCACTCAAACGATCTAAAATAATATACGCTGCTTCGGTGTGGCAAATAACAGCGCATTGTCACATAAATAAACCGCAGATAACAACAAACAAGTGAATACATACCGAAAATAACAGAATACGTTACCAAAATAAATAACAAACTACACAAACAATTAAAAAATCATATAAACCCTATCCTTAGGAACATACAAATAAACATAATGTTAATATAACTCAATGTAAATACAAACAAACTGTACATAGCATGTAAATAAAACTAACAAAACTAACATAGAATAAGACCGCCAACTAAAAAGACTATCCCCCCCTCCGGTTCTACATAACAATACTTCAAAACATCTTGCAGATAGGTATTTTACGAAATTTTATGTATATCTTTTTTCCCTATAAACTTACATTATAAATTGTACAATAGTTCCTAAGTACTAAAATAAATAATACGATAGGTAACGCAACAGAATCACTACAAGATACATTGTAACTGAGGGCAATGTAACGGGAGTAAGAAATCACACTCGACCTTTTTGCCCACAATTTAATATAAAACAATCAACAACAGTTAACAATAGCGAAACAATAATAAAACAATAGTTCTTAATGTTGGGGGCGGTGCTACGGCTACGATTTCTTTTACGTCGCTACGCGACTCTAGTGAAACTCAACTTGACCTCACAATTCTTAACGAATATGGAGGTTGCTCTAACGAACAGGGTGTTCTCGCCGAACTGTTCTAACCGAACTATATGCTAGCGCCGTTCTAACAGAACTATGTGCTTGCCTCGTTCTAACCGAACTGTCCGAATCGAACTGTCGCGAGGACGAAAATGTCGTCCCTTAAAAATGCGTATAGAAAAGGATGGGAAATCCCAGAATGAAAAGGATGGATGCACAGACGAGGAGAGTGAACGTTTCCACGAAACGTAACGGACGGAAATTGGTCATAAATAAACCAAGTTTAAGGATCTACCGTACGCGACTGGCAATGCTCAGTCGCGACGAAATCTTAAGGGAAACAATTGCTTGGCCCAGATGATGGACACAAACCAGACGGGTATCGGGTTTAGGAAACGCGCGGGCCTGGTCGCCAAGTGCTAACCCGCGGTGGCCAGACCTGCGCTGTGTCGTAGGAACGCATTGTTATTTCTTTAGAGAATTTACGACTCGAAAATACCAGGAATCGTAGCCGCCACATAACAATGGGATATTGTAATATTATGTAAAACGCTCACGCTAACAAATAAACAAAATATCAAATGTCAAATGATCATACCACATTCTCGGCCTAGCCTTCGAAGGGTAAGAACGTCCTGAAAATCAGCAGTGATTCCGAAAAATAGCAAGCAAGGTCATAAAACGTGATATGTACCGACAGCATACTGTAAGGCATATCGTGATTACCAACGACGTGTAGTGCTCGAGATAAGTTAAAAAATGCATATCTAAGAAAAGTGCAAAATCGGCTCACCCAAAGTGACATAGTGCACCCCCCACACTAAGGGCGCGGATCTTGCTGCGCAAACCAGCATCAACATAATGAAGCCATCCTTATCGCATAGGACCAAGCTCCACATTATCCCTCCGACGCAAGCCAAGGAAGTACTGCGATGAGCTATCGCCCATAGACACCAAGAACGTCGTAGCTAACATCCTCATAAACAATTCATTTGTGTTACTTAGCCACGAAACTGAAACGCCACCGAAACAGTCTATCAGGGAAAGGCCGCCTCTAATAGTGTTAAACGTATATTAAATCAAAAACATTGAATTTCACACATACGGATACAAAACAGTACAAAAAAGGAAATTCGTAATGCGAGGGAGAGCTACCAAGCACATTTGCGTCAGAAGACAGAAAAATTTACCTAGAGCAAAACCCTAATAAAATCGTTACGAGGCACAAGATGACGAAAGCAAATGCGGAAGGTATCTCAACCCCCCTCTCATTGTTCGTGATCATAATCCACCAGGACACAACCTTGGATCAACTACACTCCCAAAACGCAATCCTACTCCATGTACTTTTAAAAAGTACTATTCTTCGACCTGTAAACACATCAAGCATACACCCCCTTAACAACAAGTAACAATAATACAGCCCACACGGACAAGGATAAAGCAGAAACGCTAGCAGCATACTACGCAAACATCTACCAAGCAGCATACAATAGCAAAAACATATCATTTACAGCTCAAATTACAGGATAATCAAAAAAACATTTCAACGAAACACGCACGACCAACCCGCAAGGCCCCCATCATATCTGAAAAACGTTACCCAAAGAAATGCTCAACATAATCAGAAAACTAAAAAACAACAAAGCATCTGGACATGACAAAATACACAACATCCTCCTAAAAAACGTCCTAAAGAAAGCAACAGTTCACTTTACATATATAATTAATATCACCTTTAGATTCTCCTACTTCTCGAGCGATTGGAAACACGTGTGGCGGCCTTCCGACACTCGCCACTAGAGGGATAGCACCGTTTACACTTTCCTGAAAGTACCCGATGACCCATCCTTTCCAATATATAGAAGTTCTGAACTGTCCTTAATATCCCAGCGTCTAAGGCAGGGCCTGCTAGGTAGCCTTACTGATGAGTCCACTAGCAGGCCCAGGACGAAACGTTCTTCCCCTCTCTTTTCCTTCCTTCTTTCTTCCTACATCTTTACAGCACAGCAAACCGAAGCAGCGCAGCCGCTTCAAAATTAATATTTCATCAGTTATTAATAAAACCCACATTCACCTACGGATGTGAGATATGGTGTAATATCGGGGCATCAATAATGGGAAAGCTTAGAATATTCAAAAAAAGATGCTTGAGAGCATTGCCAAAAATACATAAACAATTCAAGAAGAAATAACTATAGACAAGACAAGTACAACGAGCAAAATAGAATACATTGACACGATAGCAAATATCAAGGTAAAAGACTGAATGTAACACGAAATAAATCTAAAGTGATAATAGCAAGAAATACTTTTTGTTTATTTAAAGTATATACTATTGTAAAACGTAATAAATAAACGTAATAAAAACAAAACGCAGTCTTAATTAGACCTCCGAAAGGTAAGGACGTATTCGAAGACAGCTGTAAAAGTGTGAAAATAGAAACTTTAGCCTTTTTACTGAAAACAGTCGGCGACGCTCGGAAAGGCAAGCCGTAGCTACGTGCGCGCCGAAGTGACAAAAATTAAAACAATTCTAATTAGTGACAAAGTGACAAAGTGCACCATAGCAAACAAGGATGCGGATCGCTTCCTGCAAAGCAATCAACCAAGATGAAGCAAATCCCACCGCACTGGACCAGAGTCCATATTATTTCTCCATCGAAAGCTAAGCAAGTCCTTACACATCAAAATGGCAGCTGGTAAGAACACATACACTTAAATGCAGACAGAAAAGAGCACAGACATATCAACAATAGAGGACATCACAGCGAATGTCCCAATCTCTAACTCTTTCGAGCTACTGAATGAAGAGCCCGAAATTGTCATAAACCAGCTCACCAAAAAAATTAAAAACCCTGAAAACGCTGCTAAAAATACTAAAAATCAAACACGAAATTGAAACAGCCTTCCACGAATCAGTAAACACCCACTGGAAAAACATTAAACAGATATATCGCAAAAAAGAATTCAGCTCCTTAGAATCCCTCAAAATCACTCCAAATGACTCCAACCTAATCTCGAAAGCTAACATAAACCGAACTGATCTTATATCAGATTCACACAGCAATCTTATAATCACAAATCGTGAGGACCTATTAAACATTCTAGGTACACACATCGAATCAATATACACGCCAAACGATAGTATAGACTTGAAACAATTTTCTCCTCTTATAAACCAAAAAGCAAAGAAAATCGAACAAGATTTAACACACGACAGATAGAACGATTCCATATTATGTACATTTACACCCATCAATACAGCATATCAGCCTAACAAGGACTCCATTCCATCAAACTCCTTCTCCAACTTTCATAAACTGAAAAATACCTTGATGGCATCTCGAACATGGTCCTCAAAAACTTGCCTCTCCAATACATAAATCACTACACCATATTATTCAACAATTGTCTCAACATTGCTTATTTTCCACGAGATTAAGAAACTACGAAAATAATCGCTATTAAAAACAAGAGGAAAAGATGGAAGTGATCCAATCAACTATAGACCTATCAGCCTCCTATCTAATATCAGCAAGGTATTAAAACAGTAATAAATGATTCAATAATCTACTTTTGCAAATCAAACAACTGTCAAATCAAACACTTGAAACAGTCTGGATTTCGATTCCAATATAGCATAATAGATACAGTTTGGCTGGACGGACTTTTCTATAAATTAGTAAAAACAAAATTTCCCCATTACTTAACAAAAATAATCTGGGATATGACCTATGAAAAGAAATTCTTTGTACCGGACAAACAAGGTACAGCGACCAAGTGTTTCTCAGACAGTAATGGCCTCCAACAAGGGACAGTTAATTCACCCATTCTCCTTAATATCTATTTAAGCGACCTCCTGCAAGTGCATAAAGACGGAAAATAACCGCCATGCTTTGATAGTGCCGTGACACGCAGTGTCGCTCCAGTGCTAGCCCTGTGCTGTTACGAGAACTGAGAGGCAGCACCGTGCTAGCACAGTGCTTAGAGTTCCACCCGGTGTCATTGGCGCTACAATCGCTGGTTATCTGGGTATTGGCATGAATTTTCCTGACGAATTGAAAAAATATATATGGCTCTCTCAGTAACTATAAATGTTGGCAAAGAACTACCAAAACGTCTGTCAGTACTCGTATGCGGATATCTAATATCTGACGGATTTAATTTGTATGGAAAAACGGGTTCCCCATTAACAAATGTGACGTCTACGCCAATGCAGCCTTCGAGCGATTCGCACGCCTTGTGTAGTACCACAGTATACAGTAGTGCAACTGGCACGATTTTATGTGTTACAAAATTTAATGCGCATGCGCGAAACAAGGCTCCGAATCGCAGTGCCATCTGAACTTCCGCCTCACTTGCTCTTTAGTTTTTCTTTCCTCTCTCTTTCTTAGCGAACAAAAAGACGATTGAATATCTAACCAAACCTGAAGCTGAATTTGGAGAGAATTCAGTATCTGTTGAAAGCTGCTTGAAAGCGTTGAAGCACGTTCAAGCTATTTCGAAGATTTTAAAAATATGGTATCTTCGTTTTTTTCATTAATGAAACCTTTACTTTTAAGATATTATATGTTTGTTACCGATATATTTGTATACATAGGTATTAAGTATATATAAAATAACTTTAAAATAAATTTTAAAATAAAATATACAATGTATAATATATTTTTTGTATTTTTCATTATATTTTTTCTTGTTTATCTTGTATAATATTTATGTTCTTACATTTTTATAGTTATAGTAACATGTGTATTTTATATTTTTTCGATTTTTGCTTTCTTTCCTTGTTTTTCAGTGTATTAGAAATAATACATTTATTATTTTTATTAAATTTTGATTAACTGAACGTAAAAATAAGTTGGGCAGATAGAGAGTAAAAAAATGCAAGTGAGATTGAAATCCAGGTGGCACTGCGATTTGGTTGCTTCTGTCGCGCATGCGTACTCAATTTTATGGTACACCGACATCAAAGGTGCCGACAGAGAGTTTCGCTACTGTATACTGTGATAAGATGGTGGCGACACCATACCGGCACTGTAGCGACACTTCCGAGGAGTGTCAGCAGATCCGTAGTCATCTACGTCCGCACTTGTTAGCTAAAATGCCGGCACGCAGTGGCAGCACGTTCTAGTCACCAGCGTAGCACGCGTGCGAATGACACTGCGCCAGCACCAGCGTGACACGCGTGTCATCGTTCCATTCAAAAATTTTTTCTGCATTGGCGTAGGCGTCACATTTGTTAATGGGGAACCACCTGTTATTCCGTACAAATTAAATACGTCAGAGTTTAGATATCCGCATACGAGTACTGACAGACGTTTTGGTAGTTCTTTGCCAACATTTATAGTTACTGAGAGAGCCATATATATTTTTTCAATTCGTCAGGAAAATTCATGCCAATAGAGAGTATTAAATACGATGACAGCATATTGTTTAAAGAAATGTAATAAATGATACATTTACTTATAAAATGTTGAACTAATTAAGTTACGTTTACTTTACTAGCGTATCACTATTTTCAGGTGAAAATATTGAACGTAATTATTTGTTTTCCTTTGGTACATATATTCTTGTGGTAAATGGTTTTATCGTTTGTAAGGATTATTAAATATAAAATATACCTTTGTTACATGAATTTTTAACGATGAGTTGAAAAAAATATTTATAAACTAAGTGTATGTATTTTTACGATAAAGTAATTAACGAGTTTTCTGAAAAAATCGCTGTATTAAGTTATAGTTTATAGAAAATAATAAAAAGAAGTTTTTATATCTTTCTTTCGTGTCAGTGTATCTATTTTCGTATCGAAATAAATAAATTGCTTAGTTTAGTCATTTTTAATATTCGTTTATAATTTTTATGCAAACAGCTTCTTCATTGGTATATATTAGCCCACGCCACTGGCACGCGTGTCACTATGGTGAGCTGATAGTGTCATTGGCACGCCGTGTCGGCCTTCTGCTATATCGCCGTGCTTTGATAGTGCCGTGACATGCAGTGTCGCTCCAGTGCTAGCTCTGTGCTGTTACGAGAACTGAGAGGCAGCACCGTGCTAGCACAGTACGTAGAGTTCCACCCGGTGCCATTGGCACTACAATCGCTGGTTGTCTGAAAAGTTTCCCCAGGGTAAGATTTATACCATTTAAAGAGCATAAAATGAGCTTCTTATACTGAGTTTTTCGTTAAAATCTGGGGAAATTTTTTTTGGGTATAGCAATTTTTCTCGATTTTTTACTAATCCAGAAACTAGAAATATGCATAAAAAATGACTTAAAAATTCTGAAAAAAGAAAAAATGATATAGCATTCGAAAGCTTAATTTTTTTGTGATTTTTTTGACACAAAATTCAAGTCGATAACTTTTTTCAGTCAAAAGTTATAGCCTCCGAAAGATTTCGCTAAATGCGTACTTTGACCCCCTCCCCCTCCCTTATAAAAAGGCCCGACAGATAGAGACGCTGGCAATTGGTGACACACATATAGATCTACAAATGTGCAAAGTTTAAATAAAATCGTGTAAGAAATATCGGATAACAGGGTGCACGGGCGGTCAACGAGGGTCGTGTGCTTTCCCCTGCGGCATCGCCCCTCTCCGGGGCTTTGCCTAAACATACGAATGGGCTATGACGTTGAGGGTGTTCTCGAGGCTAGTACGAATGGCCTAAGAAGGCATTCTTGTACGAACCTTCGGGTGAGACATCGAATAAGTACGCCCAGTAAACGTTGAGCCATCGAGTTGTTACTCCATTTTCCTCAACATCTTACAATCGGTTGGGGGCGAAAACATATGGTTTTTGTATAGGGTCCTTTAATGTTCAAGCTAAAATTAATATTTTCTCGATATTAGTATCGATATCAGTCACCTAGCCTAACCTGTAGACTTTTTGATATTGATACGAAATGAGAATTTGTAATATCTGTAATAATTTTTTCTCATGTTTCTTTTCAAAATAAGTGTCAAGCGTGTAACGCTAACACAGCTTGGGCTGATTGTGCCAGAATTGTTGAGATTCAAAGCATAAAATGTTAAATCGCCATACCGTCTGTTTTAGAGTAGAAGATAATAATTTGTAAAGTATCCTGTAACATTTCCTAAAAACGCAATATTTTAAAAGCCGAAAAATTCAACAGTTTTTGGTCTCCTGAAATATAAAGTTCAGTCTTCACTTTTATTGAATCAATTATTTCCCCTTGAATTCCAGAATAAAATAATTGTATATGGTATCACTAAAAATATATATTTATACAATTATAAGGGACATGGATGAGACAAAAATAATTTATATACAGAAATTTTAATAACATAATTCTAAAGTATCACATGGAATCCATTTTGAACTCTCCAGAGCATCCCATAAATTATAATCTTGTTCTATTATCTCTCTATTAAGTTTATCGATATCTATGGGGACTGAGTGTTCTGAAAATAAAGTAAAAAGTTATGTTTTTTATCTACTTAGATTATAATATGATAAATATTACGATTAAAATGTTTTACATCTATCAATTATCAAACACATTATAAAATCATTTCGCATAATCAATTTCAACATAAATTACTATCTTATTATTTAAAAATTTAATACAATCTGTTGATATTTCTTCTATTTTGTGTATGTGTATGTGTGTGTGTGTTATTAGTTAGTATATTTATTATACAAAAGTGTCAACAAAAACAAAGTGTACAAAATGTATGATTATTAATGTATAACATGAGAAGCATTAATAAGATATAAATAATAAGATATAAAGGTATTGTTGTATAAAATATTTATGTACACAAGATGAACAAAAGTTGTATGATTAAAGGATAAATAAATATATGTCTGTATGTATTTGTAGATGCATAAAAAGAAATATGTTTTTCATACCAATTAATTCCAATTCATCTTCTTCAGGTTTCTGATCGGATATGTAGCTATTATATCCATCCGATGTAGGTTCACTTTCATAATAACCTTGCTGCCATGCACTATAACTATTCCAATATGACGATGTATCATAATAATTGTAAGCATCTGAATTCATATTTGATGGTGTGTATTCAGAAGAAGATTGAGGAGGTGTTGATCTAAATTGTGATGGAAGAAGACAAATGAAGATTATTTATTAAAATTATGAAATAATTTACATTTTAAAACACACAGATTAAAATATATCTTCGATACCCTGATAATTTATTCCAAGGCCTAGGTACGGCGTTGCAGATCTTTAATGATTTTGTTCCCAACCCTCTATATCCATTCATAGTACTTAAACTATTCTTTTGCTCTTCCTCATTAGCAAATCTAACAAAACCATATCCTTTACTAAATCCAGAACTATCTAAAATTACTTTTGCAGTTCTAATTGAATTATATTTAGCAGCAAATGCCCTATACAAAGAATAATCGTCTACATCTGTCGATAAGTCTCCAACCCAAATGCTAAATTCTCTTTCTGCTGTTGGCTTTCCTGTTGTACTAGCATGGTTTAATCGAAACCTTACAGCCTAAATTATAAGAAGAATAAGATTTTAAGCTAATAGATGAATTATTTAAAGAAACGATTGATATTAAAATAATATAATAATAATAATAATGTAAATTACAAAAAAGATATTGATAAAATGTTTGAAATCCTTACTGGATTTGAACCGGGTATAACTTTGCCATTCAATTTATGCATAGCATCGAGTGCCATTTCATCGGTTGGAAAATGTACAAAACAATAACCTGCTGGTTCGCCTGTATAACGATTTCTCATTACCTTAACTGTTTGTGGTTGTTCTCCCATTTTATGGAAAGCGTTCATTATAAAACTTTCCGTCATATATGGTTCTAACTAAAACAAAATATTCTCTTATTTTCGCTGGAAACAACAGATACAGAATATTAATATCATGCTTTCATATAAAGTAAAAAATAACTTTTACTTACACCTCCCATCCACAATTGACATAAAACCATAGGTCCAGACATTGTTTTGTTTACAGTTGTACAGACGTTTTACAGATAAATCTCGTAGAATTCTAGAATGTAACGAAACAGAAACAATTTATAAATTTTGCGAAAGGAAAAACTATGGTATTTATAAATTTAATGTATGCCCTACGCGCCTAATTTCGTTAATATTAGTGATAACGAGGTTACGTAGCTAATATTTTTGTTTAAACAAAACAGATTAGAATGAATTATTGTGAATAAAAGAATAATGTATATAAATGCGTATGAAAAAATAAAATTCAAATTATATATAAAACAATAAGAAGAGCAAAATATTTCTCTAAAAATTCCATATCAATGAAAATGAAAGTACCTAAGTTTAAAGAAGAAACCGCTGTTTATAGTTTAGATTCCTGCGAATCTCAGTTTTACCACGATGAAAAATGGAACTATGGAATATAGGAGAATTAACGCGAAACTCCAACTTTCTTCGGGAATTCATATTTTTGGGCTTGCGTAAATAAAATATGTATTATTCTGATACTGTGACATTGGCATAAATGCAGTTGACTAATGGGAAACGATGTCACTAGATAAAACTATTTGTTATTGGATAGCTGTGGGTTACTATTTGTGCTTGCATTAGCGTTATATACGCTATATACTAGACGTGTGCATGTGGCCGCGGTTAGAGTGTGTTACGTGTGTACGTACAGATTTTTCAGCCGACAGCTGTGCTGTATCAAGATGGCTTCCGCGGAACAGGTCGGCTTGAATAAAACTTGGGAATTATCGCTTTACGAGCTTCATCGTACACCACAAGATGCCATCACTGATAGTACTGAAATTGCGGTTAGTCCACGAAGTTTGCACAATGAACTTATGTGTCCAATTTGTTTGGATATGCTTAAAAAAACTATGACCACCAAGGAGTGCTTGCATCGTTTCTGTTCGGATTGTATTATTACGGCACTTAGAAGCGGCAACAAGGTATGTCGAGTCTTTAGAAGTAGTTCTGATACAGTTTGACAGTGTCTACTATTTTCTATTGTTCAAAATGGGTTTAGAAGATTCTCCTTCTACCGGAATTGAGCGCCAATACTTTGTCAATATTCAGTCACTGTTTCTTTTTTCACATTGCCACGCAAATATTACTCTATATTTTTCTTATATGCAGATTAGTGTAAGAACTATTAATGATATAATAATTTTAGCATACTTTTCAAAACGAATTCTAAATTCTGTTCTATGATTCATTGTTACATTTATAAAATTTTGTCATTATTTTGGTCAAGGTATTCGCATGTTTATTAATGGAATATATCAATTTATTTCTTCTAGAGTAGTTTGTAATTTTCATTCTGCAAAAGTAATCAATTATTTTGAAATATATAATTGAGATTGCTATTAGTTATTATATTTATTTATTTGTTAGTACATTGTTAATTGTTGTTATTGACATACTTATTGTAACATATTGTTAAAAGTCAATTTAAATTTTAACCATTCTTAGTTGGAGCATTTAATGATGTTAAATTCTCTCTTATTTATAGGAATGTCCAACGTGTAGGAAAAAGCTTGTGTCCAAAAGATCTCTTAGACCAGATCCCAACTTTGATTTATTGATTTCTAAGATATACCCTAGTCGGGATGAGTATGAAAAACATCAGGAAAGAGTGTTGGCAGAATTAAACAAGTCACATTCACAAGCTGCATTGGTAAATTCCATTACAGAAGGGATTAAATTACAAAGTCAAAATCGTCCTCAAAGATCTAGGAAATGTGCGAATGAATCAGAAAATGCCAACAATGCAACGTCCTATAATAACTCTCAAAATGCCAGTGCACCAGCTACACCAAACCCAATGAATGCTGCGAATCAAAGTGACTCCTCTCAGAGTACAACTGGACCTTTAAACAACAGTAGCGGTGGTAATTAAGCAAATTCTATCGATAATTGTATTGGAAGAAGGATTTTGTGTTTCACTTGTTTGCAATAACAACTCTATGATTTATAAAAATTGTCACTTGTATACTTGCATGTATTGTTTTTGAGCATACAGAGCAGAACATGGTGTCCCAATCAAATTTCCTGACTGAAATTTTAAGCACAACACTTAGCACTTCTGATATCAACAGCACACTCACTGTATATTTTATTAATTTAGTTGAAACTGTGATTAAAATGTGTTTATATATGCTTTGTTAACTAAAATTTATGGACAACTTTCTCAGAAAAAAATTAATGGGAACATACAAAATATAATTATGAATATCACATATAATATATTAAATGAAGTAACAAAGAACAGAAATATAGTAATTGAAAAATTGCATTAAGAAATGTTTGTATAAAAATGGTTCGATACAGAGGGAAGTATTGGATGGTTAAAACAATTTTTCTGTGGGAAGCAGTGTGAAGAATTCCAAGGTCAAGTTATCTCTTTAATGAAACATATTATTTACTCTCATATCAATAATATCCAATATTTAAAATACACGAAATGTAATACAAATTTCTAAACTTTCAGGTTGGTGTAGACACTTAATTAGTGTCTACTTAGAATACTCTCTAGAAGACACACTCTCTTTCTCTCTGAATTCGTAGAATCTTCATTTACCAGATTATAATGATTATACCAATAATTTGTTTAATTTGACTGTTTGCAACAAAAGCTTTTATCCACACCTGCAATGAAATTCAATCTTGATTTTAAAATTTCTCACTACTTCATTTGAAAAGAAAAAAATATTTCATTCATTTTTAATATTTTTTTGTATCTTAATTTATATTTGACATCTTTAATTTTTTATGAGATATTCCACTACATCCAGTTATAGCACATACTGTACACTTTCTTACATTTTTGGTGTTTCTCCTAGGGCTGTTAAGTAAATTCTTAATTCAGCAGATGAAGTTGATGTGAATAAAATCATTACTTTTAGGTACTACATCCAGAAATTCAACCACACCATCGCCAAACCCAGCTAATCAAATTCCTAAACCACCAAAACGACAAAAAAGTTTACAAAATTCAGAGAATGATTCGTCTAGCGCGGAAGCTGAGACTGGCGGTGGTGATTCCATGGTAGACACGGAAGGTGAAGGTCCTAGTGAACCTTTAATGTTAAATGAGATCGAACTTGTTTTTAAACCACATCCTACGGAGATGTCTGGCGATAATTCACTAATAAAAGCTCTGAAGGAAAATAGTATTCGGTATATCAAGACAACAGCAAATGCTACAGGTAAATATATGAAAAATCCTGATGGAACAAGTTTAAGTTCCAGAGGCAATTGAAAGTAACCTATATTAATTTTTGTAGTGGATCATTTGAGCAAATACTTGGCTATGCGATTAACATTAGATTTAGATACAGAATTATCGGAATCGGATAGACTACTCAATTTCTGCATCTATATAGCACCATCTCCTGGACAACTAGTGGTTTTAAGCGGATCACAGACATTGAGACAAGTCAATGATAAATTCTGGCGCGTCAATCGACCCTTGGAGATGTATTACTCGTGGAAGAAGACCTAGGGAAGGCCTCAAAAATATCACTCTGATGGGAGCTAGTCACATTAAGCTCGAAAAAAAGAAAAAAAAAGAAAAAAAAGAACAAAAAAAGCTGCGTGAAGTACAGATATAAAAGAGACGCGTGTTGTCATATACGAAACATGGGATATATTTTACTATACTTCAAATAGCCTTGCATTATGTTCAATGGTTGAAAGTGGTACGAGAAGAGTAAGTTTCTCGTAATCGTCTGTGGTGCAATTTTTCTCTTTATGGGACTGATTATTGATGTGTTTCTTCAGAAAAAAAACTAATAATAGGTGATCTGAATACGTTTGTTACTGAAATACAGCGATTTATTCTAACTACGAACTGCCATTTATCACATTGTATTGCATTAGAATTAACTTAATGGATTTTTGTGTTCCGAATCGTTTTCGCATGAACCACACAACATATAATATCGGGTTTTCTTTTTTGACAAATATGAGTTACTTCAGGTGAGCTACTTCCAGTTATATAATACTTCAGCAAACCAATTACTTCGGTGGTTAAATAACTTAGTTCGCATTAGTTTCTGATTCGCTGCACACCATTCTGTATAATTTCTCGAAGAAATAAACCAATGTATATACAATGTACTTTTTTGTTAAAAAGATATATTATTCGCCGTTGAAAAATATTACTTCTCTTTTTTGGAGTGTTATGAAACTTGTTATTTTGTTCTTTTGCGATTAATCAGCTTCAATTTCCTATCCCTTTTAAAGCTTTCTCTGTTAGGAAAATTGAATTTCTGATTTCGTTCGAGATACATCAATAACTTATTTGGCTTAGTCGGCGGAATAATCGATAACCCTAACTTGTGCTCTCGAGGACCCTAACTTGTGCTCTCTTATATTTTCACTGAACTGAAAACAATTGTGAACTCTCCGATTCAAAGAAAGTTACCCTACTTTAGTAAATAGGAAACCACATTGCAATCCTCTAACTTTAAATACAATTTCTCGATGTTCGGTACCCTAAGATTTTTCTTTGTTCTCTTATTTTAACTTCTCCAATTTAATGACTTAATTGGTACAATAAGCGATTTAACTGATATTTTATCTTTAAAATTGAATAATTTGATAGCAAATCAGTTGATGGCGTACGATCTAGAATTAAAAAATCGGATATTCGTGAAAACTTTTTATGTGTGTATATATATATACAGGTTAATCCTTTAGTGGTGGTACAACCGAAAGGGGGGTACTTCTACATTAAAAAATAAGTCAAAAATATAGAATAACAATTTTTCATTTGAGGGTTTGTTTCCGAGAAAATGGACTTTGAATTTTCGCCAGGTACAGGTGCACTTGATCATGCCCCGATATAGCGGATCTAATTGTACATTATTGCCTCGATTGAAGTTATGTTGATAAATACTTCCAATATCACGAAAATGTTTTCCAAGCTGTGAGAGATTTTTTAAACCAACATTACCGAAGTTGGATTGGTCGTGGTGGAACAATAGCTTGGCCACCACGCTCTCCTGAGCTTGACTCCGCTTGACTTTTATTTATGAAATCATGTTAAATGTGTGTTGTGTATTCTGAAAAAATCATAAGTTCAGTATTCTGAAGAAATCACAAGTTGCGAGCAATCGAAAGAAAAGATTATTGTAGTCTCTTATACATTAAAACAACCGAATACCTTAGAAAGCGGTCATAGAAATTTGATTAGAAGAGCAGAATTATGTTTTCAGCAGGATGGGCAACATTTTCAGCAATTTCTGTAAGAGTAAAATTTGTTTCAAACATTCTATTACATTACCTGTTCGTAATTTACGTTTTCCATGAAGACAGTGATTTACAGTGAGATCCATTACAACGAGACGTGATCAAGTGCACCCGTACCCGGCGAAAATTCAAAGTCGATTTTCTCGAAAACAAAGCCTCAAGTGAAAAATTCTTATTCTATATTTTCGACTCATTTTTTCATGTAAAATCACCTCCCTTTCGATTGTACCACCAGTTGCGGATCACCCTGTATATATGTATACAAGTCAGCGTTGCAAGAATTACGGTTTATTTGTCTTTTGCTTCAGTGACAATGTTGGCTTCGTTAATAGATTTCCGGGTTCGACATTTCTTGGAGACATTTCTTTGTCTTCGCTCCATTCTTTTAGGGAGTTCTTTTCCGAAGGCATCTCGTCGAAAATATCTTTCGCCCTCCTCTCGGAGCCATCGAATTTCTCTTGTAAAAGTTTGTAAACCTCACTCGAGATGAGCCTAAAAATTAATCAGTCCATTAAAATATCAGGCAACTCAATCCATTTGGGATTCCATTTTAATTCCATTATTCGTTGCCAATCCACATTCTTTCTTAATAGATCTAAATCGATCTAAATAATTAGGACGTTTCAAAGTTTATCCTATTTTGTAGCAACGCAAACGATCTTATCTACGGAATAGATCGAATGACATAACAAAGTGAAGGCATACTAACGGCATCTTATAAGGTTCCTTATACCATAGTGGGAATCCCGTAGGATTGTGTCTACCGTCGGGAATTGAATTCTTGGTTGGTAGTGAATGCAGTTTGAAATGAGCTGGTTCCACTATCTCTTCCAGTAAATCTGACACTTGTCGTGCGTAATTCTCTGTACCAACTGTTCGTTCCAGTCTAGAAATTAATCGGGAAATGATTTTCTTACGTCTTAATCAGTATTCTTTATTATTATTTATTTGCATCATTACCGAAACTTTGAAGACATTTGTAGGAAATTTTTAATGAATCTTTGATTGTAATTTTGAAAAACCTCGGTCGTATTTGGATATTTAATAGTTTCGGAGAAATTAATAAAATGTGTTTTTGACATAATAGAGGAACGATGCGTATACAAATGTTACTAAAAATATATTAAATGCTGCTTATTGAAATATTACTAATGTACAACAGCCTTCGTCATCGTGGTCTGTTGAGAATGCCGAGTAGCGCTCGCTGCTAACGACCTAATAACGATATTGGTCTCAGTATCTATGGGATTTCCTTTCGAAATAAAAATACAACAGCATCAATATGCCTATTAGTACTAAACTGGTCATTACTGGAAAAGGTAATGTTTATATACACATGTGGGTAATGTTTTATGTAGTGCATGCAAGGTATTTTTTATCAATATCTCAGAAACTATTAGTATTCGAAGAAAACATGTAGACTTGCTTGTTACTTCGTCGCTTGAGAAATATATAATTAATATTATCACCATATAAATTAAGTGGATAGTATGGTATAATAATTACACACACACATACGCACGCACGCCCCTTCTCTTTCATTTTAAACGTGCAAAAATGAGATTCTGCATAAAAGTGAGAAACCAAAGAATAAGTGTACATTGATTTTATTACTTTTGAACCATTTGTCTAGTAAATTCAAATCTCGGCGTTAATTTGCGAAATGGAGCAGTGGATTCCAAGGAACTTCTCACTCTACCCGCTTGTGCTTTATTTACAGTCTCCTGGATCCCATAGAAATTTCCAAAGTGCACAGCTGTATCTTGGGGAAGTTCCGAAATTAATCTGGTGTTTTTTGGAACTTTGTTCTTCGTAGAGGGGCTTTGTCCATTTGTGGCTGGAATGCTCAAAGAGCTTTTCGAGGGATGGGATTTTTGTTTCTTCTCAACGAACCTTGGATCGATAGTAGTAATTACATGTAGTAATTACATGTTTTTGACAAGCTTATTTATTTCTTATTATATCTATTAAATGACGTTTAGATTATTTAAATCGTTTGCATGTTGCATTTAATCCATTTGTTATTTACTTGCTCGTAATTATTATATGTGAGCTGATATCTCAATAAATAATCAATAACCCCCTCATATCATAGAATTTGAATCAATTTAATACTAACACTAAATAATTACTAGAAAAAAAGTTTCATTTGAATCAGCTATTTGCCAAAAAAGTACATATATTCATATTGAAGAATGGAGAGGAACATCATTTTAAATTTTAAATGAAAAAGAAGCATAATTAATTGTTATTCAAACAAATTTCAATAAACTATTTAAAATAATTTTATGAAGTACCATTCACTTGTAATATTTTTGAGAACGCTACAGTTTCGAAATATCTCTGATATTATTGTCTACTTTAACTATATTGGAAATTGATTGGGAATTAATTTATAAAACGTCGATTTAGAAACGCACTGAGCAGATGTAACGATTCGCAGTATTTCCCACAGCACTGTCTGTCTATTTTCTAGATGGGTATCTCGAAGGCAATATGATTTTTCGTTCAACATTACCATTGCTAACGTGGTATTCATGCAGTAAACTTGCAATTAAGCAAATACTAAGAATAGGCGCAATGAACAATACAAACATTTAAATGCCCCGTTACATACTGTTTTGTTATCTATGATTTTCACTGTGTGTAACTGTTACGAAATAATTATTTCCTTTACATTATCGGAAAACAGGCTAGGTATGCTGCCTGTGAATGCATCGATTAATTTACATCGCGGGCAGGTAATTTTCGAGTAATTACGATGAATGTGCATATGAGAAATTGTAGGGAATTCGATAGAGTACGTATAAAAGTTTATTTTCATTTATTTCAGAAACATTAACCTCCTGGTTTCGATGATGTAAGATTTTTGAAAAATTACGGAATAACTGAGAGCATAAGAATGCTAACGAACACTTTTCGAGTGTTCCGTCCAATGTGATCCGCGTCAGAAGATAATAATGCCTGCACGCAATGCAGGTAAGAGTCAGAAATCTTTAAAAAAAAAGAAAAGGACAGTTTTCAGAATGCAACCATTCGTTTTGAACCTGATTATTTTCTGTCAACGCGTTGCTAGTTCTATACATAACCTGCTGCGAATACAGTGATATTGGAATGAAAATTAGAGAAATTCACTGCTCACTCGGAGGAATTAATTCTACTAATTCACATACGTCATTCGGGATTATTTCAATTTGTTTGCTGTATCTGTCGATTTATGTGTTAAACCTTAAACTTACTTCTGAAATTTGCAAATCAAGGATGGTGATACGTATAGATTAGCCGGCGTGGCACATCTCTGTTGAGGATGTTCGCAAATTTTTGTCGCTGATTTTCCTTTGGATTTACGAAACATTGTTGTTAACCGGAGTCGGTAAGACAGACGAATTTATTCTATTAATCGAAGATCTCTCTCACCAAAGTCACTAGGAATTTTCCATTTTGTCTTGATATTTTCTTGTTTATATATACATCATCGAGTTGTTCCCAGGAAGGGAATCAGATTAGTAACTGGTACACATTGTGACTAATTTAACGTACCCAAGTATACATACATACCTACACACGCTGTATCTATCGCTGTAAATGCCGGTCTGGTATTTTGCTAGTCGAATCTCAATGTAGACAACATTTTATTAGTTTTAAGTTCTAATAATATGATTTCGAACAGATTGTAATCGCAAATAAAGAAACGTTCTTTTCTAATGCTGACTTCAAAACACTTATTACATTCGTTGTTCGCTTTTTTTTTAACGTGTATCATAAACGAATTATATGAAGAAAAATGTTAGTAAATGATCAATGTGGTTGCTGACACGTGCCACGCACAAATTCGTCGAGATAAAAAGAGACAAGGATCGTGAAAGATGTTATCTTTCGTTTATGACGTATTAACAAAACGCTAGAGTGTCGTATAGATAGTCAGTCGATCGATCTGGTAGAAATGACAACGTGGAGACGAGTGAACTGTAGGGATTAAAAACGGGAGAACGGAAGAACAGAGAGCTTATTTATGAACGAAAAGAGTGAAGGCTGATTCGAGTTCATCCAGTGGGCGCCAGAAAAGGGAGCAAAACTGCATGGTCCGCGCACGATACATATCTTATGCGCGGGCAGCAGCCGTGGGGACAAAAGGAAAGAGCCTGCTGGTCCCGCGACGCGTACAACATTATTTATTGTCCAGCGCATGTAGAGACGCTAAATATTTCAAAGGCAGTAGAGCTCTTACACGAGCCACTCTTCTTATGCAATATATTTTTTATTTTATTGCTATTGCTCTCCCTCTCCTTCCTACGCGGTTCTAAGATTTCAGGAAAAGAAATGCACTTTCCATCGTGCCGCGATTGTAAGTTTCCTGACCAAAGAAAGGTTTCTTCCTGCGTTGAAAGAGTATCCTATATTTTAAATATGAATAATTTACTAAAATGAACCATTAAAAATAATTTCCTGCTAAACTGAAAGAAGATTTTGTAACAATAAATCATGTAATTTGCATGATATTAATATATTTAGAACTTTCAAATAAAAATTTATTTACACAATGTAGTTTATTTATTGTTAAAATGTTTGCATACTTTGTGCATTGCAAAGGGTGTATGAAAAAGACGAAGAAAAAAATTGTGAGGTACGAATGATTTTATTGCGACTGCGTATACATGGATGTAACAACATTCCAAACTATGTGCATAAGAAGAGTATATGTGTGTGAATGTATGTGACAAGGAATGGAAAGACAAGGAAATGAATGGAAATCCGCACAAAAGAATTGAGAACGTATGCGGAGCGCGATAGCAGTTCGAAAAGCAACGTAAAAAAATAATTTATTAATACCCACTCAATTGTAATTACGCTTGTTTTCGACAAAACCTTACAATACCACAGAATATGTAATATTCGTGCATCCCAACCATCCACCTTACACTATTATATGCTACAATATACGTATTGTATAGTAAAAAGGTGTCTTCAACTTTCAACGTGGAAGTAAAGAATCTAAGACTATACCAAGGGGCTCAGAACATATAGGTTTCCTAAATTGTGGTAAGTGTTTGTCTTTCTCAGCTATCGTCTAAAAGTTTTTAAGTATTGGATGCCAACTCATTATCTCATGAGCCATAGTCATAACTACTATCTTTTGTAAATACGGATCCATCCTAAACAGTGATGTACCCTTACTATTACTCATCCCTTGCATCACCTCTAACCTATGTCTCATCCTTGACCCTTGGCTACCCCCTCCAACTTATAAAACTATCCCTTCCCAAGCACGTTACAAATCCCTTAAATACCAGACCTGCAAAACAAAATCATCTTTTCATATTCAGAATTCCGAGTTCTGGCTAAACCGTGTATCTTATGAATAAACCTTTCTTTGGAATTATAAAGTGTTGCACTCGATTCCTTCGACGCTGTCTAACCCGCAATCTAACACAAGTGTTGAACTTCTGTTGCACCTCGTAGCGCCGTTTTTATATCTTATACCTTTGAATATGTTACATAAGATGTACGGTGTGTGCCGTGGAAAAATTGGATTTACACATAAAGGACGTATTTGCACAAAGGCTATCGTAGTAGGGTGCGCACCTACATAGACTGCCGTTCCCACTTCCTGCTGTTGCTCAGTTTTAATTACTGTGCGCTACCCGTACTTGCAGCTGTTTTTATACAGCGATAAGATAGTTCGGATAAGCGGTTAAACAATCGATACGTTTCTTCTTTTTGCTTTAGACGAGGCACTCGAAAAATCAAACGGGAGAGGTCGGTAAAGTGGATTCTTGCGTTTTACCAATTGTTATTTTAACGTGGAATTTATCGATATACGATTATAGTGTCAATATACTGTTAAGATGTATTGTGTGGTGTCGTCGGCTGAATTTACATGTAAAAATTTATTAGTTAATAATATTAATTAGCTTAAGTCGGAGGCGTTGGTATCTTTTTGTTATATCAGTTTTGGTTTCACGATTCGAATCGAATCATTGGTTTAGCCACTGAGGTATATTGAGCGCATTCCGATTTCTGGCATGCCATCGAGTCGATGTTTTAGAGAACGTTCTGTTTAGTGGAATTCGCTACACTGGAGTGAACTTATCGTTTACCAATTTTGAAACATAATAATTTCAGTTTTGCGTGCGCCATCCGTTGCGTAGGATTTTGGTCGATGGTGACTCTTTTGAAAACTGTGTAAGTACTTGTTTCCTTTGGTGTCCCTTGACTCTCTTAAAGTGTACTCGTGGCTGTTTGCTTTTCGATACGCATATAGATAGTATCCTGACTGGTCAAGTGACTGAATTATCTCTCGATCTGCTAATTTCCGTGAATAAGCCTCATTATACATTGTATATCATAGAGGTATACGATACACGACTAGTTCAGTCGAGAAGGGTTGATATGTGTCCTCTTTCGTTATCACCGTTCCTGTATCAGATAATAGCAACATCTATGGAGATTATCTTATTTTTTACCATTTTAGTACAAGTTAGTTACATTATGCCTGGATTATTATTATTTGTTGTGCTCTAATTGTTTATGATATTTTTTAATGATACGAAATTAAAGAGTCGAAATACGGAAAGATATAAAAATGCTTGCTATGTTATTTATCATAGCAATTATATGTAATTTTATGATTTAATATTTTGTTTGATTATTTGTTTAATTTTATTATTTAGAAAATATAAATTTGTGTCTGAAATTATTATTACATTATTAATTTTGTAATTATTCTGTATCGTTAATTATAGAGCAACCAATAACATCTAGACTCTAAGAATTTTAACAAGCTTAGCATCATTGGTGATAGGAAATGAATGTCCATGAAAATATTTTGGATCAACAAACACTATTACAGACACCGTGTAAATGCCAACGTGTCAGCATAAAATTGTTACCGTGGTGGTCTTTGATAAAAGGATCGCGAAGTTATTTTTAAAAGGAAACGGTAAAAATGTTTAGGTAAATTTTAACGTGCACTATGGAAATTGAAAAATTCATATGCTTTAATCGACTACCTTTGCAGCGATAAATATATTTATTAAAAATGGTATAGACATTAGTCAATTCTGCGTTTTATGTAAATTTCCTATTGCGCAAATGTAATACAACGTCCATGTAGTCTGATATAAACAGGCAATGTAGGAAACGCTCAATTATCATTTTATACATTACAAATGATATCACATACCATCGTACCAGATGTAACGGATCAATATTCGGATCTTCGTAGCTCTGAGAATATGTTGCAGCAAACTTTTATAAAATTCTACTACTAAGATATATCTGTAAGCATATCGGCGAAATTGTTTCAATGTCACAGTTGGAAAATTTGATCATACATAATGTATACACGTACGAGAGATGGAATCCACGTGAGGTAGGGGGGTGAGTCTAAAAAAGTCGTCGGAGACCTGTATTTACCAATATTAATTAGGGATTAAACGAAAGGGTTGGAAATGGTAGGGTCGCAAGTTGACTCGCATCGGCTTTTCGAATGCAACTTCGGCCGTCTTCGGCAGTTATCGACACTGTTCGCGCTACTCTCCTTAACTCCTACTCGTGCTGTCTCGATTCAGTCGTTGACGCGCGCCCGTTTGGTTTGCTTCGGGATTTAACGGTGCTTCAACGTTTGCAAAGGGGATTCATGGGCCAAATCTGATAAACAAAAAGCTGACCTGTATCTCGTTCAGAAAGAACTAACTAATCACAGCATGTTCACGATCGCGAGGTAAGACTTTTTATAGATTTGTTTTTTTTCTTTGTAAAGGCACGTTTGTTGTTTTGTGTAATAAAAATTGCACAACTGTGAAATCTATGTATTTATATTCCTTAATGGAAATTCTTCGAAACTTTATGCTTTGCGTCTTGAGTATTTGTCAGCCGAGGGAGTGTACCATAGATTTTCTTTCGATGTTCGAGTAAAACTGTTCGAAAGGAAATGCAGCGTACAATGTATTCATCTTAGGTTTTTGAAATCAGTAAAATGATGAATCAGGATACGTATTTCCTGCGAGAAATTCTCCACACACACGCATACACGCCTTTTGCAGTCTTGGATAAGATTCACCCGATTTCAATTCTACGTATTTCTGCCAAACGTAATGTAGATATCGCGTGGACGTAGAAGATATTTGCGTGGGCCAAGGATGCGTTTCGTGGCACGTTGTCGAACAGTTAACTCGCAAGTTCGTTCATTGGTGGCAGACGAGCCGAGCAAGTAGTTTTCTCCTGGGGAGCCGGAAATATCGAAAATCCATAACGCCACGAGATGGTGCTAGCGTAATAAATCTCGAAGGCTTTCGTTGCGTTTCCCAATAAATTTTTACGCACTATAACAATGCTCGCTGATCTGTTCCATTTTCCTTTTATTTCTGTCTGATATCCAAACGGAGAAACTCTTTCGGCTGAATTTGTGGTAGTTCGCGGCGAACGGCGCCGTAGTCCTTATCCTAGGACGGTCAATATTGACCCCGGCTTGAGCCAAAGCCCATCGTAATAAATTATTGACTTGACGGAGACAGACATGAACGTGAAGGTTCTGATCTAGGTAATTTGATCTTCATCGATGGTCGGAAAATCTTTATTACGATAGCTGTCTATACATTTAGCATAAAGTCGGGAAACTACAAGAGATATGAATCATTTTTACGATGAGATAATCGTCATCGCGCAGGGCGAGACGTCACGAATCTTGATAACCAATGTCCTACATGGTTTATGATCTGCTTATCGATGAGGTTATTCCTAGGTGATTGGAATAAATCTGTACAAATAAATCAAAACCGAGTTAGTTGCAATAATTTAAGTAACGCACATAAACAACATATATTACGGATATACAATCAGCTTTCAAGATAGGTAAGAAAGAAAGGTGAAACTTTACTTAGATAAATTGTTAGAAATATATCTCTTTAAATCGTTCGTAGAAACTACTCCCTGGGGTATAGGTACGAATAGTCTAGATAAAAAAGAAAAAAGTCAATTAAACGTCGTTAATTGACAGAGGGAAATCGGGGGATGAATTTTCATGAAACGGTATCGTAATTCGACATTCACTGTGCACTTTTCTGTTAGCCTCTGTTGGCACTCGATATGCGATCCGAAGGGGTCGCCCACGCATCGAGGCTCGTATGTACACAAGCACATGTACGTTAACACGAGCCACGGGTGTGCACCACCGTGCGGCCTCTGCCTTTTTCTTCGTGTGCTGGCGATTTACAGTAAGAGCACCGTCTGCTTTCTGTGTTAGTCGCCAACCATAGGGGACGAACGAGATTGGCAAAACTCTGCTCTAGTGGTGGTAGGGGGCACTAGGGGGCGATAGAAAGAAAATGTAGCACACGCACACACGGTGAGGTCGGTAGTGTTCGACAGACTCGCGGTGTTTACTTTTGCATGCACAGTACCCCGCGCCCTGCGCGTCAAGTATTACACCGGTAGCGGCGGTGGTAACGAATCATCGAATCTTTTTTATCTCGCGCGTCAATTTCCTTACTTGCGGTTAAATCAGCTTCTGCAACTGGTTAAATTGATTTCGAAGATATCATTTCGAAAAGACACTATTAGGCCATAAAATAGTTGATAATTGATTCCGTGGGCGAGACGGAGATGATTGCGGTTGAAGATGTGAATTGTTCTTACATGGTTCATCCACTGTATGTACGTTTGGAATTATTTGTTCTACTTGGTTCGATTGCAAGCTCGATCGCTTGACGCCAAACAGGATGCGCGCGAATCGAACGTTCGATTATGAAGCCAGTTATCGTTCTTGTCGAACGTTCCGCATAATCAAACGAGGTTGTATTAACATCGGGTGTGTAATTGACTACCTAACAAATCACATCTCTAATTTCCTATTCAATTAATTTATAATTATTTAAAAAGAAAATAACCAAAAATTAGGAAAATTATGAGATGAAAAATGACTGGAAAGAAAGCATGAAATTTCTTCTTTTTTCCCCTTTGAAAAAGAGAAGAAATATCACGTTTCAAGGTTGGCTTCGGTCGATTCCATTCGATCACAGGTATATACAGTATATATATTTGCTGAGAGACTTTGAAAAGCGTCGGCGATGGACAAAACAGCTAAAAATAACGCGATCTTCTTCGACGCTTGTACGTGTTTGCTCGCACAGGCTACAACCGTTTCCAGGCAGCAGGTCTATTTGTTGAGAGACCCTCGTTCGTTCGTAGAAAAGAAGGATCGAGACGAGAAGAAAGAGAGAGAGAGAGAGAGAGAGAGAGAGAGAAAGAAAGAGAGAAAGGAGAGAAACTGAGAGGGGTGGCAGTTCGATTGGGACACGCGATATATTACGTGCTCGGCACGTACATGCTGACTACTTTGTACGTAAGTAGACATAGGCATAAATAGCCTGGCTACGATGCGTGCACAAATGGTGTGCACGTTCTGAGTGAATCAGAAAATACCTGGGGGAGTAAAGGAGAGAATGGGAGGGAGATTTTAATGCGATTTCTGATGTTTCTAATTCTGTTGTTTCTTTAGTTTCGTCTTCCTTCTGCTTTAGTAATGAAAGCCGGAAGGGCGGGAGAGGAAACACTATGCTTCCTCTCGAGTCTATAAAGTCGAGTCTTTAGAGCAGCAAGTGGTCTCACCCCTTCATTCTTGGAACACTTCGGACAGATTTTACGGAACCACGGTATGCAGGCTCCCAGATTAAACGCAAAATTCAAAATACTACTTGGGACAATTCGTGTGTGATAAGGTGTAACAACATTCCCGTACAATAGAGCAGATACTTCCGAAGGATGGGATAAGAATACAATGGGTGACGGAGCAATTCATCCGGGTGCTGTCAATATTTCATGGCGTAATATCAAAGCGGCGTTATTTGCCACGTCCCAAATTTCCCATTTCGAATCGAAAACTCCGCGGACTCTGTGGAAATGCCAACATGTGATCGAGAGGAACAATTTGTAGGAGAAATTTATGTTGGAAACGAACGACGAAGCA
The DNA here is from genome assembly GCF_050948175.1 of Xylocopa sonorina. NCBI lineage: Eukaryota > Metazoa > Arthropoda > Insecta > Hymenoptera > Apidae > Xylocopa > Xylocopa sonorina. Next base: position 374,730 of record NW_027490130.1, on the reverse strand, counting down.
GCCAATAGCTGATCGTTGAAAAATTGGATGCATTTTTGGTCAATAATAATATACTGAAAATTAATTTAGGATTTTGAGACAAAAAAAGGAATCGAATGAATAATAATTATGGTTTTACATGTCTAAATCTAAATGAATCACAGCAACAAAGTTTCGCATGGGCACCGAAATTACCGAATTCCCCACGAGTTGCCAACACGAATTCCTCGTGTCGCCGCAATTTGCTGGAATCGTGTTTCCAGATTCACGTTGCTCGGTCTGTACGCACCCTTAGACGTTCCTTAATTGAAGTATACTTCCCTATGGGAAACTCCAACAACAGCTTTCATCGGAGGGGGCTATAGCTTCCACTATTTCGCTAACATTGGCTTGGACTAAAACAATAGTAGTCAACTTGTGTTCACTAATAGTTGTAAAAAACATTAATAAATGATCAAAACGAGTAACCGTGCAAATACGTGTGTACTTTGTACGTGAGAGTTGGAAGCAAAGGTGAAAAGGTGGACGATAGGAATACAAAGTTTGATAAGTGATATATCGATACGCTACTGTCGCGAACCATGAGTGTGTACATTAAAAGTGTATAGGGTCAGGTTATCCGTTTCTCCGTTCTCTCTCGTTTGCTCGGTTTGATTTTACGCGTAGCGGAGGCTCTTGCGAAAAAGTTGGAAAAACTGAGCGACTTCCATCGAGGCTACGGTTACGGTACACAGCATCCTTTGGTGAATATAGTGACATAATAGGCAAACGTCCAGGCCGATGTACCGTTATGCAGAGTGATGCTGAGGTCAAAGAGCCGGCGCGAACGGGAGGGGAGAAGCAGGAGTCTGGGATGCGTTCGGAGTGCATCGGATATGTTCGTTCGGCTAGTTCACTCATGAATATTTGAAGAGCCGAGAGATCATGAGATACTCTTAAAGTATAATATATACTATGAGTAAAGTTTACCGCGGTGCGAAAGTAACATTTTTAAAGTTTCGATAATTTAGACAATAATAACATCGTTCGGTGTTATCAATCGGGAAGAAAATTTCTTTTGTGCAATAAATAATATTCTTGTACAGACTCTTAGTTATGATTGTAATCCAATAGTAAGAATTGGATATAGCAATCAGAGTTTCTAATGTAAAGAATAAAAATAGGAGAAAGTCAAATTTCAAATGTTGAGATGAAAGCAAAAAATTGCATTGTAGGTGAATAAAACAGAACACATTTAAGATACATATATATTGTGAACAAATGATGTCCGAGATAATCTATAGTAAAATTATTATCAATATTGCAATTATTATATATATTATATATAATATATCAATTATCATTATTAATAATCATTATATATAATAAACAATTTTTCAATTATTATATATATTATAATCAATTATTATTAATATACCAATAACTTATTGATGGAAATGCACGATATTCTTCTCAAGTATGCAGCAAATTTACTGTTAGTCTCAATTTATTGATGCGTACAGGATGTAGGCGGAAGCAAAGTATATAGACTCGTAGAAAGCGATATCTTTTACATTACATTATTATATTCAACTGATATATAGGGTGACTCGTTAAGTTGCCACGTAGCATTTGGAAAAATGTTCCATAAACCTTAAACCAATGATTTTTAAACATTAGTAACTTAATTAATGACTAATCATAGAAATTAAATCCGAAACATTTTTCAATACCGTCTATAATTAAACAAAAAATTCAAGAACACCGGCAAAATACGGATAATATATTTTCATCTGTTTTGTATTGCTATTATTTTATATAAGTTCAAGTTCATCAATTTCATCGATGTCGACACCTGTCTCGCTAGCGTTTCAATCTTGGTCATTGACACTGACCTAATAAGGGTTAAATAGATTGTTCTTGAGCGTCCATTGAGCGCAGCACGCGTCTCCATTGAAGTGTTGGACGTAAGTATGGTACGTATGTATGCACGCATTTATATCGCAGGACACATCGCACGGCAATCGGGTGGGGAGAAAGAATGATGGTGTGTAACGGACCGCCCGTTAATGATATATTTTCCGTTCGTTAACCATTGATTAATAAATATCCGGTCCATAATATCAACAATTAACAACAATTAACAAGATTTTTATCAGGAGAAAATGAAGAATGAGAAAGATTTATGGTTCGTGCTTTCATAGTTTTTAATTACCGATTGGCGTTGCTCAACTCGAAATTAATCAAGTGTATTCAATACTTATCAAAGTTTTTATCAAAGTTGAATGAATCGAAGGTCATTTGCGATATAAATCTCGAACAAATTCAACAGGATCTAATTTCGCGTAATTATCGGCGTAAATACTCGGAAGTTGGAGATTCTGTGGTCTAATTTCCGAGCGCGGAATGGCTCTCATGCGTTTCTTACGAATTCCACGAAATTACGGATTCCAGTTTCGTCGGTAGTTGCCAATTCACTTCTTCCTTTTCGCTCGCCGGTGTGCAATTACTTTTACGCATAATCGGCCAGTCGGCGTTCTTTTCATTATTCGCTCCGTGAAACACCGTGAATGCCTAAAAAGGCATGAACGCGGCTCAATGCCGCGTTACCGCCCAATCCGGTAAAATAACATCTCACGAGAACACCGTGCGATGTACGTTACTTGTGCGTACATCGTAAAAAATCAAATGCATCGTTCGAGGCTAAATTTATCCAGAAATGATTGCAACTTACTCCCTGCCACGTATTCCTATACCTCGTCCTCGTAGATTTACAAGCTTTCGAGGTTGAAGCATTGCCTTCCTGTTCCGTTCTTCTCCCTTTTGGCGTCGGTAAATCACGTTTCTTTCATTTTTTTCCACATAAGAGAGCCACTTGTAATTGGGAGCCTTTCCTGCGGAAGGTCGCCTGAACACCTCTACGGGGACGAATAAATCGGGAACGTAAACAATAAATCACAAGTTAATTATAATAATTAGATTTGCCTAAAGCAAACGTGACCGTAGCAGCAACGTTGTACATATTCGAGGAATTTCATGAACTAGCAAATTATTTATCTGGGTAATGAAATATTTTTACTGGCGTAAGCTACGTTAGCTCATTTTTCGCGGTTCAGAGGTTAATGATGGCTGATCAAAATTTTCATGGCACAATTGTGATTATATGTAGATATTGAGGATGAAAGTATAGGAAATGATAGTAATTGAAAAAATCAAGAAATTTAAATGAAATCAATCAGAGATGAAGAGTAACGATTATTTGCAAAATTTTTACGGAAAGGAACATAAAGAAACACTTTAGCGTTATTTAAATGGAGGAGGCAAAAAGTTCATTTCATCAAGTTTTGCAGAAATTTGCAGAAATTTTTCGAAACAGGAAGTTACCAAGTAGTTGATTAATAGTTGATTAACGAACAATCCATTATTGTCGACGAGTTATCAAAAACATACTCAAAGTCCTCTCTTGAATTTTGATGAAGAACACACCAGGTACCCTTTTCATTGATCTATTGCAAACAATTTTTTAGATCTATTTTACAGATTACAATTTCAATTCTGGCACTGTTAATTAATCCACGATAGTGGTTAGTGGACGGATGCCAGCTATTGATTGTCTTAAAAATTGTGGTCCACAGATTGGTGACCGGTTAACCGGCACGCTTGAACGCTGGTTAGATTAGTGACATCGGTGCTATTGAACGATCAGCAAAGCTTAATCGGAGCAATTTGACATAGAAAATCGTTAGCACAGGAAATTGATAGCATTGGTCTATTCAATGTAAAAATGAACAGTTTTGCAACGATTTTTATATTTAATAAGCAATAAAAACTAATTTGTGTTTTGTTGTTCTATAGGGTGAAAAATTACGTTTAACTCATAATACTTATGTTATATAATATAAAGAATCGTAATAATTTGATCTACTTTGAAATAAAAGCAAAACATTTTTTTTTCAGAAATGGGTTGCTTTTCAAATATTGAAATGTGAAACTTTCAAATAAACACCCTACACATGGTGATGATGTACACGTGTTGTTGGAATTCATTGTAAGATACTTGGCTGTGTAAATTATTGGTCGAAACTGTAGAGAGTTTAGCCAATTGGAGAACAATTATAACGTTACAAGGTCGTCCGTGTAAAAATTTTAATTACGGTAATACCAACCTCATAGTGTTAGCAAACCTCTTCAGAGAAGAAATTATTCTTGTTTCGAACAATTGTTACACCAAAATTCTCTGTCTATTGTAATATATGATGTCAACAGACTCCAACAGCTCCGAAAGCAGAAAGGGATGAAGGAAGAGACACCCCTTCTTCTTCTACAGAACAGGAAAACAATTGAATTATTTATTTTTTTAAGATATTTTGCAATTTCTGTTAATGCAATAAGTAATCATTTGCTCTCATCAGTTAAATACGCAATTTTGTGAAGTACGCATAGTTATGAAATACAATATTTATATGTGTATTTTAGTCTCATCGCAACAAATACTTTCACATAATTTGTCTATAAGAGAAACATGAAAATGTGAAAGTCATCTAGACAAAGGCGAATAGCGATTGTACAACACGCATATCATAGTACACCGTTCCTCCAACGCTCCAAGGGTTTGTCGAGGGGAAAAAGAGGTCGTTTACGCGAAGTATATGTCGGAGTACGCGTCCAATTATCGGCGATAACGCTATTTTCGGCTCCCACCTTCGTAGCGTAGCCCTTCCGTCCGGCTTTTTCTCCCCAAATTTCAACGCCCTTCAGTCGTATGAAACATATAATCAAACTTTACTGCCGAACATACATAATGACAGGGTCAGAGCTAGCGCAGAATTAACGATCTGGGAATGGAGCTTTGGGGCTACGCACAAATTGCGCTTCCTTGCAATTACGTTTCACGTGCTCTTCCGCCATAAAGCGAACCGGCTAACGTAATTCGTGATCTTTTACTCTCATCTTTTATCTCGTAATCGCCGCTGTCAGTCTTTATTTTCGCCGACGTTTTACTTGCATTAGCATTGGCCACGTTCAATGGATGTTGTTTCCTTTATCGTTCGTTTGCATCAAAGTATTTCAGTTAATAAGGCGTTTACTAGAATTTCTCCTACTGCCGTCTTAATCAATGGTCATGCCGTCAAATGTATCTATTAGTCTCTTTATATTGTTTTCATCGATCTTCTACTTCGTATATCTCTTGACAAGGACACAGGCAGTTTCTTATTAAATTTATTTCAATATATTTGTTGAGATTCCAAATTTGAGATAAATTCTGTCTAACAGAGAAACTCACAGTCCACCTCCACCGATTCACCTACCCGTAAAAAACGTCTATCGAACTTGTAAAATCATTCGTTCAGTAAAGTTCAGTCGTGCAATCGATATGAAGTTGATGAATTTCAGACATAGTACACACGTGCTGCCATTTCCGTTCGAATGTAGACTAGCCTCCGCTAACATTCTCCGTCTTAGGTAATCATTAATTATAACATACACACACAGTCAGTATGCTTTCCTTTCGACAACGATATCCTTGGTAATGACATCTGTTAGTCATAATTGGTCGAAGTTGGTTTGGTGTTGGTTCAGCTGGACGAGGCAACGGTTTGGTCGCCCTGCGTCGAACCAAAGTTCTCTGTTTCCTTTTTGCTTGACGTGGCTGCTTGAATAGGGCTCGCGTTAAGTTCTGCGACGGGAAGCTAAGGAGGGTACGGAAAAGAAGAGAAAAGAAAGGAAAGTAAAATGGGAATCCTTGAGACAAATGCAGGAAGCGGAGATGGTAAGGAAGAAAAGAAACAGCCAGCGAATGTTTCGGACGTGGCTGGCTGCTAATTCAACTTCAGCCATTTCTTTTCCCCCAGCTTCTTGATTCGTTTCGATTTCTCTTATGCATACATGTATTATGTACGTACATACTTCGACGGACGCACGTCGCACCTCACTCCTGAATCGATTCATCACGCGGTCTCCTCGTGCCTGTAAGGTCGATTCGGACGAGATCTGCATTTCTGGTCGTCTCGAACGTTTTTATCTCCTACATGCAAGTATACGTATCGGGCATCGACTGCATATACGACTGTATAACGTCGGCGTACAAACGAGACTCTGCTGATGGTAAGTTGGTCTGCGGCTTAATGGAGTTATCAATGATTTAAATGCACTGTGTGTAGTTTTCGGAAGAAATAAATTATTCAGGGAAAATGCCTGTATTTTATACGAAATTAAGTGACGACAAGTCGGTAGCTAGTATTTGATAGATTTTTATTGGAGAAATTTCGTTGATATATACATATATTGAGTTGATGCAAAAGGAATGTCGGTTTTTAACCTTCAATTTTAAACGACCATAACTTTTTTTATAATAGATTTTATTAATTAAAATAATTACCATTAGAATCAATGCAGCGTTACTAACGAGATACAAATTTGTTTATGCCGAAAGAATTGAAGACGTTTTCATCATCATCTTGATTTTTGAAGCAATTCTCGCGCAAAAAGTTATTGAGATGCTTGAAAAAGTGATAGTCGATGGGCGAAAGGTCAGGTGAGTATGGTGGATGGTCCAGAGTTTTTTAGCCCAACTCATGCGGCTTTTATCGCATCATTAAAACGTGTGGTCGACCGTTGCCATGAAGAAGAATTGGACCTACAAGAACTGGACCACTGAGAAATCGAACGAACCATCGTTATACCGCACTTTCGTTAGCAGCATCTTGGCCAAAAGCTTCGTTGTTTTTGCCAGCCGTCTCAGCTGCTTTTCGACCTCGCTTGAACCCGTACAAAAAAATTGCTCTTAATTGCTTTTGTCTAGCATTGCTAAAATGATCATAATATAGCTATAATTAGGATCGATCATATATATATGTGTAATAAAAATAAAGAGCAGATTCTAAGCTTTAAAATACGAACGACCATAGATAATATTTATTTTGGAATTTATTAAAATTTCAAACATAAGATTCGATATAAAAACCGACATTCCTCTTGCATCAACTAATACATATATGTATGTATTTACACTACGTTTACTCTGATTATTAATTACTCAATTTTGATCAAATCTAGGATCATAAAATTTTTTACAAGTGTACATTTGAGGGACAATGTCTATCGAAAAATGTCAAACGTAACACTTGTCAAATTTGAATAACTTTTATTCCATGGACAATGAGAGTACGAGTATTTATGGGTTCATTAGGATCCCATCATGGACTCCAAATAGCACGTGCCACTACCTGACCATTGTGGAACTATATAATTCAATTGGAAAGTATTATGGCCCTGAGTCCCGATACTAAGGGTAAACGTGGTTACGAATGTACGACAATGCAACATTTGTTCACTAACTGGAAGATCCGTCCCATTCTACCCCAAGTTCCCATCCAGACATTCCCATAATCATAACGATACTTCCTGATTGTTTATAAAACATGCGCGAAACGTTCAGAGTCACGGAGACCACGGAATTGTACCTTTCATTCTTTCTTTGAATTTTTAAATCTCAATTTTTCAAAATTACCGAATGAACATCAAGAAATCGATGAACACTGATCTGGATTCAGTCATTTTACAAGAGAGAGAGAGAGAGAGAGAGAGAGAGAGAGAGAGAGAGAGAGAGAGAGAGAGAGAGAGATGTTAGAGGTGACGTGTTTAACGTCGGCATTTTGTAAAATGATCGAATCCAGATCAGTGTTCATCAAACTGTGAAAAACGAAAGAGACTTCGCACAGTATTACTGCAGAATATGTGTTACTTTATCGCAAATTATACCAGCCAAGAGGAATTTCTTTTAATGTGAAATTAACCAAGTACCGAATAGATAGATAGGTAAAAGCCGTTAGAAACGCGTACCTGTGTTAATTAAATAGCGAAACCATTAAAAATTTCTGGTAAACCATTCATTCAACGTAAATGTCTGATGGAGAGATGTATAAGATATTGAAATTTTCCGTTTTACGTTACGAAAGTGAATTTCCCTAGTTTTTTTCCCGTTCTCAGCATCCCTATCGAATCATTCGTATGTCATTCGCGTAAGGGAGACTGCTGAGTTCCGAATAACAGCATTAACAACAGCTGCCTGAAAAACTCGAACCCTATCCGACAACGCCGTGCGAGAACGAAAAATACATCTGGCGCATGAACGAGATTCCTGAGATCATTTACACTTCCTCGTTTCATCGAGCCGCTTGGTTATAGCAGATTTCGTTAACGAACTCGATGAATCTCGTCATGTTCAAAATGCACCTATCTCTATCATTAATACAGGAAGCCTTTTCTCAAACGTACATGCGCATGCTACGTATACACTCTTATATGAGTTCTATATTTTCTTAGCAAATTTGGAAGTTTTCTTTACAAATAACACCATATTACTATGTCTAACCAATAGACATAAAATTTGTAAAGATTTTTTAATGTTACAAGAATATCTCGTCTTTATCCAAATAAATAAGTGCGACTCTACATGATATGGTTATCTCTAAGAGTTAAGATTGACCGCGTAACATTGGTAAAAGAATAACCATTGACTAAGGAATAATAAAAGAGAATTGTAAAATGGTGACAATAAGACATTATTCGCATTTTGTAAAATCATTTAAAATATGTCACTGGAGAACAGATAAATACTCAAACATTTTTATAATGTAAACGTATAAAATATCTAAATATTTTTTTGTAACACGAAATTGGTCCTTTTCTTTCCTACATTTATTTTATTACCCTCTGAAGGTTTAACATGCGATAAAAAAGAACAAAAAGATGGTCCGAATAAAGAAATAGTAATTCATGTGACGTTTCCTTGCCTCACAGTCCAGAGTTTTTTATGTAAAAAAATGAAATTATGAATTTGAAACATGCCTTGAAATGTTAGCAGAGTTGACGGCATCGTTCTCATTCGGAGAATCACTGTTAGTTATACTGTATCTCATAGAGGAAAACGTTTCCTTGATGAGTTCAAGATTAAGACTGAGCCAATTACATCGTTGATTCGACAGCGATATCGTTTCATGAACAGGCGATTTAACTTTCATTTATAATTCCGTCGCACTAGTCCAATTAGCTAATTAAAGAAGGGCAGGGCTTCTAAGCGCTTCACTGCGGCAATTAACGCGCTCAGCGATGTAGAAAGAGAGGCCGAATAATGCCGGATGAAAAAACGGCTGGTATCTTGAATCTAGCCGAGTAACAGGTTCCTTGGAACGCTTAAAATGTTCAGGATGTTAGACAGTGAATGAATGATATACCAACGAAAGATTCCCGAATGTATTATGGGGCAAAAAGTTGTAGGGTTAAGTGACCGAAACAATGACCCCATAGACGGGTTTTCTCGGAAAAAGCAATCGTACCCACCATCTTTGCGCCCCCCTATTTATTTCTTTTATACATATTTACAATTTCTTCCCCTTCTTAATTTTCCCTCGCATTCACGCGTTTTCCTTATGAAACTTTCGATCTATGTTACGAAAATTACTTTGGAAGCAATATCGATACATACCCGGTACTTTCCATCAGACAAGCAATTGCGCCCTTTGAAGTCTCGGAAGCCGTAGATTTGCGTCCAACTTTTCGATACGACGAGACGTTCCGAGACCCTCGAGCCAGCTCTATTGTGCTCGTTTGGGGTGTGCCAGCTACGGCTAAATTACTTTCAGGGGTTTCTCTTCAAGAAATTCGTGCTTCTTAATCGGTAGCTTAATTTCGTTCTATTTGGAGTGTGCTTTTTTCGTGAAATCCACGGACGAGAAGCTGGATTATATAATATTGCGCTGTATATTATATTTCAGGTATCGAGGGTGATTCTCCCCCGAGCAATCTTTGCTACCGCTATTGATGCTAAAAGCATGCATAAATGATTCGATAAAACTGCCATGAAATACTTGACCGACGCATTATTTGAACTGCTCGATGAAAAGTAGTAATACCTTCTAAAGCGACACGGACGGATGAGTGATGATGGATGATAAGATTGCCTTGGAAACGACTATTTTAGCCGAAAATTTCAATTAATACCCACGTTAGCTGTACGAATTATTTGTGAATATGTTAAATGCCAGCTCGCGACACGAGTTGGTAGATACCGTAGCTGCCTGGTTCCATTGTAAATGCTGCCTACACATTAGGATCAATCATTCCTTAGATATTTCGTGTAGCTATCCTTAGTCATCCATCTTCCGTTATCCAAGCTCGTTATACATACATGCGTCACCTACGTATACGTATAATTCCCTGTGTTGCATTATAATTTTGTTTGCGATGAAGAAAAGAATTATTTTTTGGTGTATATAATCATGATACGATTACTCTCGCCGACAAACGATAATAATGTGTGAATTTTATTTACAATAGCAATAGCATGCATTCATGTTTTAAATGGCATAGGATTTGATTTTTATTTAAGTTACATTAACGTTTGGACACATATATTTATGTTATGACAAAAATGAAATTTATTTAAAATAAACAAGCTTACAAGTTGAATATCTATTGGATCACAGTAATGAGATTTACAATGTATTCAAAATCAGGCATACGAAAGACTACACACGACTCCCAGAAATGTTTACAGCCGACTCCTCGAGTGTCAAGCGGCAATAATTAATGTCAATGAAACTTCACGTGCACGGACACATACATATTTATGTGCATGAAATTTCCTCGTATCGCATGCGACATGGGTGGTGCGGAATCTAATGGCGAGGTATACGCTTATGGGTGGTGAATTTACGATCAATGTAAATGCGAAGGGAGACCCTGTTCCTCTCCAAATGCTTCTTCTATAGGACCGTTGTTTGCAATTCGCCAAGAATGCGTGTCACCTACGCGGTGGACACGGTTTAATGTTTCTTTATATCGCTTCAGATGCGGCACAGATATTCGGACCGAATTAAATAAGAGAACCACGTAACTATCGCCCGGTCGTCTGGATCTGCATTTATATGTGTACTTACATGATATGGCGCGAACTGTCGCTATATATGTTTGTTGAAAATCTTTTTTATCCCACATATACACATATATTATCCGTTTTGCCGCTCTCTGTAGTCTGTAATCTTTTTTCCGTTGCTTTTTCTATTAATATTGATAAAATAATGGCTGTACATGCCCTCTTTTAATTTGAAATCTGTGAACGCTAAGTAGAAACTAAATCCATTGCCAATAATATCGATTGTATGAGGAAAGTGTAGTCTGTCTATCAATGTGTATTGGTCGTATGAGGGCCCCTTATTTAGTTACTTAGCGTTTTCATATTATAGTCTGATACTCTGTTGTTGTTCACTCGTATTCAAACGAAATCGTTGCAGAATCGATAAAATCGTTATAGATATTCCGAGATTCGTGGCACGTAACTTGGAAGCAGAATGCGTGACCGCCGGATGCTTTCAGACGGTTTTCCACGTAGTGAACAATTTTACATACCGAATAACTTCTGCCACGACAGGTGAATCGCGTGCACGAACTCGTTAGAGAATCTCTGCCGTGTTCGGTGAAGCAAAAGTCATTAATTTCATTTGTATCTTTGAGTAAACATTATGAAAAATTGATTTTTTGGTATCGTTTCAAATCGTTTAAAGTTTCATTAAATGTTCAACGGATATATCTAATATATTTTAGTTTGATTTGAGAATAGCAAAAGAAGCATGGTGTAAGTGCTTCCTAATTTCCGAATTGCGGCTCGAATTGCCGTACCAGGCAAAGGATCGTTACCCCTATTCGTCTCTGTCTGCCCAGGATTTCTTGGCAATGCTCGCCGTCCGCACTACTTTGAGTCGATAATACTCTCCCACGGTATGAGTCTTCGCTCGTTTCATATTTTTTTCACGCTTCCCTCGTCCCTGGACCTTTTATTGTTATCATCAACCCCACCGTAAAAATTACTCTTCATCGATCAGTAGAGATCGTCACCTGATTAAGGATCCATCGTAATGAGGGATCTATGTCGAGGGAAATCCTTAATGGGTTTCCTGAGCGCGGAGATATACCCTTCCTTGACGTTAATCACCTACTCTACCCAAGTACCATCCTTGGCTATCGACCGTCCTTTTTGCGATATACGGAAGCGATCGATTCCTTTCCAAGTGAGCCACAAGAAATATTGTTTCACTCTTAGTGTAACAATGGTAACCTACCGTTCAGATTGAAATTTATGTACATTATATTATGGTATTATGGTATATACAGCAAACTGATGGTATGTTATGTCGGATATGATGCGTCCGCGGCAACTCCAATTACCTAACCTGAGTTGTTGTTAGGTTGTTTCGTCAATTGTTACAGTTGTGCCGATCCACCGGTACTGTTAGCGGCCTCGTTAATGCATTTCCCTTAAAAGGGATCCTCTTCACTCTGGATAAGCAAGGGATAAGCAAGGGAAGAGAGAAAATGACAACCGCCCCTCCGACTATCGCCATCCGTGTCCAATGAAATACGTGGAAATCCACTTGGATTCTTGCTGGTACGATAAAACCGGTCGTCGACCGGTTTGCGGCTTAAACATTTAAGCCTCCCTCCCTATGAGCATAGAGAAACGATCGTCTTCGGTCACGTTTGGCAGGTGACGACAACGTACGGTAAATTTGTGACATAGTTTGTTCACGGTCACGGTTGTTCTGCAAAGGGGTTCAAACTCTGTATACATTCTCGAAATTTGTAATTTGTAATTTGAAATTTCAAAATTGTATGCACATAAAGTCGCTATGGGAATATTCAACTCTACGAAATTTGTTATTACTACGTTCTGTCACTTGATTGACGTAAATAAAATAAGATCTGTCAAGTTTTTAAGAGTTTTTCCTCTATGAAATATTTTATTAAAATTAGTTGTACTCTTATATTTATTCAATGATACCCATAAAGTGTTTAAAATTACTATTGCACTCCTTCACGTGTCAGATTAAGTAAATCTTGGGTAAAATTATTGAATCGCTTGTTGATAATCAGATAATATTTCAAAAAGATATATAGTTTTTATTTTTCTGGATTTAAGACGACGTCTTTGTTGCACGTTTTATCTTCTTGCGAAGTTGGTCTACATCCACGCTGTTGACTGTTCCTCGGTCAACAAACAAAACGACATGCACCCCGTAGTCAATAAGTGGTCCTAGTAGCTCATTAATGGCTACGTTTCCTAAAATTCTTCCTAACGACTACCTAACGACTGTAAACGATTTTCAGTTCCGACTACTGCCGCGTGCACAGCACGTATCCTAGATAAACGGTGAGAAGTAATTTATCCATCTTGCTGGAGTACATTCTATTGCGACGTGGGTGACATTTAGTAGAAAGAGTTTCAATCTTGTAAAAATCAGACTTATCATAGAAGCGAAGTCAGCTAGAGTTTTGACGATAACCATATGTGAAATTCTTTTATGATATAAAAGAAATTACGCAAAGACATGAAAGTAGGACTTAAGGGAGAGGGATAAAGGTATAGGAATAAGCTGTTAAAGGGGATGCTAACAAGGCGACTAAGGATAACACGAAGGCATAAGAGAGATGATAAAGTCAAAGAATGCACAGGTATACGAAAAAGGTACTCGAAAGTGGATTTTAATCATGATAAAAGAAGTTGTAGCAAGAATACCAAGAAATTCAAAAAGTTATAATCGATATATGTATATTTGGGTATAACGAATAGATTAGTATGCGTATGTGTATATTTAAGGAATCTGCATAAGTAGAATACATATCGATTTATGGAATAAATAATAACTTCAACTCAATTTGCACAACTGATAAATTTTAATGATTTCGGTATAAATAACCTTACGTGGCATGATTAATTCTCTTTTAATTGGAGGCTTGAAAATAAATAAATGAGGCATAAAATAAATAACTCGAAGTAGCTATAACACAATTAGTATTGCGTAAGTTGAATACCATACCTATCGTTGGAATTAGTGGTGGATTTACTAATTTAAAAAATAGTGAAATCACAGTCTAAGAATTTACATACATTTCCTGTAGCTGGTGCGAACGTACGCGCAACCTTTGCAGATCGAAGAATAACGAATCCACCGTGCACATTCTGATCGTTGATTTCAATAGCTTTACGCGCAAGGTACTGGAACGACCCTCGGAATTTCGCTGAACACCGTACGCGAACGGTTGCTATAAGTTGAAAACGAAATCTCTTCGCAGCAGCCACCTTGCGGAAGGAAGAAATTAATTGCAATGAATGTTGGTCCGGCGCGGTCCAGACGAATTCGGTGCATTATGATTTATGGACAGCACGTCCGCCCGGTTTTTCTCTAGCCTACCTCACGAACGATGCGCAGCGGTGATGTGCTCTTAAGTTATGATAGATGTCTCTGTTCTCTTGAGCATATTCGTCCGAACGGAAATCGGTAAATAATATTTCAGTCACGTCAGGGCCGCAGTTGAATTCCAGCGGCTTGCGCTTGCTGATAACCGTCATGTTCATTGCTCTCGGTTCAGCCCCGTTTATGTATGTATGTACATACACGAACACTTACTAGCCTCGATCGCAATTAATTTTTTACAAATCGATCCATTTACCTTACGGGTGGGCTGTGATAATATTATAGTTTGCCCACGATTGAACCACAGCCAGGGAGAACCTGCACCTGATGAACACTCCTGGTGGGGTACTGTTGTATCTTGAGGGTACAGGTAGTTACGTAGTGACGATACTTTGTCTATCTACATAGTACGCTCAATTCATCTTTATCGGCTAGAATTACTTCCTTTGGCTCCTCGCTTCCTACATTCTATTCGTTTTTTACCACTCTGCCATCTGGTTAGGTAGCGATTAACAGCACATAACATTATACTAATTTGTAATAATCAACATTGTCAATGAAGCATCTCGCTTATGATTACTATTATTGTTCAACTTCTTGCTTATCTTCATCGCGCGTGGACTATACAACCTCGCCGTTCTATGAGTAATAATAAAGTTGGAAATAATGGTTCTCGCAATTCTGTATGATTCGATCAGGGATCGTATAATCGAACGATATCAAGGAACGATTGTTACTTGCGTGATTTTATTTCGCTGCTAAAACAACTTTTGCTTTGAAACGCAATTTCGCAAAAGGTTGACGATAATTTTTACTCGGAACGATTCTAATTTCACTTTTTCGGATTTTATCGCAGCTTTTATTAGCTGTCCAGCTACCTTCTGTGTTCGCTGCTGGTTCCTCCCCTGGCACGTGGAATCGTATGTGCACGAGAGCGTGCACACTCGATTCTGGACTTGTGGTCACAGGCCGTGGTGTTCGCAGTCGGCCCATAGCCGTGGCTCGAGTAATCACACCAAGGTGAACAAACTCTCTCCACTCGTCACGGATTAATGCTCTGTCAGGCCGCAAAATGACTCTGCGACCTCTGGATTAACGTGGCCAGGTATCACGGTGTTCCGCGAGTTATTCACGAACGCGAAATCGCCTGCGCTTCGATGATCTTTCGTCGCGAAAATTAAAGCCTGTTTCGCGCATTACCGTAAAATGGTCCGCAGATTGTACAGCAAAGTTTCTCTGCCCAGATCCAGTAATTACACGCGTAGTTGGACGTATTAATTTCGTAGTGTTACAAGTATAGATGTTTGGAGCTCTTGAAAAATGAGTGTGATATAGTCGATTCTTTTACAACGTATCAATTCATCTTGTGCTATAGGAAGGTTGACCAAGCTTTTATTGGTCACTATAAAGGAATTGTTTATTCTAGTTTCGTTATAATATTAACATTTCTTTTTATCTCATTTTATTATCGTTTCCCTTTTTTCGTTATTGTTTTTTTCATTGGAATTCTTCACGAATAACTGGAAGAATTTGAAGAATTTAAGAGTTCAGTGGACTAGAAAAGTTAATCTCTGCTGAGAATTTGCATTCTTGTTTCGCATGGTTAAGAACTGTGAAATTGGCGAGATAACTTCCTGAGTTATTTCACACAGTCTTACTCGAATAGTTCGATGATCCATATATTACTATATTGTCAAAACGTTTTGAGGATATTCGACAATATTTTTAATATATGAGTCAAAGTGTCATGGGTTTAATTGTCCCTTAAGTAATAGTCCTTCGGTATTTTCCATTAAGGACAAATTTTCAACGGCATTTCATACTTTTAGTTTTTAAACTATACAAATTGACAAAATGCTTCTCTCAGTAAATGAACAAGAACCCTGATTACCTTCCTAATCTGGTAAATTCAGCGAATCTAGCGTCGCGTCTTAATCAACTTCCTTCTGACTGTCAACATGTCAAGTTAGGCCAATAATGAATCGCGTGGATACGTTAAGTCGTCCAGAATGAATAATTCCACGCGGACGTTGCAGTACGCAAGGTTCCGGGTGGCTAGTTGCCTTTTCTCGCCGTCGAATTTGAACTCAGCCGAGACACAAATTGCAGGCTTAGCAGGCCCTTACAACCCTGGGGAAATCACTGACGTTTCTCGTCGAATCTTACCTATACTCATTCCTTTTTTCTTTCGGTCCTCGTACTCACGCGCCAACACGTTCTACCTTAACAATGAAACGAATCAACCAACTGGATTGATTATTGATGCTCTGATCGAAGCTTTCATGCGACTGCACTCGATTGGCGCTTTAGAAGTGACTGGAAAATGACTACGTACAGGTAACCTTATTTTAACACTCGTTAAAACTCGTTAAAAACGAACATTTCTTTTTTTTTAATGTTATATACGCAATTAATTATGATTAAAAATTTAAAAGATGGCATTTAAAACGGCAAGCTTTGCCGCCGATGGCGCGTGAACTGGACATGACGGCTTCCGCTACGACATGGGAATAGAGCTATAAATGAATAAATTATAACTTATTTATACATTTTTATGTAAAGCCGCTATTTAAGCCGCTAATAGTGTATCATTCCTTCTTGCCATTATTTTAAGTGTAGTAAGTCACCTTAGGGGGCGTCTCGGGCCATCGCTAACCATTACCAGCACAGTTATGCACTAGCGAAGCTCTCTCATCTTTGATGTTAATGTTGCCGATTTACCGCGCATGCGGGAACTAAGTTTCCGATCGCAGCGTCATCTAAATTTCTGTCTTACTTGCTTTTATATTTCTATTCTCCTTTCCTATGTCTCCCTGACTTATTCTCACATCCAGTTAATCTAAATTTAATAAAAATAATAGATATATTATTTCTAATACATTGAAAAATAGGGCAAGAAAAAGTAAAAAAAAAATATAAAATACATATGTTATAATGTGACATATAATATAAATGTTATACTATAAATATATAAAAATATAAATGTTATGTAATCTAAACAATAAGAGAAGCAACCTATAATATTATATATATTATATATATAATATTTTTCATTATAGGTTGCTTCTCTTATTGTTTAGATTACATAACATTTATATTTTTATATATTTATAGTATATATATAAGCATATAGAAAATAATTTAAAAATGAATATACTTATATAAATATATCTGTAATAAATATATTTAATATTCTAAAGTTTCATTAATGAACGAAACTAAAATAGCATATTTTTAATAAGGATATATACAAAATAGAAGACATTCATATGTCAGCTACTCGACCCACTTGCTACAAATCAAAAAAAGAAAAGTTAATGAAAGCGTAAGAGATCATTTTTATACAATAATATAGTATATAATAACATAAAAATGTAAAAAAAGAAAAGGAAACACAATATTAAGCAGCATTTTAACTTCTTTCAGGCGTTTGTTGCTTTAGAAGCTTAAAAAAAAATAACAAGGCAAAATTAAAGTGTGTGTATATTAAAAATGTTATTTATATATAGAAAATAATAATTATAAAATAATGTTATACCTGCCACGTTCCTTTAGTAATCGAAAAAAGTGTCGTTCCACGTCTAATGGATGTTTGCATTCCATTAATGCACAGCTAGGCTTCCTTTTTGTATAAACTTAATTAATAAACTAATACAGCAACACCTTAAACGAAGCTAAGATCAAAGTGCTTCCAGGAGAGTATATAACGTAAAATAGTTATATGAGGTAATAATCCTCTTAAATTGATTCTTTTTCCACTTTCTCCACTTTTTCTCTTGTCAAAACCTTCGAAAGAACTTGAATACCTTTCAAGCAGCTTGCCAATCGGCGTTGGATTCCCACCAATTTTAGTTTCATGTTTGGTTAAATATTTGCTCGGGTTTTTGACTGTTAAGAAAAAAAGAGAGCAAAAAATAAAAAACAAATGAGGGAGAAGTTCATGTGGTATTGCGATCGGAAACTTAACTTAACCTAACTTAACTTTTCGGCAATATAAGATCGGACGGTTACCTTACTGTCGATCTTCAGTTGTCTCACTTCTGAAATATTCCAGAGATATAGATCGATTATATAAGGTAATTTAGTTTTTAAATGTGTTAAAACATTAAGAAAAATCATGCTACCTAGCGTTGTAGAACAGCATGCAGTGTTGCAGAAAGGTTTTCGTAACTTTATTATCGTGTTTGTTGCGAAATCGTGTTGTAAGATGCTGTACTGCTAGATGGCTATTTGTACTTATTGCTGTTGGTAGCATAGCCGCCAAGTTGAATTGAAGTAACGCGATATAGTCATGTTCCCAGATAGAGCCGCATTAATAATTTATATTCGAGAAAAGAGACGAGGTGAATAATTGATGGCTAGAGTTGGAGAGAGAGCGAGAGATTGGAGCGAGTAGTTAACGAAGTTAGTCGATAGATTGGTAATAAAATGGCAGATTGCCATGTAATGAGATCGATTAACAAAAGCGTTGAAAGAGAACACATTCAAATAGATATTGTATAGGATCGAATGACAGTTAACGTGACCGATGGATTTAACTAGAAGCGCTGTTGATATTAGACAAATTTGAAGCACCGCAGAATTTTGAAATATGGATTTACTCGTCAACGAGCAATGTTTTTTTTTAAGAGACTCAAGTTGAAGGGATTAAGGGGAGAGAATTTATAATTGTAGATAAAAACGAAAACTTTTTGTGGCTTTTCATACACGTTCGTTTATACTTCAACGTTTCTTACAAAGTTATTAAGATCGATTTACGTCCAACATAACTGAACAAATATTTTATCGATTGTGTTATACCAGTACACAGAGATATACACATAGGTATGTAATTGAATTCTCTACCAAATTTTTACACAATAATACTAATTTCATGAGCTATGTTTACTGTATAAATAAGATGAACATTTCTATTCAAGTTTTGTTGTTGTTGTTGTTACACGTTTCTCTGGTTGATTTAAAAAGAGAAATTCGTTTGATTTGAAGTTTCTAGAGAAACCTAGAAAGTCCTAGACTGTATTGAGAAATGAAAATAATAACAAACTCTTTTTATATTTTTTGAAATGCAAGTGAAACTATAATACATATACTAAAAACTTCAAAAGGATTTATGGAGTCGTTACTTTTATTAAAAGTCACGAAAAATCTTTATTTCCGACATTCTGTACGGTTTTCAGGGCGGCGATGGGAATTGAGTCGCTTGACCGACTGTGCGACACGTATCAAATGCACCTATTCGATCAAGCTTAACAGTCATCCAGTTTCCCCCGGCTGTCCCATCCGGTTGGGTTGAACCGAGAGCCGAAAGTGAATAACCCGCAAACATTGATCCGGGTGAAGATCGCGAAGATTACTCTCGGTTGACCGCAACGTGCCGGAACTAGTCATTTTCATTTTTTATTCCGTCGCCGCGAGGGCTTACCCCTGTTATCCTTCCTTCCGTTTTCAAGCAGTCGTTGCCGATGCGTTTCTCAACCGTCGGTCTTTCTCACGCGTGCTTGTATGCTCACGCACGTGCTTCGGTACACGCGCTTTACCAGTTACACGCTGATGTCCCTCTACCTCCACCTTGGCTGGCTCTGCCTTCTTGTACCTCCGGTTTTTCTACTTTTCTCTCCTTTTTTCTTTCTCCCTGCTCATCCTCGCCTCGCCTTGCCTTGCCTCTCGCGATTTCTTCGCCGCTATTTCCCCTGGCTGGACGCCTCTTCCGCGTTCCTCCAACCTGCCAATCGTGTGCCCACGACGAATACGTCCAACAATAATGAATTACCGATCAGCGTATGGTCGCATGGATATCTTCTCGCTGGTACAGAAACAGAATCGGTAATTGCGGGCTGAGCCCTTTTTCGACTGTGGCATTCGTGCGAGTCGTTCAAGTCGCTCGAGCAAAGAATAACGATCGCTGTCATCGTCGATGCTAGAACCGTCTATGTTCGGTTACTGTAACTTGCTTACTCAATAAGAGGATACTGTAGTGCTCTCGTTCTTTACCCTCACCCGAGACTCTCGTCGCATATACAGGATGTGCTCGAGGCAGCTTCAAACTTTAATAGAAAATTGCCTCCGGAGTCTGATGATAGTCGAAGAAGTGACATTTCTTATTTTCGTCTAAACGCACTATTCGATCCTAAGTGATTACTCGCGAACTGGCTGGTATTGTAATGTAAATGCTTTCAAACTGTCGGATTTTTTACATACGATAGAGAATCTGGCTCCTTGCCAGGTACAAGAACAGTAACTTGGTGATTTAATAGCGGAATCACTCGTCCAGATAGAAATTTTATCACTTTCTGTGTAATAATCAAAGAGTTCTTAACTTAAATATTAAAACTTCAACAAGCAGAGAAAAAAGAACAAAACGGTCTATCCCGCTTATTTATTCAGATTTCCCAATGCAATATGTATAAATAGGCACAAATAAACAAGTAAAAAGAAGAAATCTTGTTTGTTTCCCTTTTTGCCATTTATTACAAAATGAAGCAAAATCGAACAGACCTCTAGAGAGCTTTTTCTCTTAATCTATCGATCTTCACGCTTCAGGAGTCCTGACATTTAAATTGAGAACACCTTATACATAATCACAATGCTGGTTACTTAAAAACTCTTTTATCGAATCCGATTAATTTATATTATTAGTCTTTGGAATGGGGTTTAGTATCGTTCGATTTGACCGCCAAATTTATTCCTGGTCAACGTGTCTTGTGTAAACGATTGTACGTGATTCGAGGAATCTTGTCGAACAATGAATTCAATGAATCATGTTCATCTACATGTATATTTGCCATGCTTTAGCATCTGTAGATAGATTCGGATAAAGTTAATAGAGTGACGGATGCGTCGAGATTCGAGGTTCACACGAAACTGCGTGAACGAAGTTTTGATGCTCTCGGGATATACATTCTCGCTAATGAAAATTAATTAACGAGCTTGTCAGCGAGAAGTGTCAGATAATATTTGTTATTCTTCACCTCGATTGTTCTCTCCAGTTTTGTTCAAATTACCGAATGGTTAAGAAAATAATTTTATACCAACAGAAACCCGGTTACCGCGCTACTATTTGGAGAACGTATTAATTTACATGAACCACTGTGACAAATTCGTTTCGAAATCACTATTTTTATATTTATATATTATACTTTCCTCCAATTTTTATTGGAATTCAAGTTGGTTTAATTCATTTTCAGTTTAAGTTTGTATTAAGCAAGTCGAGTTACTTGAAGAAAACTATGTTTAAGCGGTAGATCGTTGAACTGGTGTCTATTTTGCTCATTCTGTATGCTTAGAATCTTACATATCATGTACTGGAATGTACTACTCATATAATCTGAAACGAAGTTCTTCAACATTCTAAATCCTTATGGACGTTCTAAGCTACTTAAATTTAAGTTTGAAACAGTGGGAACTCGTCGTTTACTCGACACGATGTACGCTATTTCAAGTTCTTTTACTTCACTTTTCAAGGTTTTTTACTTAACGTGTTTCAGTTTGTATTTTGTTTGACATGATGCATTTTTTCATGCTTCGGGCAAAGTTGCGGTTCATTCAACTCTTTCCTTGCCCTGATGTACAGTTCGAACGGTGTTAACGGTGACTTGCACGAACACAGACTCGAAGTTATTACAACTCCAGCAACTGGAATTGAAGTGACGCATTTACGCTCTCTTTACTTTAAAAGTACAACAGAAAACTAGAAAATAAATACAATTTAATAAAAGAATTAGAAAGAAAGGTTAGTGTTGTATAGATATGTGTGCGTGTAATAAAATACAATTTCATTGCATAAATTATTAGATATACTACTGTCAAAGTCAGATTGATATTTGGAATACTGGTTATTACGCCCCATTAGGTTTCAAGATAACAATGTAATCGGTAACGACGCGGTACCGTGCAAATAATATCGTTGGGTTTTTAATTACTTTAAAAAGGAACTTTGCATCAGCTATAATCGACTACAACAACTTACAAAGAGATAAACTTACAAATTTCATTTCATTGTATTGCACAAAAGTAATACATGTGTGATTTTATTTGATTATAATATTATACCGTTGATTATCAAAACTTTCATAAATTTTCCTCTAATAAATATTTCAATTGCATCAAACACATTTGTTTTTTTGAACCTTTCTTTTCGTTTTGTTTCTATGTTCCTCAAAAGAATTATTCGCCATTTTCATTCTATATCATCAACTATATGTATATAATATATACCTTATGATCAAAAAGTAGCCGGAATTTCTTATTTAAACGAACCACGCTTGAGATATTGTCAAAATCATTATTTTTCACGTCACTTTTCACGCGTAATCTGTCAGATAGTTTGTGCGTAATAGCTTCGTAAACAAGTAATCATTTGGTGTACTCTGGGAATTTCACTATGTCGAATTTAGTTGAGCAAAGAGTCTGCCTGAAATGTTATCTTTCTAACAAAATATCATGCGCGGTAACGTTTAGAATGTTAACGGTAGCCTACGAGGACTCGTACCAGTGGTGGAACGAGCTTGATAGATGATTTGTTTCGTTCCGGTCGTCCACTTACCATCTCTGTGACTGACGAAAACATCAGAAGAGTTGAGAAAATTGCATCAGGGAGATAGCAGCTAATCTTGGTCTCTCGTTCGGGTCGGTGCAAAGCGTTATACACGATGTTTTGGACATGCGACGAGTTGAAGCGCGTCTTGTATCTATTCGATTCTAATCTATTTGACCAAAAACAACGTTAATATCGTTCCGCAAGCTCCGTATTCACTTGACATGATCCCTCTCCTATTCCCTCCTTTTCCTATTCCCCCGACTTTTTTTTAATAATTCCCTCTGAATTTCTCTACCCTCCATTATCAATCTTTCCTATTCCACTTCTCTCTCCCGTTCGTTTCCAATTTTAACTGACGAATGTTCTTATTATAATCAAACTCCCCTTTATTATCGAACGCCCTTAGTTTACACGAATCTCTGAACTTTAATAAAAAAATAATAATCTTTCATTTTTGTATTTTCAGATTGCTTAGCTATACGCTGCTATTTCTGTTCAGCAATATCGATACGATCGTATCTGAACAAGCGATAACCAACTTTGAGACTGTTCACACGAGCAACGCGGCGATTTTGAATCGACTAGGTCTCGCGCCACTTGAGATCCCAGATGGACATCACAAGAAACGACTGGCTGGACCCGAGCCGCCCGGACTCAACGCCCAAACGCGCATCCATCAGCCGTACAGCCGTCGACACGGGCACCGAGACAGCCACGTCTACATCGTGAAGCTTCCAGCCAGTCCACCCTATTATACAATCACGAAACCGCACAAATCCCCGAAAGACCAAAAGGTAACTAAGTCCGGATCCAATTTTCCCGTCGGATTTCAGGGAAACGGAAAGCCTGCCAAGATCTATCACTGGAATCTGCCAGTGGTAAAGAAGATCAGCGAGAAGAAGAGATTGCACACGCAGCTGAAAATCGAGCAAGCAAAGAAGAAGCTGGAGGACGCGAAGATGAACCTGAGCATCTCGTCCAAGAATTTTATGGACAATATCCACCAGGAAAACGCGACGATAAGTAAAGAGACGGCGCAGCAAGGGAACAAAAAACACTTGACCGCTGATAACATCAAGATTTCCGTCCGGCCAAAGGGCAGCCCTTCGAAACACGTGAGAAACAACGACAAGAGATTGAGCTACGTCGAACGTAATGATAAAACTGGGGAATCAGCTAAAAAAGAGAATAGCAACGCGAGCGACAAGACGTACAGGCTGGACGACTCGAGCGTGCACAGGATTCGGTTGACGAACGAACTTCACGACTCGAGGAACACCGCGAAAGTGAAGAAACATCGGAAGAAGGCCGCCATGTCGTATTACGCGCCAATCGCCGGTAAATCCGGGTCCACGAGCATCCACAAGAGCTTCCCCGGAAACGGCAAGCCGAAGGCGTTCTACGTGATGGAGAAAAGTCGCAAACCTGTTTATTATCATCCCTTGTTACCTTAATCGGTGACGAGTCGTGAAAATGTCTGTAATTACGCTACGTTTGTTAACGGCCCGTGAGCTTGTTAAGTTATGTACTCGCACGGTCTGTGCAGTCGCGCCTTGAACAAGGTCAAGGGCCGTTTCTTCGTAAAACGACGACGATCAAATTTTCTGGATAAAGAAGCAAGAGAGCGTGAAAGAGAAAAAGAAAGAGTGCGTGCGAGCGAGCGAGCGCGCGCGCGTGTGTGTGTGTGTGTGTGGGAACAAGAGGAAAAAGAAAAAAGGCGATGATCTTTTGATCGATCGTACTCACTCGCTCGAAACTAAGTGTATCTTGCAAAACCGTTCCACTTCTCCTTTGTTACAGTTGTTAGGGATATCAGACTAGGCTGGCAAGACTTTCTTTTGGGAAAAGAAGAACTTAAAAGGACACTATATATACGTAGGATAGGTTAAAGATTTTCTCGCAACGTCTGGACTGAGAATGGAGTTCTTTTATACGCTCTGGTCTGGGAAAGAAAGAGAAAGCGAGCATGCGCGTGTGAAACGATCCTCGGCGCTTCTTCTTCCTCCCCTATCGATGACGCACCAAGAATCGCTTCCTATCGCCATGTTTAACTTGTATAATATATTTTTATAAGTTTAATAGATACTTATCTATCGTACGTCGATGTGTGTCGCTTCTGACAAACCGTCATGGCGCAATTGTTTTACAGAAGGTATCAGCTCAACGACGATCAACGACGAGCGAAATTTTTACGAAAGACTGGACAATATTACTCTTCCTCGACGAGATGTACATGCCTTTTCTATGTGTACCCGCGCAACGATTTTTTACTGCTTTTTTTCTACTAACGAATTGCAGGAGCGCGAAAGTAGCGGACATTTTTTATATTCTTATACCGTGTATGTTATAGGAGGAAGCTCAACTGTATCGAACCAATGGCATTCAGTGTAGTATAATAAAAGTATTTATAGTACTTTGTACTTACTAAGTATGCGTTGGCTGGTGTGCATGTATCCGTTAAGAAGGTGAGAGAGTCGGTGTTGGTTAGTATCTCTCGATTAAACTACTGTTTGGTAAGTGATTTAATCTGCCAAGTTTTAATTCATTCTTCGTTCTTCAATTTCGTTGCGCGAGTTCGTATGAGAACCACTCTGAACCCGTTACAGACACATTTGCGATAGTATCAGGCAACAATGAATTCCCTGCTTCGAAATACGTTATACGTTTTCGTAGTGTAGTTTAAAATGGCAGAATATTTGCCTTCCTTCGCTTAACAATCGTTTTAAGTCGTATGTAGTAAGTAAGTTAATAGTCAGTGACAGAACAACGTGTCGAGTCGTTGACACTCCGAATATAGAAAAAGATAGGAATTTCGTGCATGTACAATTTGTATATTATCATGTTGGTGGTATATGAAAATTCCGTTTGTATGTTTTTCATTCATTCTCTTTTCTTTCGTGTCGCTTCAAGTTAACCTATGCTAAAAGTAAAGTTCGTTAATTAGAAAGGCTGCGCATAAATTATAATAAATACTAAATATTATATACTCGAATCTTTCACAACACAGTTTCAAAAGTTGCGGCAGCCAATGAGTACGCAATGAGTTATTAATTGTATTGCAGAAGGATTCATTGTGAATACGTGTTTATCGTACCAAATGCATTTATATTTTGCTAGCAATCACTTGTAGCCAACGCCCCTCTGGACGTCGGTCTTCTCAATAATAACACTTACAAAAATTTAAGAAAAACTAACAATTTATAAAACTTAGATTTAAATGGCTTAATTTACTGATAATATACCTCAATGATAGTAAATTGATGCATCATCATACATTACAAGCTAATATAACGATACGTTTATTTAAATGATTTTATTGCACGAGAGTAAGTTTGAATTTTTTGTTGAGAATTTCAACTGAGAGAATCACGAGTTTAAAATGAAATTTCAAGTAATTGCAAGTAAGTAAACTCCTTTCACGGTGTCTGGGTGTGGTGTTAGCCGGTGATCTCTGAATTAAATCGGTTTGAACAAGTAGCATAGATCGCAGAAGTAGTCTCGTAACCAGCCAGGATATAATCTCCGAGCAGACTCGCGTCCCGAGTCAATATTTATGTTACGCCAGAGGGGGGAACACGTGAAACACGTATTTCTTGTTGAAGGGAGGAGTCAGCGCCCGGTTTGGTAAGGATTTTGGGAAAAATACTAACGGTTTCGATTTCTTAGGCAGAAAAGTAAAAGAAAATGCATAGCAGGAAAACGGCAATTATAACGTAGAGAACCTCCAATAGGAAAATATATAAATATACAGTTTTACAAGTAAATAAATAAGTATATAATCATATATAATTATGTACAGGATCTTACATGTATATCTTTTATTCAAGCATGAGACAGAATGGATAATTAAATATTAAAGTATGCTACTGTTTGAGCAAATAATCGCCGCGTTTTCGTAGCAATATTTGCTCATTCCTCGCATAGCTACTCGTTAAGCTTTTACGAATTTGTTAATTAATTAACATACAAATACTGATACTTCATAAATAGGAATTGTACATTTAAAAGTGGGTCTCGTACGATTAGCCGATTAGTAATGATACGTTTCAATTAAGATGTTCACGGTTGTTGCTTTGGTTGGCATCGTGTTGTTTCACATTCTACTCATTTCGTACGGCGTACTTGAAAAGTTAAAAATACAATGTACAATTTTGTCCTTTGCTATCGATCACTTTACACGATCGATCTCTTTCAACGATCATCTCTCTGTAACTGGGCAACGATCGATTACTACTTAATCGAGGCAACATTTCTATCGAGTTTATAAAATCCTGTGTTTCACATTACGAATCACATCGTCCGAATCTCCTCACGGTTACTTCTAAGGTTGCGCACATTACGCAATAAAGGGCGGTAATGACCAATTCAGACGAGAACCACGAATCGATCGGTTTCTCTCTCTCTCTCTCTCTCTCTCTCTCTCTCTCTCTCTCTCTCTCTCTCTCCCTCTCCCTCTCTCTCTCTCTCTCTCTCTCTCTGCGAGCCCCTCTCTTCATCTTTGTTTCGAATCCATCATAATCTAACAAACGAGCCGGCAATTCCTAGGTTTCGAGGACGCTCGTTCCCTTCATCGGCTTCGGTAATAAGAATCGTGTTGCTGGTAGTCCGGATACAGGATAGGCTGACGCGGCAACGGTGTCCCGTCCGATTTCAGGAGGAAAAAGCTGGCAAGCTTGCCGTTGAACACGTACGGTCCTTTGTCCAGATTGTTCACGAAATCGTCCGGTTTGTTGATCGGCTTTAAATTGGCCTGCCACTGATAGATCGACGTTGGCTTACCGTTGTTCACAAAGTCCGCCGACAAGCTGTCTAAATTGGTGATTGGGCTGTCGGTCGGTTTCTTGTTCGTCTTCTTCTGCCAGTGATAGACGGAGGTCGGTTTCCCATTGCTCACAAAATCGATGGGCAGGTTGATGAACGGGTTGGCTGGTTTCGGTTTTCCGGGTCTCGCGTACGGAGTGTGAGGCCTGAGACTGGCGGTCGAGTAGGTGGGCGGTTGCGAGATGTAGCCGA
The DNA here is from genome assembly GCF_050948175.1 of Xylocopa sonorina. NCBI lineage: Eukaryota > Metazoa > Arthropoda > Insecta > Hymenoptera > Apidae > Xylocopa > Xylocopa sonorina. The sequence continues at coordinate 346,971 of NW_027490130.1, read as the reverse complement.
ATCCTGGGACGAACATGTAGGGCGCCGGTGGCAGTCGTATGTAAAATATGTCGCTCTCTTGGAATCGATTCAGATTGGCTCTGGTCCTTCCGACGATGTCCGAATCGTCTTCCATGCTGTCTTCGAGGACGTAAGCTGCGTTGGAGAACGGTGGCTGCTCGACGATTGGGTGATTGATGAAAATGGCTTTGTGCTTTCGAGTCCTCTTGGTTATTTTATCTCTGGCTTCGTTGAACGGCTTCGGCGAACGAGGAGCGTCGTACTTGTTTCCCGCCTGTTCATCGTGGCCACCGAGCGATACTAGCGTCAAGCCTTTCGAATCTTTCGTTCCACCGTCGGCCTTCTCTGATTGCTTTTTTGCCGGCTGATTCGTCGCGTCCTTGCCGGTGACAATCTCCGTTTCCGTGGAAACTGGAAACGCATCCTTGTCCCGCGGGAACAATCGACCGTTCAGAGTGTCTTGAAGTGGTGTTGCTGCGACTGACGCTACGATGGAGAGCAATAAAACCAGCGAGCTTCTCATGATGACTGGAAGAAACGAAAGAAATTTCATTTTTTCACCTTGAGCCAGGAGTGCCTATTACACATATATTACACATATGTATGTAAAGAATAGTGTGACGATAAATAATAATAGAATCGAAAAACATCACTGAAATTGATACTTCATTATTCGCTTTTTCAAAACTAGCTTCGCGTTCTTTTCTTCTTAACGAACGGACGTACGCGTACCATAGAATTACTTGTAATTCCTCGGGTTTAATCAGTCATTTGGAATTATAGCGTAAAAATGAATAAACCACGAGTAGGTAAAGGTTTGTTTCTAATATAATTTCGTTCGAAATACCTATACAATTATTTCTTAATATTACTGAGTGAACGTTTCAGTATTTTTAGAAATGTTTTGATTTGAAACATTCCATTCCGAAGAAACAGAAAGCTCAGAAATGAGAATTACAGTGGTGTCTGTGAAATTAATATTAACTATATAAAAATAAGAGTATAGATGTAAATGGCAAGTAAGAAACGTGTAATTGATAGCAGCTCTCGAGACGAGTGTATCATTAACGAGTGAACGAAAGCAGAGCTCGCTTGCCACCCTACGGGTGGTGCGATTCGTCCTCGTTACAGGCACCGGCTATTATCCTTCTCAGCGACGTTGAATAAATCACGTGTCCCGGTGATAGCATATGCGAAAACATAGAATAAGAAGGAAAGAGGAAAGAAAGGGATTACATAGGTAGATGCGGCATTCAGCCTTTGCGCGTGAACATTTTCCGCGTCTAGGTTTCTTCTGTCGTGTCGCGCAGCGATGCTGCGAGCCAACGGTGGAAAACGAAGACACCAGGAATGGTAATTGAAAGCGGCTCATAAAATTGTTGATTTCTCATCTCCGGACGTAATATGCAGACTGTAATTCGTTTATTAGATTTTGTAATTCATATTACACCGCTTACCTGTTGTGTTGGCGATACGTGTAATTGCAACCCTAATTGCTTTATGGCCGATTGTTTATCATTAATTACTGTTTTCTGTTATAGCATATGCATTCGGAATGTTTTAGTGACAGGTAAACGTTTCCTAATTGAAAACGTTATTTAATCGCAATATCGGTTTTTGGTGATCAAGTAAAATATTTTACTCGTATCCTCATATTAAACGCCTGGAGTTGATTCAGTTTCATTTTGCATACCAAAAGAGATCGTGGAGTAATTAAAACGAAGCTCAAGCCTGCGTAAGTTGGCTTGAATCAGGGCATTCGATTATGATGCAATCTTTTCGACAATTTTCACATTGTAATTAATATAATCAGTGTGTATCTGATCGATTTAGAGGATAATTGCGATCCATCAGCGTTCTAATTAAGCACCGGTTGATTGTTACACGATACCTTGTTATTATCGATGTGGGTTTTGTTTTACCTGAACTAAACCACTGTCAGTAAAGTAAAGTAAACGGACCATAATGCTTCCCTTTGAGCGTGATGCAGTCAAGTTACCGACATGCAGAAACTTGCGTTACCAGCATGTGGTCTTATTGCACTTGTTTCCCTTGATATATTTCGACGAAGAGATTTGCTGCAGCAGATTTCTATCATTCTATAATAATAGATTTTGCACGACAATTTCAGTTAGTCCTTGTCCCAAAAACATTTCACTCTCCACAATTTGTCTCTTAATTTACATATATTGCAAAATTGTAACGGATAAGAAGACCATACTGCCAATAGAGCACGACCGAAAAGGGAGAATACCTTAAAGTAAGCTATCCACTTGTTCCGTGTCCTTAAATCGTATCACCATTGCGTACGGTGCAACAATTGCCATTTACGTTGACACGCAACGATGATTCGATGCAAAGGTAAGTAACAAAATGGATACATGATTTAAAGGTGGATATTCATATTTTGCTTATCCTTATATCGTCTCAGATAGTATCAACGTATCAACGTGAGCAGCAATCGTTGCATCGTCGCGTATCAAAATGCGTGTATCATCGCATCACTGGACGAAACGAAAAAATGATTACCTTGCCGAAATTAAACGTTTGGTACGTATACATATGTATATCTGTTTTTATGGGTACCTTTGTGAGAAATGGTGTTATAAGCCAGCTTGTGGCAGGAAAGACGAGACGAGACATCAGGAATCTTGCGGGATGATGGGTCTTCAACGAGGCGTAGAATTCGCTGCCCCGTTAGCTCTTGGTATTATTTTAATTATTCGAAACATGTAAGTAAGATTTTTAAGCTTCGATATATTGAATAGAAAGTTATGGGATAATGGACAAATCGTTTTGGTCGTGCGTACGTAATTTAATCGCTGTTTATTCATACTTTTTCTCAGTGAATTTAATTTGATATAATACGATTGACCGAAGAAGAAATTTGAAATGTAATGTCAACGATTCTCCACTTTCCCTTCAATCATTAATATACAGGTGTTGTCATCGCGTCACTTCAAATTCGTCTACGTGTACATAGGATTTGATTTATAATATTTTTAAAGCATTTGATACATTTCTTTCCTCGTACTTTGAAGAGGGAGAGATTAATGGGGAAATAATGACAAACTCGACGCATTGTTGAACTGAATAATTGTAAGTTAAAGCATTGCGAGTGCAATCATTGAAGTGGAAACCAAGCCATTTCTTTCCACGATTTCGACATCGCATCGAACTGATGGAGGTACGCAGTTGGTGAAAAACATATGGTATGTAACGAGTTCGAGACCTCCACTGACTTTTTCTGATGCTGGCCACGTGATTGATTGCCAGGATTTTCATTATCAAATGAAATGGTCGCGAAAACTACTGTGCACGGTTAAACGTGCGCGTTGCCATTAGACACGTAAGCTTTGTAATGATACTTGAGGGTTAAACTTGGTATATCGTTTTACATAACTCTTTTATTTCTATCCGTGTGATAATTTCATCGAAAGCATGCCGTAAGAGAAGTATGCTACAACATAAAGGTTGTTCAAAACTAACCCATTCACTGCCAGACAAATTTAAAGCGTCTTGCTCTGGGTGCCAAGGTTCTATTTTAAGGAAGACATGAAATTTCATAAAATCTATTAATACTAACTTATAAATATATTACTGAAATGGCATTTACAGATCACCCTTTCTAATAATTCCTAACTCAAACAGCTATAAACTTATTCCCTGACCAATTGCAATTAATCAAAAATTGTAGCGCAAGCTACGAGATATCTCGTAGTCGGCAGTCTTGGTAGTTGGCAATGAATGGGTTAAATTGATTGATTTCTACCAATAACAAGAATACAAAATAAGATATGATCATTATGGACACGCGCGAAATGCAGAAATCACATTAGATACTAGACGAGAATTAAGGCAATATTTTATGCAAATATTTTACGCTCTTTTAATATTTCCCAGATCGCGATCGATCCCTGTTAGTCCGCTCAAGCATCCCTAATTATCCAATTTTACGGTGCTGACTTCCCTACTGCACAGCCTTAATATTCGCACAGCGTATATGCTGCATGGGTATATAATCGAGCACTGACAGACCAGAATTTTTCATAGTCTGATTCATACTGTGCTCGAAAAGATACGAGCACGTGTTACAACAACGTCTTTGCGTCTAAAACTATTCAGCTCAAAAGGTTCTTCCCCGCCTTCAACTATAATAAAATATTCTATAGTAGAATAATGGAACGGTTAGCGTACCGAATAATAAATACTAATTGGCAACTAGATATTAATGAAATCAACTACTGGGAAACAGAGTTATCGGTATTCGTAAGATAAACACTTGCCATTTATCTGTTACAATAAAATAAATAAACAATAAAAATAATGAGTAGAAAGAAAATTAAAAAGGATTAGAAGTAACATGTTAACGGGGTTGGAAACGTATTTGTGGTACGAAACAACTAAATTCGGTATCATCGATATATCAGTGTGATGTCGACGGCGGTAGCACATGGATGTCTTCTCTAACGAGCGAGTTTGCTAGACTTTCACATAATTGCACCTGCAGCCACGAGAAGACTGCGAATAGATTCCTGTGAGATATCCTAATCATATGTGAGTCAAGGTATTCTAACTTCGTACAATGTCCCCCTTTCTTGTCGTTAATCACAGGTAACTATGGGACACATGGATTTCCGAGAGACTCTATCTGATTTCCAAACTATTCTTCTCGAAATTCAATTTTGTATTTAAGAGAAAGAGAGAGAGAGAATACTGAAAATACTGCTCCATACAACCGTAAACTTTTGTATTCAAATTATCACCGTTTATAATGATTGTATAGTACAACTATAACAAGTCCAAAAAATTAATTGATCTTCACTGTTCGAAGCAGTTGAATATTCGGTAATAGCTTTAATTCGATTTCAATTCGAGATTGGAGGCACGACACATTTTTATAATATGTCTAAGTTATACGCAGCGTCGGAATTTAATAAATCAAAGAATAGAGTAACAACGATTAAAATCGTCAGTTGAGTTTTTACATTATTATTGATCCCTTTTGCTGCTATAGATGTATTATAATTGCTATAAAACAAAAGTATACGTATTTATATATGTATTTACATACGCGATATACTTGATTCTTATTGCATGACACTTTTTAACTGTTTGAAAATGTGTGTTATCTATAATATATTATAGAAACAATGATGAAAGAAGCAAATTAGGATTATTATGTCTATTATTTCTTTTAATGTTGAATTAAAGATAGGTTTATTAAGAAATTGTACACCTGATATGGTATTCAATTCAGTAATAGTATTCCGACACGTAATTCCAAAATAGCGAAAGGGTTGTAACGCTCTTTACGGTGAAATTAGCAACCTATAGGTTTTTCCCCGATATTTAGCGCTCCGCGTAAATTTCTGTGAAAACTATGAAATCGATGTAAACATTATACTCATTGAAAGAGAGAAATATATGGTAAGTTAGTAATCAACGTGGATTTCTATCGATGTTACAATTTACACGCGAATTAGGGATCGTCATAAAAAGTCGTCATGCCCATTAAAAATCGTCGTGTCTAATCTCGTTGTTAAGTCGATTTCACGCAAATAAGCGGTTTCGGTAAGAACAGGGGTGTCTTTTCAATGAATGTCGAACCAGGCATGCCGCTACTTTTTCTTTATTTTTTTTCTAATACGATTAGCTACTCGAATGATAGCTTCTCAATTAGGAGCATAACTCTTGTCGAATCCAAACCGAAGTTATATATGTATGTATGTATGTATGTATGTATGTACATCAATGGAGAGAAACAACGCTGCGACGACTCGTTTCAACAGTTCTGAGACGAACACGGAGACAATGTCATGCTGCGCAGACCCAGCGTTACGACAATTCGCACAAAAATTCTGTCGAATCGTGCCGTATCTTTAACTTTTTGGATTCATTATACCCGGTGCGTATCGTTATCTCCTTAGCTCGAAACTACTATACATATATAAAAAAGATTGAGAAATGGCATGTTCTTCCTGGGTCGAGCTTATATCTCGAACGATACTATAATATTACATCTAAACCGAGTTAGATTCACGTATTCGTGTCGAAGATTCATTCGCAGCTTCTCTTTTTCGAGAAATCGATCGCCTCCACCTTCCGCCCCTTTCCTTCCTTCTTCGACGATTTGTATTCAGAGCCACTGGGAAGTGAAATTTGAAACCGGTCGGATGTGTTGTTAGGCTACGGGCGTGCGAAAATTGTCCGCCACGCGGCGGTTATCCCATTGTCAACCGGTTCACGAACCATACGCTTCGGAGGTAAGAAACAAGCGTACGATTTTATTCACCGCGTAAGCGATGGAATCCGCAATGGAATTTTCACCTGTTCCTGATCCAACGATTCGGCGAAACCCGATCGATTTCCGCGATTACAATTGATTCTGTTCGCTACGTTTCGATTTTATTCTTTTCTTACGCGAGACATCATTTTCCCATTCGTGGCCACGTTTCAACGAAAAGGATTATTCTAACTATCATCCAGGAAATTGAGTCATGTTCTCTTCTTCGGTTAGTAGAAATAATTTAAATTAGTATGTTTATGATAAGTACAGGCCAGACATGGCCAAATGCTTTTGTCCCTGGGCTGAATCGGAAAAAAAATGATTTCTCGGGCTTGACGAAATATTAAAATTAAACATTAAACAGATCATATCGAGTACAGATGAGCACAAAAAGTTTTCATTCTTTATAACGGTATCTTTTTTCAAACATATACTAGGAGTTAAATACTAATATTGAAAAATTGTCTGCGGACCGTATGTTGGTCATGCTTATATTATTGGCAGATCGAATCTGTCTATCTATCCTTTTTATTTAACAGTAGTTATATAATATACGTAGATAAAAATATTGTAAAATGAGGAGATCTAGTAGTAAGACTATTTAGCTTTACCAAGATGATATGATATATGGTACATTGCGCTAACATTGCGGTATTCATCCTTTTCATGAAAAATAGTGGTGATCGAATGCAATTTTTATCTTGCACACGTTTAATAAAAGTGAACAGAGGTAGTAGATGTGAAATTTAATCTGAATTCTCGATCGAAACGATCATTTCTACGCTAAATATTAATACACTAGTTTCCCAAGCATGTAGGAATAGGAATGGGAATGGGAATGTCGTTGTAAATATTTGAAATATACTTTAGAAATTGGATGGAGGTAGCGCTATAAAATTTTACGGGACGGGAATAACGTTTTGTCCGGCTTAGAAATATGGTATGCTCCTGAGGTGTCGATTGTCTAGTCAACGAAATTCTTCGCGACTTTCCCATGGCATACTCGGTGCTTGAATAACGTTCACGGTGTTTGTCAGTATCGGAATACCAATTAGTAGCGGTGATAAAGATCGTGATCGTCGCGTACAATCTGTTTGAATAATTTTTAAAAATTTTGCATCATCGTATATTCATTTGACAACCCAGTTACTTTCTACTTCGATTATCTTTATTATCACCAAACTCGATCATTTTTTTAATGGTTACTCTTTTCATCGACCATTGCTTCCTTTTCCTCTTAGTTTCTTGGGAAGTCTTGGGTACTTACACGTACAAACGTATCCATAAGAAAATTTTAATCTGCTTAAAAAAATGATCTTATATATGTAATCATAGAAAGATCTTCCAAGTTTCAACTTGAATTTTGATTATTTCAAACATATCTGTCATATTATACATGCAAACGAAAAATTTAACATTTCGTTACTAAATGTAAATCAACAATATTTTGTCTGTTGCCGGTGGCTACGCGTATACCAAACAGATCTTCTGTTCGAAATTCGTTCCACTGAACAAATTACAGACGAGGACGCAAACGACGCGACGTTCAGTTTAGTTACGGTTCGCATCTGGAATTGGGTTGCATCGAATTATATCAAGCGAAACACCTTCTTACTCGAGATTTCTCCCGAAAATTTCTACAAACCTCGAGAGTAGAAGCTAAACAGATTCGTACAACGAGTTGCATAATTTTGCACAGTGCTCTATGAGCGCAATACATGGATGTCGTTTAGATATACATAAAATTACAGGGGTGAAAGTGTTAAGTCCGAGTTCGACGGGTTCACGGTTACCTATTCCGCGGTGTGCTAAGTGCACGAAACGAATCGTTACGAGCATATCATATCGGAATGTCTCATACGGTTATCTACTTGGGTAAAGAAATTGTTAAATATATTATACACGCAATCGAAGACACGGAGCGAACTAAAAATTTCTATCGAGTATCATCTGAAGATTTTTCTATTATTTCTTGAATGCAAGACTGGTTATATTATACATATAAAACATGTAGTATTGTAGATTTAGGTTCTACATATTTCCAAAGTATCTCGACGACAGTAGATGAATAATTGAGAATAGTCTTTCTTAAAAATGAACACTCGAGATATGTACTTTTTATTAATAAAAATGTATTAAATATTTAATACCTTGATTATTAAAAAAAACTCGAAGTTTAACCTGAACCATTACGCTATCTCCAATTTAGCTTAATATGTAGAACACGTGTCCTTAAATTATGTAGGTAATATTCAACGTAAAAAATTCCCTGGATGATTTTAGTACACTATGTCTCCATTCATGTATACATTTATATTTGGTAATTTTTCTCGATTCCCGTAGTTCTAATCTTACCTGATTATCGTTCGATTTTGACGCATTCATCGATCAACTAATTCTCCCTGACAACTGTGGATACCGACGCGTAAGTAGCGCAAAAGAAAGAAGCATCCCCTTGTGACATGGAAATCCATATATTATAATAGAATCGGCATCGTTTCTCGAGTAACACGGCTGCAGCAGAAGCGACGGAATCTGAATGAACTTTTGTACCGGTCTAACATGCGTGCGTTTTATGGAAGAAACGTTTCCTGAAAACGGTGTCCGACAGTTATATGTATAAGTGAAGTGGCTCACATTATCTCGCCGTTAATGTCGTTCATAAAATTCCACGTAGAGCACGTAGACCAAAACCGGAGCAAGACGATAATAAAAGGTATTAAAAAAGAGATCACTGGGTTTCGGGAGCAAAAATTTGATCTGGTAGTCAGATAAGAGGAATTCATTTTCTGGCAGTAAAGGAAAATACGATAATTTCTTATTTTCTTCTATTATTTAAATCTGTATGTGAGAATAAATAATTTTTACAACAGGAAGCAGAAAATAGTCTGGATTAAAACATTTTTAATTGATAGACTCGCGGAAATCTTCGAAAAGTTTCTTAGAGGTAAAAATCCTATTATTGACTTGGGTACTTACACGTACAAACGTATCCATAAGAAAATTTTAATCTGCTTAAAAAAACGATCTTATATATGTAATCATAGAAAGATCTTCCAAGTTTCAACTTGAATTTTGATTATTTCAAACATATCTGTCATATTGTACATGCACTCTGTAAACTTGGAATATCATTCGGAAGCTATATGCATTATACCATATATTATACATAGTAGACTGATTGCTTGAAGATAGATGCAAAGAGGATCAGCTAGATATCATTCTTCCAGCATTGTTGAAGAAAAAGTAACCAATCAAAAATTGTTCATTTCCATTTTATCGCGCTGATTGTTCCAATAATATTAGAATTCCTGTATCCGTCTCCTCTTTCGTTTAATACCAGATTCGTGACATCTCTATATAAATTAGTTACATTTAAAAATTCTAAATCGTCTTCGATAAATCATTTTTTCCGGAACTATGGGTTCGTATGCGGCTCGAGCTGAGCGAACTCGGCGTTGACTTTTGATAATCGCGGCAACTTTAACGGAACGGATGGATAACAATCGTGGTAAAATTGCATTAAACAACGATTCAATGATCTTCCGAGTCCGATTAGACGAGCGCGCACACCGTGGTTACTCGCGGCGAGGTTCTCCTCTCCGTTTTTATTGTCTACAAAATCCGAACTAACAAAGTAGTCTTTGCAGATGTATCGTCGAGGAAGAAATTCAACAAACGAAAAATCGGATGAGAACGCGTTACGACATCGTGGTAAAGAATTTTTTTGCATTCAATTCTCAAACCATTATTCTATTTTATTCTACATATATCACTATTATGGCTTCATACATAGTTAGTCGCGTTAATATAATTCCAGAAATTTACTTTGAATCAATTATGTAACCAGAAATATTACACAAAAAAATGTACAATAGCACGTTACAACGGCATATTTTATTTAAATTTCAGTCAGAAAATTAAAGTAATAAAATTTTTGCAAATTTTACGTCGATGCTGCTCGTCAGTTTCGTATTGGACGATTGTCCAATTCTTCTTTGGCCTTCTTTATTATCGTTTTTATTAATCTTACGGTAGCTTTCATTTCACACGACATCGTGCTCTTATAAAAATAATTAAAATCTAAATTCCGATATAGAATTTCTCTGATATCTATTATAAATTGAATATTTAAGCAACACGATACATAAAGAATCAGATTTCTCGAATTATTACGTTTCTTTAGCTTTCACGGTTATAGACTGTGTATATACACGGTATACACGGTTATACACGGTAATACCCCGTTGCTTGTTGTATATTCATATCGAAATGGAAGTTGGAATTAAATGGTATATTAAACGTGAGTAAACGTGCGTTCCCACAATAATTACATGCCGCGCACATCGGTACAACTGATAGTTCTCTCGTATCTTCTAAATCGATAATTAAAATTAATCGCATTCTGCAAAAAGAATCGAATCTAAATGAAGAATACTATTGCGCGTTAACGTAAAGGACAACTGCCCATATAGAATCAGTCGTTCCTCGATATTTCATATTAGAGAAAACTCGAAGATGTTCCCTCCGTTTTGATGAAAAATCATCTTCGGGTTTCGACTTACGTAAACGAAACACTCATTGGCCTGCCTTGGCGAGTCCTTCGACGTATTCACGCCGTATCGCGTCGAGTAATTACAACCACGGAGAGTTTGCTCACGGTACCCACCTCGTTTATCTTTCGAAGAACAGGATTCCCAGAACACAGAATGGTGGAACTCTCGCCAGTGTCTCTCGAAAGAACTACTTAAAACCGCACTCGCTGCACCCGTGAATGATCACCAACGCTAACGACCACGACCCCATCCGTCTTGTGCATCGAACGAATTTTAATCCCGGTCAAGTGTAACACATCAAAACGATCTCTCTTTTGTTTATCTTTTTTTGTTTCTTTTTCAAAGATGTCGGTTTGGCCGCGTTTTAAAAGATTTTTCACCGACTCCGTGAATCGCGATCAGCTATCAGAATGGAGACTTTTCTTAGGACCGTCTCGTACTTATGTCGCTGCCCCCACCTGTAGAGCGAACGCGCCGCGAGCTTCTCCTCAAGTTCTTCAGCGTTGGACGTTCGAACAACCATGCCCTCCTTTGAACATAGAAAAGGAAATACGTGCCAGAACAGACGACACACTTTCGTACGTCCACCACACTCATTCACGGTTCAACGGTTCACTCTTCCTTCTGTCTCGTCGTTTACGCCTCGTCTTCGTTTTTCAACGAAACGTTCGCGCATCGAGATTCCAAATTTTGATCGATCACGCGACCTATAATACTCTTCGAATTCATTTCAGTTGTTCTCATTTGTCTCTTTTGAAAACTATTGTTTTCTAATGAAAAGTTAACTGAACAATATTTGGATAATATTGGAAAATGAACAGTACTTTACTCGGATACTCAACAATACTATTCGCTATTTACTCTGATTAGTTCTAATCAATAATAGTGGTAACATCCTCTGGGCGTAATTGTTGATGTCACGACACATCGACAGTTTTAGCTAACAAATGATTTACTACGGATTTGAACTCCGGAAGCATGGCTAAACTGGAGCTGTTATTATATTTAGCAATTGATCGGTTTTTACAACGAATACCAATCTTCGGAGGTACGGATAAGAATTGAACGGTTAAATGTGATTCGTTCAGGATTCAAACGGACATTATTTTCGGAGGACGTGCTTCGCGATAAGAAATACCAAATATTCTTCATTCTTCGTATTTCCCCCGAAAATTGAACGACTATAAAAAGATTTTACCGAACACTTCATTGTACTCTATCACTATATCCTGAACGTTAACTGTTCACACGGTTAACAATCGGCTCGCTGAGCCCGTCGCTGACCGACGCGAAACGTTCAATTCCATTTTAATACTACGAGTGAAAGATTACAGTTTCGAATTCTAGAAAAATACCAGAAAGATAATGAATATCGAAACAGTTCAATGTGAAATGTATGTGTATAATGTTATATTATAGAAGAATCTTTGTTCTCATTTGTTCGTATTTTCTTAAACGTTTCATTTTTAATTATATTAATTGTATTTGCTAATACACGTGGAAGAGCTCAAAAAAGTATAAACAATTACTTATTGTACGTATTGTATATCCGTATGTTGCATACATTGATAATGAATTGAAAAATTCATTGATGTCAATGTTAGTGGAATGCAACATAATATAAATATCAGATGAATTTTATTTACGTATGATACAATGTTCACTTATCACTTTCACTCTACATCATACGTTATACAATACACAGCTATATAATTATACGTAAAATTAAATCGCAACTAATTACATCGAGCGTCATTTATATGAATGCATTTAGCTGTATTAAAACGATTAAAACAAATTTGGCTAACTTCCTCGACTAAACGTATTTTTCATCTTTTTTCACTAATACAAATTGACCATGTCAATAGCCTCAAGTCGAATAGTTCGTAAAAGAGAAGTCGCTTTACGTTCCATTACTCAATCTTCATTTTCATTAGCCTACCGTGCGCCTGTTGGTTACCATCGCTTTCAATTTTCCTGTCGATTAGATGCCATGGTAAACGATATTTCTACCGTAATGATCAGTGACGAGTGATCTATGAATTATACGCGAGCTCGCGATACTTTCTCCTTACATCCTCGGATAATCTCACACAGTTATGAAGCGTGCAGTCGCTTGCAGCATGAAACATATGTGTCGGGTCAGATTAAATAGCTAGTATGTGTCGAATGGAATGGTTACTCACTACGAGTAACCACAACTTTACAAATTGATCGAACGTGTTCCAGATAAACGGGACATTGTCCAGCTGTTTACTTCTTTCTAAGCAGACTTGACTTTTATCGATTTTTACTTTCTCTTCCGAACGTATCAACTCATTACCTTTTCCGACGTTAATATCGAATTTGAAGGAGCGTGGTGCGCCTATACAGTCGCAAATAAAAAAAATGATCGTTTTAATCGTTCTAAACATTTATATGATAAAGATATGGAATGGTATATAATTTACAAAGTAGATAAAATTGTTAGACGTTAGTTTATAGTAGAGGGAGAGAAACTCAATTCGCTGCGTTTCAACGACAAACTGAAATGTGTTAGCGACCAGTATTGATCATTTTTTTTTTTTATAATCACTCGAATCGAACATGATCGATTTTACTTTTTACTCGTCCTATAAAAATACATCCTATAGAATTCGCTTACCTGCAACCTCATGTTATTTCCAATACCCGAAGTCCTAGTTAGTTTTTTGTTTCATCCTGTACGTGGTTAGGCAATTATTTTTCCACAAGTTACTATTAATTTCGTTCCCTTTTTATTCATCTACACCCAAGTAACTGTAGAAATTTCAATTTCGAAATGTGAAACATGCTACACAATTGCTCTAAATTCATTTAAAAATAATTCCTTCTGTTTATCGCAGATGTAAAATATTTTTAAAGAAAAGCGTGCTAGTTTAGCAATTTTCTACATTTCAACATTTACCTGAAATTCTGTGAAATGAGAACGTTACGTTTCGTTGATCTTTCATGAGGGTTGTGTAAACCAAATGCACGTTGCGATCGTACTATGGTGATGATGATGATGATGATGATGATGATGATGATGATGATGATGATGATGATGATGATGATGATGATGATGATGATGGTGGTGGTGGTGGTGGTGGTGCTAACGTGGATCTTCCCGCGACGGATAGAAGTTATCAGAAAAAGGTTTTTTGCAAAAGTGTTGTAGTTTGGTACGAAGAATGACATTACGTGGAATAAATATTTTTGTATAAAAGATTAAAAAACTACGTCAACTTAAAAGAAAAAAGGAATCTTTATATGTTTTTCATTTATAATTTGACAGTGTTTGTTGAAACAAATTCAACGAGCAACGACACAATGATTTATTTATTTAGCGTGATTTATTTAGTTTCATTTCATTAAGTATTCGTACTTTTTCCAGCTTGTGCTTACGTAGTGTCTAGAAATGAGCAGCAAGTTGTAATAATCATCAAAGAAAGTCTTTAATTATAGATTTTAAACGTTATTAATAGCAGGGAAGTAATAATTAATTTATGGTCACCGTGTAGAGAATTATGACGAATTTGAGAGTGGATTTCGCGTATTTTCTACCTTGTAATATATCATTTAATACGCGAGGCAATCGCTTTAACTGGCATTGATGTTACAAGAAGAAGTTACATTATCGTCTTGATATTCGTAATGCTAACTAATTACATGCGTGTGCGATGTGTAACGAGTGTATCATTAATTATTCTTCTTCCACTTCTTTGATTATGTATTCCTTGCTCTCCTAAGTTCAGGATGTCTTTATCCGATGACTTATCCTGGTCAGTTTATGTAAATGAAACTTATCAGGCTGGAAACGCATAAAAGACCAGCCATAAGATTAAGTCGAAGGGATTAATTTGTCGAGCGAAAGCGCAGAAATGTTTAAGATGAAAATGAGACTGAACCGTAATATTCTTGTTTCGAATGCTAGAAGAATAAGCGAAGGCGTTTAAGATACTATCAATGAATTGCATTTCTGGATGAAAGCCTCCTCAATAATCTCTGTAATAACAATGGGATGATCATAGGTGCATTAGAATTGGCCTTTACGAGGCACAAGAATGTATTACATGTGATGCTAATTGAACCAGTCGCGGTGACGTCCCAGTTCCTTCTTCGGCCGTATCTCAGATGAAAAGTCACCAACCTAAAAATCTGCCTCTCCGCTTGGAAGAATTATAATTAGAAACGAACGTATGATTTATTTATTAGAAATCTTCATTCGCGTTGGCTAGTCTAATTTTCTAATTTTCGTTCCAGACAAATAGAATTTTGAAAAAGGGGAATCCTTTCCTTAATTCTTAAAGTGAATTGATGGAGCATGAAGCTTTCGATTCTTGATTAGATAATCGTGTTTCCCTCTCGCCGTTAGTTTCTGTTTCTAACGCTTTGAAAATGATCACGTTCGCACGCAAGACCATCGTGCTCGTGCACGTTCGCCTCACGGTGGATTCCACGCGTCGAAGAAACAGGAGCACCGGCTACCACACGTTATAAATATTGATCGTGCGTGCGAAGACTGGCCACATGAATTATCTCAAACATCGCGAGGATCGATCACGTTTGTTAATCACGTTCCTTTTCGCCGACAGATAGTCAGCCAGCCTTGGTTTGTGCCACCTGTGCCCGTTCCGCACGTTTCTTCGCTCTCTTCATCGCCCTCGTACTTTCCATATTTCTTTTCATCGTTTCACCGCCCGCCTTGTCGAGGATGGAGAACGAGACTTGTGGAAGTAATTATCGTCAATCTCAACTATGTGTACTGTAAGGAAATCGAGAGATAAAAGCATTTCTTCTTTATAATAATGACGAAATCTTTGCCGTGGTGGTTGTCTTTCGCGAGATATTTGCTTAAATAGGAAGAAAGGCTTCTTTATGATTCCATCGCGTGACAGATTGAACCTCAGCAGTTCTAAGATTAACATACTCGAGTACGTTTGTTCATGTTTTCTCAATTAGCTCTTTCACAAATGGAATTAGAACTGATTTAATTCTACCACAACAAACTGAAAGTTTTGGTTTCGTAAAAAAGTTGCTGCGGAACCAATTAGTCAAAAGTGTTACCAATTAGTCACCGTCCTAAACAGTGGTTAATTAGAGATTGTAAAATATATAACCATCTATGTACACGTGTTACAAGAAAGGAACGGTAGTCTGTGCGTTGTGACGTATAAATCATTGTTTACTTTTATCAGCGCACTGTTGTTTGACGATCAATTAAAACAGTAAACGAGTGTGCGTATATCGGATACATCGGATCCCGTGTGTAGGACCGTTTTTCGGTAACAATGGCGCGCCCTGAAAATCTGATGATGTAGAGACTCGGATAATTAACGTAGGAAACGTTAACGCGTGTACATTCGATATAACAGGAGCAAACGAAAATATTTATATGCGATTTCTGTTAGCATACACTTTGAGTTCGGAGCGTTTAACAAGTGGAAGCCTAGCAAACCAGGCAAAGTTTATTAAAGCATCGAAATTCGAACGCCAATTACTTGGTTGATCTAGCTTTCACTAAAATTTGATGCATGAATGGTAAATGTGATTAATTTTTTAATATGACTGTCTCAACCTTGCACAGAGTAAGTTAGCTATCCTAATATGGAAAACTCCTTGTTAGTTAAATATTTGAACTAGTTGTAACATTGCTATAAACGCCTGGACCTCGAAAATTCATAGATAATTTAATTTAATACTCTTAACCCATTCTACATCCTATAACATGATTAATTCGTTTCGTATTTTGTAGAAACCTTGTTATTTATTCTCTTTACTATACCAATTGGTATAAGATGGCGTACTTAAACTAGGTTCTACAAAAAAATAGACACGAATTTATTCGGTTCTTTATATCTTCATAATTAAAATCCTATGTAAATAAAAATTCGAAAACTATTCAGGAACGAAACCTAACTTTAGGATAGCTTTATGTAAAATTTAATTGTTATACCAAACAGGAGAGTCTTGATTCAGTCTAGTTCTGAGGCAAATACAGATGTTAGATACTTGAGGTTTTTGAAAATTAGGGATTTTTCCCTTTCGACGAAATATGTAGATCATAAACGCTTGTGGAACGGTTAAATTCGTGTAAGAGACAATAATTAGTTCACATTGTATATACTTACAACTGTATAGACATAATCGTACAGATTGTTACCATTTTTACTATTGTTCACCAATCATAGCAACACGTTGAATGATTCGTCCAACATTCTCAACCAGAATTAGTTTGCTTATTAATGTAACGAGCTTCTCTGTCGATTAATAATTATTCTATAAACTGTATTTTTTGTAATATTCAATGACTCGTGTTTAAACTCGTGTCAACTTTATTCTCGATCGCAAAAACACCGCGTATCAGGCGACATTATAGAAAATGCTAGAAATTTGTTTAAAATGAAATTTAACTCGAAGGAAGAAAGTGGCAACTGTTTGATTTCCGCACGCGTACCCAGATTTGTAGACCGCAGTGTCCGATACTCTTTCATTCCTTATCCCACATCTCGTTCCTCTCCTATATTCTCGATTCTCTACTCAGTTACGGTTGCAATCAGATAAGATCGAGAGCATTCTGAACACGCGTCACGTTCACCACGGTTTTAATCTCTTTGTAATCTACGGAGCGCTTTAGAGGATAGCGAAGAAGAGCCAACAAGCTTGTCTGCTCACACGTCTAACTGTAAATGGTAGCTGCACTCGGGAAGCATGTGTCTTTATTCCGCTGTGTTACGAAAACGATCGCTTCTAGAGGTGCCGTCGGAATAACAGTCGCTATGGAAGACCCATCTGAGAAAAAACTTCGAAATTCTGAATATTTCCAGTCCCTCGTTTAACATGCTTGGGAGGTTAACGAGGTGTCAAGAAGATTAATTTCAATCGATCGCGATTCGCTGATCGCAAGAATCGATACCAATATCCATACGTTATTACACGCTATTACACGCTATTACACGCTTAACAGAGGCATGAAATTAGAGGTATATCGAAAGAAAGCGTGTGTTTGCTATTTACGTGGCTCGCTGAATAGATAGATCAGTCAGTAGTGATCAGATGGTGAACACCAAAAATCGCGCATGTATTTGGTGTGAACGATGGACCCACATTCCTTAAGATCGTCGCTTCGAGGAAACGTTAAAATGAACGAAGAGCCTATTTCTAATAAATCAATAATCCCTGGTAACGCGTTGCATAGTCTGCAATCAATCGAAAGTATCTAGAAAAGTTCAAAAAATTTCATCTGGCTGCGATAAAGAAAGAGAAGAACTGTTCGTAATTACTACTAATGGAACTCCATTTTTCCACGACAACCTGTGGCGAGCAAACTTCTCTCATATAAGGATATCGATCCGTTTGAGGAGCAAAAAAAAGTAAATAAAAAACGTATTTGATTCGCTTTCCATTGAGATACACCTACTTCTATGGATCGGTGTATAGCTAATAGACACCAGGACATAAGAAGAACGACGCTCACCCGAATTCTTGCCTCTACTTACAACGTCGTCCTTATTTGTTGCTAGTGGTGATTGTTCGTCGATGAAAAACTGTCGGAACGATCGTTTTAAATGGCTAACTCCACCTATTGCCTTGACAAAAAAAGAGGATCATAACTTGTCGGCGAAGTGAACCGATTCGGTAAGACGGTGCTCGTTAATCGTTGCGGCCCGACGAATCGGTGACGTACTTTTGCGAGAAAACTTTCACGATTTTTAGGTTAAGTTTTCTGTCGTCCGATTATGGACTTTCGAATACTTTCCGAAGAAATTCAGAGGAATTATACGAGTGCAACTGGCATGAAGACGAAATCAAACTGGCTCGCTGGTTCAGTCGTCTCATTGTTTCTTCTACCGGAATTTGGAAAGTTGCGTGTGCTTAGAAAGTACGTAATATACTTTTACCTTGTGTATATAAAATAACAGATTAATATCATTTCTACCCATCTCTACTATTGAGTTATTAAAAGTAAGATCTAACTGTAAAAAAAAATGATTTACCTTCTTCGACAAGTGAATTTACGTAATTACTGTTCCCGCTAATCGAGATTTTCGACATTAAATTTTGAGCCTTCGTATCCCTTTTTAACGTACCTAGCTTGTTCAGTGAAACCCCTAATTTTCACAAGAATGCAAAAAATGAAGAAATCGACGGGAAATTAACTGGTTGCGTGTTGGGTGAAATTTAACAGGCACGTAAAAAAGGTTCCAGCTCAATGACCATTGTATAGGAACACAAAATTGGGTTAAATGTAACTCGTGCAACTGTGTTTCACAGTTTATCGTTTTGATAAAGAAAAAAGAAAAGGAAAAAACTACATAGTTATTAATAAGAAAGGTAGAACCGCAATTATTGATAGGATATAGAGTATGGTCTGCCAATAAGTATTTCATCTGTTTAGCATCTCGTGATCGAAACGTTAATGAGAATGTTATTTGCGACGAAACGTAGAAAAAGTGTAAAAAAACTACAGAAAGAAATTAAGTAACGGATTTATTTGGTTATCCAGGAGAACGTAATATGTATTTATATACTCGTTCCTTTCGAAGACAATTAACCCATTTTTCTTTCGATCTCTTCTTACTAGACTATTGATGTATAGCTATAACCATATGTTACGCGAATTGCTTGTAATAATTTAAACGCTGTTAAACGCTACTCGTCCAGGATTGTACTGTTGGATTTGCAAAAAGAACCACACAATGGTTCCAAAAATGAGGTTTGAGAAAAATGTCTCTAAATATCATCGCGATGAATACTTTTTACACGGAAGATAAAACTGCTTTACAAACGTCATTATACGTATTGCACATGTGTACGCGATCGTGAATAACAAATAATTAAAAAATATATTCTATTGATACTGGTCGCCAGTAACCAAAAAATATTTGTCATTGATCCCGATGATTGTTGGTAACAAAAAAAAGATGATTATTATCATGTAATGATTACTGATAATTGAGAAGGAAAATTATATATATATATATATATATATATATATATATATATATATATATAATTTAATAAATGTATATAATATATGTAATATATTATTTTTTATATTATAATATTATATGTAATTAGTAACTGTAACATGTCATCACATGATGCAAATTAACAATAATAAAAATATCAAATAATAATTGATTGCCTAGGCGTTAGCATATGAAGGTTGCTGCGAATGCACAGACTTCCATCCATAATCTTACTACTACGATAATAAATATATAAGTTATGTTGATTTCCAATACTTATACACACTGAAATTTCTATCGCGATTGATAAGATATAAGAATAAAATGAAAATCTATAAATAATTATATATTATACATACATATATGCTACTGCAATACGTTGTTAAGATCAGATAGTTACAATATAAAATTGTGTGCTATTATAATATGAAAATGTGATTACGCTGACTCGGGACTCCGCGACAGTGGCTGATGGTGGGAAGGATGGGGAGCGTGGGTACGTAGAATCACGCATTTTTATGGCCAGACCCATTGCTTGCGTAGATACCGCGGCGAGCAGCTATTGATGGGTGAGTTATGGATGAATGAGTCAAGGGTGAAGGTGTTAAAAGTGGAGTTGCGGATGGATGATGTGCGTTGAAAGTCGGACTGCTGGTTGGTAAATGAATAATTCGAATATTTAATTGATCGGTGACGGATGTAGGAGTAATTTTAAGATACGAATGAAGTGGAGAGCTAGTTATCGATGTCGATTGATGCTAGCTCGTGTATGCTTCCTGCCGCGTCATAACAATAAAATAAAATAAAAATTGTTTCTTTTTTCAATATAAAATTTATTCATATATAAACTTTTTAGCGATTATCTCTTAAAATGATACCTTTAATTTTACAAAATTAATTTGCAATATTGGTTCCCTGTGTAGTTATCTCCATGGGGTGGGCCTGGACCCTTGGTAACAATTTCAAGAGATTGCCTTCTCCAAAACGATATCGTACTAAGGACAACGCAGACCCAACACTACGTAGTACTACCAAAGTAGCCAAAATGACTGCCGTTCGTAATTTTATATAGAAATTTGATAGTTTCATTTTTAATAATTTCATACAATTTTTCACTTCTAAAATCTTTACTTTTTATTTATGATACTCTTATTTTCATCTGCCAGTTCTATTTTATTTGAAAGAATCGGGGGTAGTCCTAGTGTTTTGCAATTTAAGTTTTCATTTTCCAAGTCCTTTTCAGGACATTGAAACTTTAAATTGGGTAATTAAAGAATAAGATATAGTTAACTTAATGTTTGTGATCACCATAGGATCGCCGTAGGATCGTCTTAGAATACCGTGATATAATTTATTACATATTTCGCATTAATATAATTTAATCGTAATTGTTCTCGTGTAATATTGCATCTCATTTTCTCTCTCAACGTATTACGTACAATGTTTGTGAAAAATGACAAAGTTCCAACATTAATTTCTATGTTCGCCACTGAATCATCGATGGATTGTCGATGGATCGTCGATGGATGCCTACTTTTTTAGTCGTAATTCATTATCTATTGTACATTTGTGTACTGTAATAATAATCAAATTGTAAGTTCGCTTCCACAAGTAGTTCTACGCCCGCTTGGATCTCGACCGATTTATGAAGACGCCGTGGAATATTTGAGACTCAATCAAGTCGCTGTTACTTTCGATGCTTACCGAAAATTCGCAGCCTTGATCGATTGGTACGCCCGGGTACTCGAGTAAGGTATAGGTTTAGCACAGTGGATGCGCTCACGGTGAAGTCTCATGTAAGCTGTGACATAAATCGTTCGCGATTCGCCTAATGAATAGTGTTAAAACATGGAATTAGTTTGTCTACGCGAGTACGCAAAGTAGATTTTTTCCTATTCTTAAATGTTTGCTCGTTTCAGTCGCGTCACGATTTTTAACTTTTTCCTTTAATTTATTGTTTGTCATAATTTATTCATTTATTATTTATCACAGTTTTGGTTTATCTTTTAATATAAGATTCGAGCCTTTTTTGGAATACAATACAATAGAGTTTAATATATATGTATCATATATTGTGTCGTATTCTCTTTTGCGACACACTCGAAATTTTCTACAGTGTTAGCAGAATCATTTTATAAATGAGCCGTTTATTTTGAAACTGACCTAAAACCATTTATGTTTAAATCAAGATATTTAAGTGTTTTGCACTTTGCGTTTTAATAACTTTAATTTATTATTGGGAACTAATAAAACGGTAGTATAACGTTTTTGTGTTTTTAAGAGTGTATAATTTATCAACCAATTAGCGTTATTAACATTGTTTAAAAAATATGTTTTTAATGCCTATAAATGAACTTAAGCCACTTTCAAAATTAACGAAATAACATTTCTAATTCTTGAAAAAGCATAAGTCGATGAAAAGAATAAATTTCCCTTGAAATTAAGGAAATACAATAAACAATTTTATATTATAAAATTAAAAAATATTCAACTTTTATTAGAGTTATTCATTCTTCATGAATTTGCGTATGCGGGGGGGGGGGGGGGAGGGGATTAAAAAAAATTATGGTATATATGTGGTATATCCATTGTGTAATAAAGCTATTATATCCAATGCGTTGTATTTTAGCATTGCGATTGCCCTTGTACGAAAGTACATTGGTGTTAACTGAACATTATTAACGTTTCTTGGTTGGTTTCCTCCGACGCATTTTATATGGTTCAGTTATGAAAAATCGGATCCAAGATATTTTTAACCAATTTACCCTTTCTCCGTTAGTGTCTTTTAACCTTCTGAAAATTCTCTAACGGCTTAGTGCGCTTAACTCATTAAAGTACTTTAAAAATAACAATTTCGATCATTCTATTAACTAGCTAATTTTCGTTTTACAAAATCTTAACGATTTGAATTATATAATTTACAATTTGCTTCAAAATGAAAAGATAATGTGGAAATATAAATATTGAAATAGCTAGCTTCATTTTTTCAAAAATGGACTTGGGCCACTTTAAAACCGAACGACTCTGGTATCATAAGATAATGATATATCCTTCAATTCGTTTATTCCCTCCTACGTTCCCTTTCGCTGCGGTTTCTAAAAGTCCTTAACAATTCTTAGAAAATGCATCGTGGAAGTGTATGTTGTAATGGAGTATATATAGGATTGAGGTCGTAGAGATGTGTCTTTGCATAGTACAGACCTCCACGGGGTAAACCTGGACCCTTGGTAATGTTGTCGAGAGATTGTACTCTCCAAAACAATATTAGGCTAAAGACTATGTACGTGGACTTAAATAAAAACTTGTAGACTTAACACTAAAACTATTAAAGATGATTGATTGATATTAATGATGATTGATCACGTCTCGATGGGATACGTAAATTACAAACACGTAAAATGAAATAGAATGTTTGAAACGCTAAAATAAGTTTAAAGTTTGTAACAAAGTTTATTCTTACAGAAATTGCTGAAAATGTTGCCCATCCTGCCGAAAACATAATTCTGCTCTTCTAATTAAATTTTTATGAACGCTTTCTAAGATATTCGTTTGTTTTGATGTATAAGAGACTACAATAATCTTTTCTTTCGATTACTCGCAACTTGTGATTTCTTCAGAATACACAATCGATTTAACATGACTTTATAAGTAAAAGTCAAGCGGAGTTAAGCTCAGGAGAGCGTGATGGCCAAGCTATTATTCCACCACGACCAATCCAACTTTGATAATGTTGGTTTGAAAAATCTCTCATAGCTAGGAAAACATTTCCGTGATATTGGATGTGTTTATAAACATAACTTCAATCGAGACAATGATCTACAGTGAGATCTGCTATATCGAGACATGATCAAGTGCATTCGTACCTGGCGAAAATTCAGTCGATTTTCTTAAAAACAAAGCCTCAAATGAAAAATTGTTATTCTATATTTTCGACTTGT
Source organism: Xylocopa sonorina (assembly GCF_050948175.1). Lineage (NCBI taxonomy): Eukaryota > Metazoa > Arthropoda > Insecta > Hymenoptera > Apidae > Xylocopa > Xylocopa sonorina. The sequence continues at coordinate 323,216 of NW_027490130.1, read as the reverse complement.
TTTTTCATCTCGAATCGCCCCCTTTTCGGTTGTATCTCTGCTATTATATACATATATAAGTATACGTATTATTCTAAAATCAAAAGTTCAATTTCTATTTATTGTATTATCGTTACATTCATCATCACATTCAAAGGGAATTGTTTATTAACAATCCGGTAAGTAACAGAATGAGTAAATAGTTAAATATGAGTAGAAGCAGTCAGCCAAGGGATCCCGATTATATATTTTAATATACAACGGTTATATACTTTGACAGTCGAACGTATGTACCTCTTTGGATCTCAACTTCTTTAAACTCACCGCGTCTACTCTAGTTAATGTACTTTGTTTCGAAACCTTGATGGAGGAAATTGTGTAACAACATTAAATATGGCTGGAGTAAATATTTTATTTTACAGTTAACATACGTTTATCTTCATCTAACTTAACTTCATTTTTTCGGCTGTATGGATTCAAGACATTTCTATATATAGCTTGATTCTGTGAAATGTTTGAAATTTAAACGACCTTTTGAAATTGTTATGTATATTAGAAAAATTGAAAGCGTAGAAAGATTAGTAAATAGTTTGTTAATGCATTATGAATTAAGAACATCATTGACAAGCATTGTATGCCTCTGTACTAACCTAATTAATAAATTTATTAGGTCATTTCTAGCTCTGTTGAGAATTCGAATATCACGGCATATATTTTGTTTTGATTGTTACATTAATTAAAACTCCATCTTCTCGTCTGAAAAAGCAGAAACCACTTTATAACCACGTAAAAAAAGTCACTTAAACGAAAGGTAAAGGAATGCTTACCACTATCTTTTAGTCTCTGCTCCTTTCTCTCGTTTGCTAAATTCCAAATAAATTCTTGAAAGAGTCGCAACGATTTGTTAAGACTAGTTTTTTTATAATCTTTTATTTTCTTCACATTTAAGTCGTACATCTCCTGTTCAATCTTATCCTTCAGATCAAACTCATTTATTTCTTCGATCAGTGTCCTAATTGTTGGGACTTTATCTGGGTGAAATTTATCCACCGTGTTCGCAGTGAATGGAATACAAACTTTTCCGGTTTTTGGATGGATGCAAAAAGGAGACTTCAAAAGATGGTTCAATCCTTTACTAACGTTTATATCAAGCCTCGGATAAGAATACTGTAGCATTATTTCTTCTATTAAATGACGATATTGATACCACTTTTTATCTCCCTGGAAATAGATATTTAATACCAAGTTATTTTTACCAATGGCTAACGCAATATATTTGTAAAAATTATGGAGTACCATTGTCTTTTTCTTCCTAATGTAATCAACAAACATGTTCCATTTGTCTTTACCAGAGTTACACTGACTGAAAAGTGATTTTACTTCTTGTCTATCCTGTTCGTCGGAAAGTACTTGAAGAAACTTGTTTATTCTCTCATCTGTTCCCAATATGTCTTGTTCTTCTATACAGACTTGAACAAAAATAGCTTCTATCATTTCTAAAGCACGTCTAGGATCATAAAAACGTAAGAAAAATTGAATAAAACTGATCGAATGAATAAAAAAGATTAGATTCGTAAAATTATTGCATACTTAACAGAGTGGTGTATTCTATCACCGGACAAATTCACCTTTTTCTTCATAAATTCTCCACCATCGATAATTTGTAAATACTCTGCAACCGCACTACGTTCACGTGCACCTAAAATTCGTGCTTTATAATCGCAGACCCAACAATGAATACCTCTTCTGCCAGAGAATACCCACAGAATGTGTTTAAATCCAAAATCATCTACAAAATGTAATGGGAAATTATCTAGAACTAAGAATAGATAGTTGTATAACATTTTGATGATTATTTTCTTTTGCATACGTCTTAGAGCACTATCTAAAATTTTACAAGCAAGAGTCATAAACTTCCAACATTTAGAACAGATATCTGCACCAGTGCAACAAGTCCTCACATCATCGTAGTCAGTCATATCTATATCAAAAACTAGTTCTCTCTCAATAGGTTCAAAATGTACATTATTGCGGTCACTTTTTGGACTAAATAAAGGAATTTATAAAAGTTATTAGATGAAAACTAAATGAGCATTAACTATTTAATGCTTACCTGAAATTATATATCGCTCCTATATCAATCTTAAAAGGAAGTAGTCTTTTAACCTCAACGTCAAAGTCCTTTAGGCTTATAAATGACTGAAAACGGAGATAGATATCATCCAGTAAAGTAAATGAAAACTCTCTGCGGCTAAAGGCATTCGCTAAAATAATAAAGTCATTTCATTAGTTATTACATGATTAATTAATTGAAACTAAATTCGAGACTTGACTGCAAGCAATAAAATTTTCTCTGTGAGTATTAACATCGGTAATATAATAAAATAAAGTCGTACCATTTCCATAACTTAACCAACGATAATAGTCATTAAAAGGAAATAACCGTGCATAATAGATTGGTAATAGGTCAATCAAATTTCCTACATCATCCATTATATTTGTATTCGTTGCTCGATCCATACAACAATTTTCCTATATTGTCATAAATTTGTTTAGAACCGTTCACTTTCCGGTAAATAGATTGTAGCGGGAAAATGAAAATACCGTGAAGCAAATGTTTTTAAAGACTACCAACTTTAGTTATCACAGTGATGTTAGTTTTGTGCTCTACACGTGGCGCTGTAATGATCCTCGAATTTTCAAACATACTTACCTACCAATATTTCGAGTACAAAGTTAAAAACCTAATTATTAGATTTAATAACTATTTCGGAACAACATGGATGTGAGTCAGATATTCTAATATGCTAATTGTAACTTTTATTTCCTAACGTTGTTACACGTATACTGAAAGAAATTTAGAGTGTAATACCTTCAACCCTTTTACATACGTGCAAAAATAGAATCGCTCTACTTTTGAATAAACATTACGAGTAGGAATGTATCGTGAAACTTATCTAAATAAAAATTGTGATTGGTCGCATTTACATTAGTGACAAATCGCATATACGTGTACAGTTATAATTCTTTGGAAGAATGACAAAGTAGTTAAAAAAAAATGCTTGAAATCTTACTATTCCACCAATAAGAAAGATTATTTTCTACACATTTTTGATATTTTTATTTATAGCGTCGTGTGCGCACACTTGCCTTCTTCCAGTTTATCGAAACTGAGAAAATAAAGAGTAGCATAAGTACAGATTATGAAATATTCTTCTCCTATCGAATATTTATTTACACTTTGTTAAATATACGTGATTTTATTATTAGCACGCTTTTCGCTGATCGTGTATAAAGTAAAAATTGTAATCAAATTTGATTTGTCTAACTTATCTAAGAAACATAAGGAATTAATGAATAATGACGAGGCAAGGAATATGCGTCGAGTTATGATACAGTCTTCAAACCTGGTGTCGATAACACGCAGTTTTCGCTTAACACACACTTCGTTCGTAGTAGATCGTGACTTATGAACTTCTTAATTTTTGCTTAATCTGCATTTTTGCAAGCCACTCGTGTGTGATGCGACAAAAATTATACCGTAGAACTTATCCTTAGGATAATCAAATTTATCACGCATTAAAAGATAAAAATATATATATGGTACACATTTTTTATATATATGTACACACGCAGATAGGTACACGCACATTTTTTGACCTCTGTTCACTTCTGTAAATAGCATCCTTCGTGTACGATACTATAGAATTAAAAATCTTATTTCGTAAAGTTAAAAGTACAATTTATATTCATTTTATAATAACAATTTTGTGTGTGTGTTCGCACGCGCGCGCGCGCGTGTGTGTCGTTTCGACGTTTCTTTATATAGCGACTATTTACAAATATCTCTCTTTCTCTTACCATCAGTAACATCAATAATAACTATAAAACTCTTGCACTGAGTTTTCTTTATAAATAGATAAATTTTTTTAAATATCGTTGAAATGATAATAACATTTGGAAAATTACCTAAGAACGACTGATACCTAGGTATAACGATGTATTGTTGACTATAGCAGATGAAATGGGCGATGACAAAATAAATTCATGAAATTGGATCGATAATCATTACGCGAAATATCGATGTCTAAAAGCACGAATGAACTGTGGATGAATTGACCAGACAGCTTCGATGTTTGAAGATGAAAAAGCATGTGAGAACTATAACGAAATATAGAATAAATCGCGTGTCTTAAAAACTTCTTTTAATCCAACAGACTTGTGAATCAATAATTATTCACATATTATTCGAATGGGTTCTTCTAAGTCTCTAGAAAATATTTACGCGGAAAAGTCAACACCAAAAATATGCGTTGGATTTTCTGTATCTGCTTATGTGTGTCGTCCTGCTCAAGAATTCAGTTTTACCCCTTACGATCTCTTAAGCAGAAGTGTTTTTATCGAGATGCATTGTTCAGAAATGTAGAGGGCCATTCTAAAATAATTTAGAAAATAATTAGTGACAAAAAGAGCCTCTCGATTCTAATCTCTCAACATTAAAATCAATACATTATTCTCGCTACAATTTTGGTTATATATATGTCGCTACTCTAATTATTCTGAACAATACACGTTTAAAGAATTTACGGCCGTCTATTTTCTTCATTGGTTTCCATTAATCTTTTACCGAAGAAAATGTCCAGGAAACATGAAATTAATTATAGATGCCATCGTAAAGGGTTTATTAGACACTAGTATCTCCATCGATCTACTGTTCCTGAGGCACCTTCAGGAGTACAGTTCTCGTGCCTTCGGAATCAGAAATGTTAATTTTCAGCTCATTGGTCAGTGCTTCGAGCTTGTCCACCACCTTAGCGTTCTTTTGCCCACCTGGGTTTGGTGGTGGCCAAACGTCATCCAACGGTGGTTCAATATATTTCCTACCCAATTTCATCGTTATTTCTTGCCTTCCGCAAAGCGTCCCACCGACATGATCAAAAGATGAGACGCACTTAGGTGCCGGTTCCGTGTCCATGCGAGGACGTTTGTAGAGGGGTGCCTGGATTGCAGGGCTGTAATCGTGATCCAAAAGTCCCTCGACTTCCTGCACCAATTCCTCGCTATATTGTTGCAGTTCCTCATCCATTAGTTGCTTTGTGTATAGAAGTGTTCGCGAACGACCTGAAAGAAAAACAAAATTTATCTGGAATCTTGCAGTGGATATGCTGCAGTAGATGATATGGAATTTTCTGCTTCTTTAATTTGTAAGTAGAAATAAAGATTTTTTAAATTCAACCGGCAGGATAATCCACCTGCGGATTTTGTTCGCAAACCCGTTAATAATCAGAGGACTCTAATTGCTCTTATATACTCCTACTCGGGATTAAGTGATTGACTTCACCTGTGACACTCACGCGGTTTTAAGCAGTCTATTTGTTCCTGTAGGCTTCTAACTTAAGTTTAAAACTGAATGAAATTTACAACTTGTTGCAAATTCTTGCAGATAATTACTAAATAAAAAGTCTTGATTTTCTTAAACGAGAACACATTACTTAAGTAAATTGTATGGAATACATGACTCATAATATTTTCTTGTTCGTTAATTATCATATAAAATAAAATATGAATATTAATGCACACTTACTCGTATGCTTTGCTCGTTTTTTACATCATCCGTTCCCAAGTAATAATTTTTTTACTCTTTCATGGTTAAATATTTTCATAAAGTTTGAGGAAAATCAGATGAGTAATTCTAGAGATTTCATAACGGAAAAAAGCATAAAACAAGTTTTTAGATAAGTAACATTTTTCTCTCTGATTTTTCCGAACAGAATTTTTTAAATTTTATTTTCAGCTTGTTATTACTACTAACTACCTTAAAAAAGCTATTGGTTGTTTCATTTCAAGCGACTTTAAATAAATATTGTAAATGTTTAATTCATTATATATTCATCGGACATCAGATTTTTAATATATCGCCTTGATATAATATTCTAGGCATTTATAAGTTTAAGAAAATAAATCTTTTATATTAATCTACTATTATATGTATAATTCTGTTGTGAAAAATATGATAAAACGTTTTATGAAATGCTAATCACATGGCGTACATACATTACGTAAAAAATAAAAGATAAGTTATGAAAAATTGAAAACAAATAATAAACTATACTATGAACAATATCTTGATAAATATTAATTCCTTATACATAGAATATTCGTACATTTCTTATATGATTCTGTCTTTTCTTTTAACAAAGGTAGCTCTTTATTTATCTAGAATTTTCCTTCAAAATGGTTTTCTAAGTGAACTATGTGATTATTCCATCTTATCCATTTGCAGTAGAATTCAATTTATCTGAGCTCATCAGGAGATAATTAGTTTATATAACTGGATCGGTTTATATAACAAGTGTCCAATAATTCTCTTCGCTAGCTATGATTTCCCATATAGAAGTGATGTTGGGCAGCAGTTTACTTAATCAAATGTATACACTAAAATTTCTCCTGAATAAGCGAAGTTCAGAACAAGTAGAGCTCTACTGTAATATTAAAAAATTTAGTACAAATATTACCAACAGATATAAAAAAAGACAGTTTGCAATACTTTATGATCACACTTGTACATATGTACGTCCTAAAATATTAAGTGATTTTATTAGTGTCTTCAGAGTGCAATTATACTAAAAAGTAACTGCAAAGTAACTATGTCAAGTAAAAGCTTAAGCTTATGTGGTTAATCGTCGGTGTTATATCTAGTTAGTCGGCTTGAGCAGCTGGTTTCGTAATTGTCGCGCATAACAACTGGTTATGAAGCAACCCACGTACCTGTGAGCGTTCCTAATGTTCTGACCTTTGAATTTCAATGAAGTTCAATGACATTGCTGGGTTCCCATTATATCTTCCAAAAAAGTCATGAAGCGCGCACGCTAATAAGAAGTTATGGTTGATGGCCGTGCCAAGAAGAATATTGGACTTGTTTGGGCTCTAAATTTTATTTTATAAAGATAGAGAGCGAGAAATTTTGTAAGAAAACGTAAAAAATGATAGAATAAATGGTATGTGGTTAAAATGAAGAAAATAGTAAAAAGAAGGATACAGTTTAATGAAAAGAATCATTCACTTCAAGCATCGAGAAAGGATCTGAGCTTTCTTGTCCTTGTTTGGAAAGTAGCAGAACAACTTTTGCTTGATCTCATAGCCTGCTCCGGTTTCGCCATACCAATGTTAATATCGATGCCATACCGATTAGTTTCAACACACCACCATATGTCGCTTTATCAACATTTATCATTACTCTTTGATAAATCATCCATGAGATAAAAAAGTAATAATTTTTATACGTACACATACACATATATAAAATTATCAAATTAGTTAACATATTAATTTTTAGCGTAATCTACTATTTCAAAAAATTGGAGAACAATGTATGTCTCTAAAAAATATTAATTTTTTTATGTCCTTCTCAATCATACATATCGATTGCTCTGGCTCATAATTAAATAGTTTCTGGTTATTTTTTCTAAATTAAAATTGTCTATAATGAAAATCTACTTCAAAGTAACACTTTAATGTCGTTGTTCTTACAATTTGATAGAGGCACAGAAAATGTAGACTTGTCCTGTAATTTTGAGTACAGGACATACCATTATAGTACATATATAGTACATATAATTATAGGATTTCTCCCAACAGTTTTTTATTGCTCTTGGCTATTGGAATTTGCTATCCAAGTATTCAACAACATAAGGAAATGCGCCGTTTAAAAGAAAATTAAATGATGAATCAGCAGAATGAATGAACATGCACGCATGGAGATTAACATAAAGTAAAAAAGGATGATTTAAAAGCAATTGAAAAAAGAAACATTGAGAAAATAATCGTTAAAAAAGCTCTAGGTTGTACTCTATACTATAAAGAGATATAAGAATATTATTTACCTAATACTGTTCAATTATCTGGGGTTATCTAATCGTATTTCAAAGCATAGAATACTTGTCAATATGCGTTTCTTTTCTTTGATTATGGTACATCTTTTATGTATGTACATACTCATATATAGACTGAATATTAATTAAATGCACAAGATATTAATTTTAATAGATTTTATAAAAATCTTAATTCATGGAAAGTTGTTTACTATTTAAGTTGGAGATACGAATTTATCAATTTCTATTTTTGAATTTTAGAAAACCTGATATTATATATTCGAAAATATTAACTTTCAAATTCTCGGTATAAACGATCAAAATTGTTTAAAATACTGTCGTGATTATTATTTTTATTTTCAGTTTGTTATTACAATTTCTCAATGAGTACGAACATGCTTAAACAAATGTTGCAAGCAAAGTACAAAAGTAAAAGAGAAAAAAAATGGATTGCTTGCGTCGTTGTTTCATTCTTCAAGCTGATAAAAAACCACTTGACAGTATACTTGGCCAAGATGTAACAAACCGCAGCACGTGAAAGCAATGCGAGGAAAAAATGTTTTACTGCACTGTGCCTTTCACAAACTTATCAGGTTCAATATTCTGGGCAAGCCTATGCTATTAGACTGTGAGGAGTCGTTTAACTTGTGTAATCACTATACAGCGGTCCGAAAAAAATTCGACAAGCGTGTTAATAACAGCCATTCTACCTTTGGATCACCTTTTAACTCTTTTTGCTATACATGACACACACGCACGCACGAAACTTTTGATAGAAAGATTGTCGAGGAATATACGGAGATTTAATGTAATTATGAGACCTAGGACATTGAATGACCTATGAAATATTTAACGTTGTAGAGGTTTCTGTTTTCTTATTTGTTTTCATTTTCAGGAAATCTACAACTCAAATCTAAAATAAGGTTTAGTACCGAAAAAAAACCTAAAATTTCCAAGAGGTGTTTCCTCAATTTCATCTTTGCAAGCAACATTCCAAGAGTACCTATTGATTAAACGAGTCCCTGCAACCATTAATAGTCATGGTCAGTAAATGAATTTTCGCTTTAGTATAAAAATGGTGCAAACGTGGTATTCTTGGGATATATTTTTAAATTTTCTTTACTAGAATTACGGGAAAGAATGATTATATTTTAAATTTAGCCTACTCTATCATCATTTGATTTATAAAGTTATTATACCATTGAAAATCTTAAAAGTATTTTAAAAAAATATCACTTACCCGCAAGAGGTGGCATTTTTTCTGATTGTTCTTGATCTTGTGTGAGTTCGTTACTGGAATTGGAGTGTGGTCGCAGATTTGGTACGGCGACCAGGGCTAATGATAACAACAAGACCATCAAACAAGTGGCGGGCTGTGCGCTCTTGTTGCCCTTTTGCACGAGTGCCTGCAGCCTCTTAAGCTGGCCCGCCAGACTCTGATTCTGCGACTGGAGCGCCTTGATGCGTTTCAATAGTGTCATGTTTTCCTCGGTACACTGCTTAACGCGATCCTCTAATCCATCCACGTACTCCTTTTTCCTCTTCCGTGAATCTTGGGCGGAGATTTTATTACGAATCTTCCGCCTGATCCTTTTCAATTCGCGTTCCTCATGCTTCGTCAGCGGATAATGAGTTGGAAGCGTGATTCCTTCTTTTTGAAGTAGGCGTTTCTCTTCAGCGTTCAGTTTTAGCCTGGGGTACGGGGATTCTGATTCTGAGACCTCGTCGCTTGAGTTGCAGCCTTTCTCACTGCTGGAATCTTCTTGCTTGATAGTCATCTGTGAATGGAAATGAAAATAATGAGTATATGTGTTCATACGTGTTATTATGTGGTTAAAGTTTCACTTCGTCGAAAGTTCTACGAACATCGGTTAGTTTTCTGCTTTCATATTTTCCAAGAGAAAGATCAGAACATACAAGAGATGGGAAATGAACACGCAACAGGTAAATTTTGATACATGATAAATTGTGTTTCAGTTAGATACCTGAACTGGTTTGTTAATTATATTAGCCTGATTTATTTTGAATCCTTTGAGATTTTTTGCTTGCGAAGCATTGATGATCTTGATAGTTCGCACTTCCTTCATGTCTTTCAGACTTACTGGCAGCAAGATTGATCTTGGGTTACCGGAACCCATCGACGTAACGCGTATCAGTTGTCTGATATTCCGTTTGCCGTTGCACGTAATATTACGAAGGCTTATCGTGTTGTTTTCCTGAGGTGTTATGTGAATTTGTTGTTGTTTCGGTGTTTTGTCTGAAACAGGATGATTTGTTCATTTTTTACTCCTCCCTTTTATTGATAACAATATTTGATCGAAACTAAGCCTTTTGTATTATTTTTTAACGGAGAGCCATATTAGAATTTTGTTCAATTCATTATCCTCACAATCGTGTAGATTTAGTTGTTCGATAGTTGTTGAAATACCAACAAGATAAGATGTTTAAATCATACTCCTGGACTGCGATATAATAACACAACATAAAGAACGTTGAATTCATAAATAAATGAAAGTATTGACTCTTCTTGCGGCAAACAATATTCAAATATAATTGTATTTATTATTCCCAAACTGTACTATAAGATAAAGAAAACGCGATTAAAAATGGACTAGAATTGATCTAATTTCAAGTACAGAATAATTCAAATCTTTAATAAATGCAACCATATTTTGAAAATTTCTCTATAAAGTTTACAAATATTATACATCTTAGAAAGTCTTCGACTCTAATTTCTGATTCGTTTGTGTTGCAGAAATATATTCTTCACGAAATGAAAACAAAATCGAGTGCCGGCTGAAAATGGCACGCTTAATTGCTTATAATATATTATATAAGATTTACAATTTTGAACGGCAGTGTTACTTGATACTTGAAATTGTACTTTACCTAAATCGATAACCGGTTGCTCTGTGAGAATAGTCGTGTTATTAATATCCGCGAACGTGTTATTCGGGTTCACCACAGCTACGAAGGTTTGCTCCGTTTCCGTTTCCTCGGGTACGTCCATGGTGGGTGAACCGATACTAGAACTAACTACCGATCTGACAGGACTATCCATGCTGGCCACCGACTGATTAGGACTACCCAAAGACTCCAAGTCCACAATATTTTCCGGGCTGTTCATTTCCGAGTTGCTGATCTCCGTTTGATCTTCCTCTATGGGTAGAAGTGGGCTTAACTGCTGCTCGCAAGACAGACTTAATGCACTTGAAAGCCCACTATCCGACGAGGATGACGGAATCGCTTCCAAA